>NC_080832.1:144299544-144665307 GCF_030435755.1 Ochotona princeps | reverse complement strand
ACCATCAGCTGTCCTGGCAGTCTTCTAGGAAACCCTGTTGGGTCACTTCCGGTCCCACGCCCATTGAGCCCAGTGGGATGGAATCAAGCAGCTTCAGCACCCACACAAAACGAACATGGAGCTCCTCACTCAAGGCGCTCAAAACTCCACGGCCAAAGACAAGTTCAGTGCCCAAGCCATTTCCCGCTGCCATGGAAGCCAAGTGCTCTGGCAGCACATATGTCTGAAAGTGGATATGACACCTAGGGAAGGGAGTGTGGTGGTGAATGGCAACTGCCCGAAGCAGCATCACAGCTCTTCCAGTGCCAAAACAACTCCACCTGCCTCATGAACTTCACATACCATCAGCTGTCCTGGCACCTATCTAGGAAACCCTGTTGGGTCACTTCCGGTCCCATGCCCATTGAGCCCAGTGGGATGGAATTAAGCAGCTTCAGCACCCACACAAAACGAACATGGAGCTCCTCACTCAAGGCGCTCAAAACTCCACGGCCAAAGACAAGTTCAGTGCCCAAGCCATTTCCCGCTGCCATGGAAACCAAGTGCTCTGGCAGCACATATGTCTGAAAGTGGATATGACACCTAGGGAAGGGAGTGTGCTGGTGAATGGCAACTGCCCGAAGCAGCAGCACAGCTCTTCCAGTGCCAAAACAACTCCACCTGCCTCATGAACTTCCCATACCATCAGCTGTCCTGGCACCTATCTAGGAAACCCTGTTGGGTCACTTCCGGTCACATGCCCATTGAGCCCAGTGGGATGGAATCAAGCAGCTTCAGCACCCACACAAAACTAACATGGAGCTCCTCACTCAAGGCGCTCAAAACTCCACAGCCAAAGACAAGTTCAGTGCCCAAGCCATTTCCCGCTGCCATGGAAACCAAGTGCTCTGGCAGCACATATGTGTGAAAGTGGATATGACACCTAGGGAAGGGAGTGTGCTGGTGAATGGCAACTGCCCGAAGCAGCAGCACAGCTCTTCCACTGCCAAAACAACTCCACCTGCCTCATGCACTTCACATACCATCAGCTGTCCTGGCAGCCTTCTAGGAAACCCTGTTGGGTCACTTCCGGTCCCACGCCCATTGAGCCCAGTGGGATGGAATCAAGCAGCTTCAGCACCCACACAAAACTAACATGGAGCTCCTCACTCAAGGCGCTCAAAACTCCACGGCCAAAGACAAGTTCAGTGCCCAGGCCATTTCCCGCTGCCATGGAAACCAAGTGCTCTGGCAGCACATATGTCTGAAAGTGGATATGACACCTAGGGAAGGGAGTGTGCTGGTGAATGGCAACTGCCCGAAGCAGCAGCACAGCTCTTCCAGTGCCAAAACAACTCAACCTGCCTCATGCATTTCACATACCATCAGCTGTCCTGGCAGCTATCTAGGAAACCCTGTTGGGTCACTTCCGGTCCCATGCCCATTGAGCCCAGTGGGATGCAATTAAGCAGCTTCAGCACCCACACAAAACTAACATGGAGCTCCTCACTCAAGGCGCTCAAAACTCCACGGCCAAAGACAAGTTCAGTGCCCAAGCCATTTCCCGCTGCCATGGAAACCAAGTGCTCTGGCAGCACATATGTCTGAAAGTGGATATGACACCTAGGGAAGGGAGTGTGTTGGTGAATGGCAACTGCCCGAAGCAGCAGCACAGCTCTTCCACTGCCAAAACAACTCCACCTGCCTCATGAACTTCCCATACCATCAGCTGTCCTGGCACCTATCTAGGAAACCCTGTTGGGTCACTTCCGGTCCCATGCCCATTGAGCCCAGTGGGATGGAATCAAGCAGCTTCAGCACCCACACAAAACTAACATGGAGCTCCTCACTCAAGGCGCTCAAAACTCCACAGCCAAAGACAAGTTCAGTGCCCAAGCCATTTCCCGCTGCCATGGAAACCAAGTGCTCTGGCAGCACATATGTCTGAAAGTGGATATGACACCTAGGGAAGGGAGTGTGCTGGTGAATGGCAACTGCCCGAAGCAGCAGCACAGCTCTTCCACTGCCAAAACAACTCCACCAGCCTCATGAACTTCACATACCATCAGCTGTCCTGGCAGCTATCTAGGAAACCCTGTTGGGTCACTTCCGGTCCCATGCCCATTGAGCCCAGTGGGATGGAATCAAGCAGCTTCAGCACCCACACAGATCTAACATGGAGCTCCTCACTCAAGGCGCTCAAAACGTCACGGCCAAAGACAAGTTCAGTGCCCAAGGCATTTCCCGCTGCCATGGAAACCAAGTGCTCTGGCAGCACATATGTCTGAAAGTGGATATGACACCTAGGAAAGGGAGTGTGCTGGTGAATGGCAACTGCCCGAAGCAGCAGCACAGCTCTTCCAGTGCCAAAACAACTCCACCTGCCTCATGAGCTTCACATACCATCAGCTGTCCTGGCAGCTATCTAGGAAACCCTGTTGGGTCACTTCCGGTCCCATGCCCATTGAGCCCAGTGGGATGGAATCAAGCAGCTTCAGCACCCACACAAAACGAACATGGAGCTCCTCACTCAAGGCGCTCAAAACTCCACGGCCAAAGACAAGTTCAGTGCCCAAGCCATTTCCCGCTGCCATGGAAACCAAGTGCTCTGGCAGCACATATGTCTGAAAGTGGATATGACACCTAGGGAAGGGAGTGTGCTGGTGAATGGCAACTGCCCGAAGCAGCAGCACAGCTCTTCCAGTGCCAAAACAACTCCACCTGCCTCATGAACTTCACATACCATCAGCTGTCCTGGCACCTATCTAGGAAACCCTGTTGGGTCACTTCCGGTCCCATGCCCATTGAGCCCAGTGGGATGGAATCAAGCAGCTTCAGCACCCACACAAAACTAACATGGAGCTCCTCACTCAAGGCGATCAAAACTCCACAGCCAAAGACAAGTTCAGTGCCCAAGCCATTTCCCGCTGCCATGGAAACCAAGTGCTCTGGCAGCACATATGTCTGAAAGTGGATATGACACCTAGGGAAGGGAGTGTGCTGGTGAATGGCAACTGCCCGAAGCAGCAGCACAGCTCTTCCACTGCCAAAACAACTCCACCTGCCTCATGCACTTCACATACCATCAGCTGTCCTGGCAGCCTTCTAGGAAACCCTGTTGGGTCACTTCCGGTCCCACGCCCATTGAGCCCAGTGGGATGGAATCAAGCAGCTTCAGCACCCACACAAAACTAACATGGAGCTCCTCACTCAAGGCGGTCAAAACTCCACGGCCAAAGACAAGTTCAGTGCCCAGGCCATTTCCCGCTGCCATGGAAACCAAGTGCTCTGGCAGCACATATGTCTGAAAGTGGATATGACACCTAGGGAAGGGAGTGTGCTGGTGAATGGCAACTGCCCGAAGCAGCAGCACAGCTCTTCCAGTGCCAAAACAACTCAACCTGCCTCATGCATTTCACATACCATCAGCTGTCCTGGCAGCTATCTAGGAAACCCTGTTGGGTCACTTCCGGTCCCATGCCCATTGAGCCCAGTGGGATGGAATTAAGCAGCTTCAGCACCCACACAAAACGAACATGGAGCTCCTCACTCAAGGCGCTCAAAACTCCACGGCCAAAGACAAGTTCAGTGCCCAAGCCATTTCCCGCTGCCATGGAAACCAAGTGCTCTGGCAGCACATATGTCTGAAAGTGGATATGACACCTAGGGAAGGGAGTGTGTTGGTGAATGGCAACTGCCCGAAGCAGCAGCACAGCTCTTCCACTGCCAAAACAACTCCACCTGCCTCATGAACTTCCCATACCATCAGCTGTCCTGGCACCTATCTAGGAAACCCTGTTGGGTCACTTCCGGTCCCATGCCCATTGAGCCCAGTGGGATGGAATCAAGCAGCTTCAGCACCCACACAAAACTAACATGGAGCTCCTCACTCAAGGCGCTCAAAACTCCACAGCCAAAGACAAGTTCAGTGCCCAAGCCATTTCCCGCTGCCATGGAAACCAAGTGCTCTGGCAGCACATATGTCTGAAAGTGGATATGACACATAGGGAAGGGAGTGTGCTGGTGAATGGCAACTGCCCGAAGCAGCAGCACAGCTCTTCCACTGCCAAAACAACTCCACCAGCCTCATGAACTTCACATACCATCAGCTGTCCTGGCAGCTATCTAGGAAACCCTGTTGGGTCACTTCCGGTCCCATGCCCATTGAGCCCAGTGGGATGGAATCAAGCAGCTTCAGCACCCACACAGATCTAACATGGAGCTCCTCACTCAAGGCGCTCAAAACGTCACGGCCAAAGACAAGTTCAGTGCCCAAGGCATTTCCCGCTGCCATGGAAACCAAGTGCTCTGGCAGCACATATGTCTGAAAGTGGATATGACACCTAGGAAAGGGAGTGTGCTGGTGAATGGCAACTGCCCGAAGCAGCAGCACAGCTCTTCCACTGCCAAAACAACTCCACCTGCCTCATGAGCTTCACATACCATCAGCTGTCCTGGCAGCTATCTAGGAAACCCTGTTGGGTCACTTCCGGTCCCATGCCCATTGAGCCCAGTGGGATGGAATCAAGCAGCTTCAGCACCCACACAAAACGAACATGGAGCTCCTCACTCAAGGCGCTCAAAACTCCACGGCCAAAGACAAGTTCAGTGCCCAAGGCATTTCCCGCTGCCATGGAAACCAAGTGCTCTGGCAGCACATATGTCTGAAAGTGGATATGACACCTAGGGAAGGGAGTGTGCTGGTGAAAGGCAACTGCCTGAAGCAGCAGCACAGCTCTTCCACTGCCAAAACAACTCCACCTGCCTCATGAACTTCACATACCATCAGCTGTCCTGGCAGCTCTCTAGAAAACCCTGTTGGGTCACTTCCGGTCCCATGCACATTGAGCCCAGTGGGATGGAATCAAGCAGCTTCAGCACCCACGCAAAACGAACATGGAGCTTCTCAGTCAAGGCGCTCAAAACTCCACAGCCAAAGACAAGTTCAGTGCCCAAGCCATTTCCCGCTGCCATGGAAACCAAGTGCTCTGGCAGCACATATGTCTGAAAGTGGATATGACACCTAGGAAAGGGAGTGTGCTGGTGAATGGCAACTGCCCGAAGCAGCAGCACAGCTCTTCCAGTGCCAAAACAACTCCACCTGCCTCATGCATTTCACATACCATCAGCTGTCCTGGCAGGTATCTAGGAAACCCTGTTGGGTCACTTCCGGTCCCATGCCCATTGAGCCCAGTGGGATGGAATTAAGCAGCTTCAGCACCCACACAAAACGAACATGGAGCTCCTCACTCAAGGCGCTCAAAACTCCACGGCCAAAGACAAGTTCAGTGCCCAAGCCATTTCCCGCTGCCATGGAAACCAAGTGCTCTGGCAGCACATATGTCTGAAAGTGGATATGACACCTAGGGAAGGGAGTGTGCTGGTGAATGGCAACTGCCCGAAGCAGCAGCACAGCTCTTCCACTGCCAAAACAACTCCACCTGCCTCATGAACTTCACATACCATCAGCTGTCCTGGCAGCTATCTAGGAAACCCTGTTGGGTCACTTCCGGTCCCATGCCCATTGAGCCCAGTGGGATGGAATCAAGCAGCTTCAGCACCCACACAAAACTAACATGGAGCTCCTCACTCAAGGTGCTCAAAACTCCACGGCCAAAGACAAGTTCAGTGCCAAAGCCATTTCCCGCTGCCATGGAAACCAAGTGCTCTGGCAGCACATATCTCTGAAAGTGGATATGACACCTAGGGAAGGGAGTCTGGTGGTGAATGGCAACTGCCCGAAGCAGCAGCACAGCTCTTCCACTGCCAAAACAACTCCACCTGCCTCATGCATTTCACATACCATCAGCTGTCCTGGCAGCTCTCTAGGAAACCCTGTTGGGTCACTTCCGGTCACCATGCCCATTCAGCCCAGTGGGATGGAATTAAGCAGCTTCAGCACCCACACAAAACGAACATGGAGCTCCTCACTCAAGGCGCTCAAAACTCCACGGCCAAAGACAAGTTCAGTGCCAAAGCCATTTCCCGCTGCCATGGAAACCAAGTGCTCTGGCAGCACATATCTCTGAAAGTGGATATGACACCTAGGGAAGGGAGTCTGGTGGTGAATGTCAACTGCCCGAAGCAGCAGCACAGCTCTTCCAGTGCCAAAACAACTCCACCTGCCTCATGCACTTCACATACCATCAGCTGTCCTGGCAGCTCTCTAGGAAACCCTGTTGGGTCACTTCCGGTCCCATGCCCATTGAGCCCAGTGGGATGGAATCAAGCAGCTTCAGCACCCACACAAAACTAACATGGAGCTCCTCACTCAAGGCGCTCAAAACTCCACAGCCAAAGACAAGTTCAGTGCCGAAGCCATTTCCCGCTGCCATGGAAACCAAGTGCTCTGGCAGCACATATGTCTGAAAGTGGATATGACACCTAGGGAAGGGAGTGTGCTGGTGAATGCAAACTGCCCGAAGTAGCAGCACAGCTCTTCCGCTGCCAAAACAACTCCACCTGCCTCATGAACTTCACATACCATCAGCTGTCCTGGCAGCTATCTAGAAAACCCTGTTGGGTCACTTCCGGTCCCATGCCCATTGAGCCCAGTGGGATGGAATCAAGCAGCTTCAGCACCCGCACAGATCTAACATGGAGCTCCTCACTCAAGGCGCTCAAAACTACATGGCCAAAGACAAGTTCAGTGCCCAAGCCATTTCCCGCTGCCATGGAAACCAAGTGCTCTGGCAGCACATATCTCTGAAAGTGGATATGACACCTAGGGAAGGGAGTGTGCTGGTGAATGGCAACTGCCCGAAGCAGCAGCACAGCTCTTCCAGTGCCAAAACAACTCCACCTGCCTCATGCATTTCACATACCATCAGCTGTCCTGGCAGGTATCTAGGAAACCCTGTTGGGTCACTTCCGGTCCCATGCCCATTGAGCCCAGTGGGATGGAATCAAGCAGCTTCAGCACCCACACAGATCTAACATGGAGCTCCTCACTCAAGGCGCTCAAAACGTCACGGCCAAAGACAAGTTCAGTGCCCAAGCCATTTCCCGCTGCCATGGAAACCAAGTGCTCTGGCAGCACATATGTCTGAAAGTGGATATGACACCTAGGAAAGGGAGTGTGCTGGTGAATGGCAACTGCCCGAAGCAGCAGCACAGCTCTTCCACTGCCAAAACAACTCCACCTGCCTCATGAGCTTCACATACCATCAGCTGTCCTGGCAGCTATCTAGGAAACCCTGTTGGGTCACTTCCGGTCCCATGCCCATTGAGCCCAGTGGGATGGAATCAAGCAGCTTCAGCACCCACACAAAACGAACATGGAGCTCCTCAGTCAAGGCGCTCAAAACTCCATGGCCAAAGACAAGTTCAGTGCCCAAGCCATTTCCCGCTGCCATGGAAACCAAGTGCTCTGGCAGCACATATGTCTGAAAGTGGATATGACACCTAGGGAAGGGAGTGTGCTGGTGAAAGGCAACTGCCTGAAGCAGCAGCACAGCTCTTCCAGTGCCAAAACAACTCCACCTGCCTCATGAACTTCACATACCATCAGCTGTCCTGGCAGCTCTCTAGAAAACCCTGTTGGGTCACTTCCGGTCCCATGCCCATTGAGCCCAGTGGGATGGAATCAAGCAGCTTCAGCACCCACGCAAAACGAACATGGAGCTTCTCAGTCAAGGCGCTCAAAACTCCACAGCCTAAGACAAGTTCAGTGCCCAAGCCATTTCCCGCTGCCATGGAAACCAAGTGCTCTGGCAGCACATATGTCTGAAAGTGGATATGACACCTAGGAAAGGGAGTGTGCTGGTGAATGGCAACTGCCCGAAGCAGCAGCACAGCTCTTCCAGTGCCAAAACAACTCCACCTGCCTCATGCATTTCACATACCATCAGCTGTCCTGGCAGGTATCTAGAAAACCCTGTTGGGTCACTTCCGGTCCCATGCCCATTGAGCCCAGTGGGATGGAATTAAGCAGCTTCAGCACCCACACAAAACGAACATGGAGCTCCTCACTCAAGGCGCTCAAAACTCCACGGCCAAAGACAAGTTCAGTGCCCAAGCCATTTCCCGCTGCCATGGAAACCAAGTGCTCTGGCAGCACATATGTGTGAAAGTGGATATGACACCTAGGGAAGGGAGTGTGCTGGTGAATGGCAACTGCCCGAAGCAGCAGCACAGCTCTTCCACTGCCAAAACAACTCCACCTGCCTCATGAACTTCACATACCATCAGCTGTCCTGGCAGCTATCTAGGAAACCCTGTTGGGTCACTTCCGGTCCCATGCCCATTGAGCCCAGTGGGATGGAATCAAGCAGCTTCAGCACCCACACAAAACTAACATGGAGCTCCTCACTCAAGGTGCTCAAAACTCCACGGCCAAAGACAAGTTCAGTGCCAAAGCCATTTCCCGCTGCCATGGAAACCAAGTGCTCTGGCAGCACATATCTCTGAAAGTGGATATGACACCTAGGGAAGGGAGTCTGGTGGTGAATGGCAACTGCCCGAAGCAGCAGCACAGCTCTTCCACTGCCAAAACAACTCCACCTGCCTCATGCATTTCACATACCATCAGCTGTCCTGGCAGCTCTCTAGGAAACCCTGTTGGGTCACTTCCGGTCCCATGCCCATTGAGCCCAGTGGGATGGAATTAAGCAGCTTCAGCACCCACACAAATCTAACATGGAGCTCCTCACTCAAGGCGCTCAAAACTCCACGGCCAAAGACAAGTTCAGTGCCAAAGCCATTTCCCGCTGCCATGGAAACCAAGTGCTCTGGCAGCACATATCTCTGAAAGTGGATATGACACCTAGGGAAGGGAGTCTGGTGGTGAATGTCAACTGCCCGAAGCAGCAGCACAGCTCTTCCAGTGCCAAAACAACTCCACCTGCCTCATGCACTTCACATACCATCAGCTGTCCTGACAGCTCTCTAGGAAACCCTGTTGGGTCACTTCCGGTCCCATGCCCATTGAGCCCAGTGGGATGGAATCAAGCAGCTTCAGCACCCACACAAAACTAACATGGAGCTCCTCACTCAAGGCGCTCAAAACTCCACAGCCAAAGACAAGTTCAGTGCCGAAGCCATTTCCCGCTGCCATGGAAACCAAGTGCTCTGGCAGCACATATGTCTGAAAGTGGATATGACACCTAGGGAAGGGAGTGTGCTGGTGAATGCAAACTGCCCGAAGTAGCAGCACAGCTCTTCCGCTGCCAAAACAACTCCACCTGCCTCATGAACTTCACATACCATCAGCTGTCCTGGCAGCTATCTAGAAAACCCTGTTGGGTCACTTCCGGTCCCATGCCCATTGAGCCCAGTGGGATGGAATCAAGCAGCTTCAGCACCCGCACAGATCTAACATGGAGCTCCTCACTCAAGGCGCTCAAAACTACATGGCCAAAGACAAGTTCAGTGCCAAAGCCATTTCCCGCTGCCATGGAAACCAAGTGCTCTGGCAGCACATATGTCTGAAAGTGGATATGACACCTAGGGAAGGGAGTGTGTTGGTGAATGGCAACTGCCCGAAGCAGCAGCACAGCTCTTCCACTGCCAAAACAACTCCACCTACCTCATGAACTTCACATACCATCAGCTGTCCTGGCACCTATCTAGGAAACCCTGTTGGGTCACTTCCGGTCCCATGCCCATTGAGCCCAGTGGGATGGAATCAAGCAGCTTCAGCACCCAAACAAATCTAACATGGAGCTCCTCACTCAAGGCGCTCAAAACTCCACAGCCAAAGACAAGTTCAGTGCCGAAGCCATTTCCCGCTGCCATGGAAACCAAGTGCTCTGGCAGCACATGTGTCTGAAAGTGTATATGAGACTTAGGGAAGGGAGTGTGGTGGTGAATGGCAACTGCCCGAAGCAGCAGCACAGCTCTTCCACTGCCAAAACAACTCCACCTGCCTCATGAGCTTCACATACCATCAGCTGTCCTGGCACCTATCTAGGAAACCCTGTTGGGTCACTTCCGGTCCCATGCTCTTTGAGCCCAGTGGGATGGAATCAAGCAGCTTCAGCACCCACACAAAACTAACATGTAACTCCTCACTCAAGGTGCTCAAAACGTCACGGCCAAAGACAAGTTCAGTGCCCAAGCCATTTCCCGCTGCCATGGAAACCAAGTGCTCTGGCAGCACATATGTCTGAAAGTGGATATGACACCTAGGGAAGGGAGTGTGCTGGTGAATGGCAACTGCCCGAAGCAGCAGCACAGCTCTTCCACTGCCAAAACAACTCCACCTGCCTCATGAACTTCACATACCATCAGCTGTCCTGGCAGCTATCTAGGAAACCCTGTTGGCTCACTTCCGGTCCCATGCCCATTGAGCCCAGTGGGATAGAATCAAGCAGCTTCAGCACCCACACAGATCAAACATGGAGCTCCTCACTCAAGGCGCTCAAAACTCCACAGCCAAAGACAAGTTCAGTGCCCAAGCCATTTCCCGCTGCCATGGAAACCAAGTGCTCTGGCAGCAAATATCTCTGAAAGTGGATATGACACCTAGGGAAGGGAGTGTGCTGGTGAATGCAAACTGCCCGAAGTAGCAGCACAGCTCTTCCGCTGCCAAAACAACTCCACCTGCCTCATGAACTTCACATACCATCAGCTGTCCTGGCAGCTATCTAGAAAACCCTGTTGGGTCACTTCCGGTCGCATGCCCATTGAGCCCAGTGGGATGGAATCAAGCAGCTTCAGCACCCACACAGATCTAACATGGAGCTCCTCACTCAAGGCGCTCAAAACTCCACGGCCAAAGACAAGTTCAGTGCCCAAGCCATTTCCCGCTGCCATGGAAACCAAGTGCTCTGGCAGCACATATGTCTGAAAGTGGATATGACACCTAGGAAAGGGAGTGTGCTGGTGAATGGCAACTGCCCGAAGCAGCAGCACAGCTCTTCCAGTGCCAAAACAACTCCACCTGCCTCATGCATTTCACATACCATCAGCTGTCCTGGCAGGTATCTAGGAAACCCTGTTGGGTCACTTCCGGTCCCATGCCCATTGAGCCCAGTGGGATGGAATTAAGCAGCTTCAGCACCCACACAAAACGAACATGGAGCTCCTCACTCAAGGCGCTCAAAACTCCACGGCCAAAGACAAGTTCAGTGCCCAAGCCATTTCCCGCTGCCATGGAAACCAAGTGCTCTGGCAGCACATATCTCTGAAAGTGGATATGACACCTAGGGAAGGGAGTGTGCTGGTGAATGGCAACTGCCCGAAGCAGCAGCACAGCTCTTCCACTGCCAAAACAACTCCACCTGCCTCATGAGCTTCACATACCATCAGCTGTCCTGGCAGCTCTCTAGGAAACCCTGTTGGGTCACTTCCGGTCCCATGCTCTTTGAGCCCAGTGGGATGGAATCAAGCAGCTTCAGCACCCACACAAAACTAACATGGAGCTCCTCACTCAAGGCGCTCAAAGCTCCACAGCCAAAGACAAGTTCAGTGCCCAAGCCATTTCCCGCTGCCATGGAAACCAAGTGCTCTGGCAGCACATATCTCTGAAAGTGGATATGACATCTAGGGAAGGGAGTCTGGTGGTGAAAGGCAACTGCCCGAAGCAGCAGCACAGCTCTTCCAGTGCCAAAACAACTCCACCTGCCTCATGAACTTCACATACCATCAGCTGTCTTTGCAGCTATCTAGGAAACCCTGTTGGGTCACTTAGGTCCCATGCCCATTGAGCCCAGTGGGATGGAATCAAGCAGCTTCAGCACCCACACAAATCTAACATGTAACTCCTCACTCAAGGTGCTCAAAACGTCACGGCCAAAGACAAGTTCAGTGCCCAAGCCATTTCCCGCTGCCATGGAAACCAAGTGCTCTGGCCGCACATATCTCTGAAAGTGGATATGACACCTAGGGAAGGGAGTGTGCTGGTGAATGGCAACTGCCCGAAGCAGCAGCACAGCTCTTCCACTGCCAAAACAACTCCACCTGCCTCATGAACTTCACATACCATCAGCTGTCCTGGCAGCTATCTAGGAAACCCTGTTGGGTCACTTCCGGTCCCATGCCCATTGAGCCCAGTGGGATGGAATCAAGCAGCTTCAGCACCCACAGAAAACGAACATGGAGCTCCTCACTCAAGGTGCTCAAAACTCCACGGCCAAAGACAAGTTCAGTGCCAAAGCCATTTCCCGCTGCCATGGAAACCAAGTGCTCTGGCAGCACATATCTCTGAAAGTGGATATGACACCTAGGGAAGGGAGTGTGCTGGTGAATGGCAACTGCCCGAAGCAGCAGCACAGCTCTTCCACTGCCAAAACAACTCCACCTGCCTCATGAACTTCACATACCATCAGCTGTCCTGGCACCTATCTAGGAAACCCTGTTGGGTCACTTCCGGTCCCATGCCCATTGAGCCCAGTGGGATGGAATCAAGCAGCTTCAGCACCCACACAAAACGAACATGGAGCTCCTCACTCAAGGCGCTCAAAACTCCACAGCCAAAGACAAGTTCAGTGCCCAAGCCATTTCCCGCTGCCATGGAAACCAAGTGCTCTGGCAGCACATATGTCTGAAAGTGGATATGACACCTAGGGAAGGGAGTGTGCTGGTGAATGGCAACTGCCCGAAGCAGCAGCACAGCTCTTCCACTGCCAAAACAACTCCACCTGCTTCATGAACTTCACATACCATCAGCTGTCCTGGCAGCTATCTAGGAAACCCTGTTGGGTCACTTCCGGTCCCATGCCCATTGAGCCCAGTGGGATGGAATCAAGCAGCTTGAGCACCCACACAGATCTAACATGGAGCTCCTCACTCAAGGCGCTCAAAACTCCACGGCCAAAGACAAGTTCAGTGCCCAAGCCATTTCCCGCTGCCATGGAAACCAAGTGCTCTGGCAGCACATATGTCTGAAAGTGGATATGACACCTAGGGAAGGGAGTGTGCTGGTGCATGCAAACTGCCCGAAGTAGCAGCACAGCTCTTCCACTGCCAAAACAACTCCACCTGCCTCATGAACTTCACATACCATCAGCTGTCCTGGCAGCTATCTAGAAAACCCTGTTGGGTCACTTCCGGTTCCATGCCCATTGAGCCCAGTGGGATGGAATTAAGCAGCTTCAGCACCCACACAGATCTAACATGGAGCTCCTCACTCAAGGCGCTCAAAACTACATGGCCAAAGACAAGTTCAGTGCCCAAGCCATTTCCCGCTGCCATGGAAACCAAGTGCTCTGGCAGCACATATCTCTGAAAGTGGATATGACACCTAGGGAAGGGAGTCTGGTGGTGAATGGCAACTGCCCGAAGCAGCAGCACAGCTCTTCCACTGCCAAAACAACTCCACCTGCCTCATGAACTTCACATACCATCAGCTGTCCTGGCACCTATCTAGGAAACCCTGTTGGGTCACTTCCGGTCCCATGCCCATTGAGCCCAGTGGGAGGGAATCAAGCAGCTTCAGCACCCAAACAAATCTAACATGGAGCTCCTCACTCAAGGCGCTCAAAACTCCACAGCCAAAGACAAATTCAGTGCCCAAGCCATTTCCCGCTGCCATGGAAACCAAGTGCTCTGGCAGCACATATGTGTGAAAGTGGATATGACACCTAGGGAAGGGAGTGTGCTGGTGAATGGCAACTGCCCGAAGCAGCAGCACAGCTCTTCCAGTGCCAAAACAACTCCACCTGCCTCATGAACTTCACATACCATCAGCTGTCCTGGCAGCTATCTAGGAAACCCTGTTGGGTCACTTCCGGTCCCATGCACATTGAGCCCAGTGGGATGGAATCAAGCAGCTTCAGCACCCAAACAAATCTAACATGGTGCTCCTCACTCAAGGCGCTCAAAACTCCACAGCCAAAGACAAATTCAGTGCCCAAGCCATTTCCCGCTGCCATGGAAACCAAGTGCTCTGGCAGCACATATCTCTGAAAGTGGATATGACACCTAGGAAAGGGAGTGTGCTGGTGAATGGCAACTGCCCGAAGCAGCAGCACAGCTCTTCCACTGCCAAAACAACTCCACCTGCCTCATGAACTTCACATACCATCAGCTGTCCTGGCAGCTATCTAGGAAACCCTGCTGGGACACTTCCGGTCCCATGCCCATTGAGCCCAGTGGGATGGAATCAAGCAGCTTCAGCACCCACACAAAACTAACATGGAGCTCCTCACTCAAGGCGCTCGAAACTGCACAGCCAAAGACAAGTTCAGTGCCCAAGCCATTTCCCGCTGCCATGGAAACCAAGTGCTCTGGCAGCACATATGTCTGAAAGTGGATATGACACCTAGGCAAGGGAGTGTGCTGGTGAATGGCAACTGCCCGAAGCAGCAGCACAGCTCTTCCACTGCCAAAACAACTCCACCTGCCTCATGAACTCCACATACCATCAGCTGTCCTGGCAGCTCTCTAGGAAACCCTGTTGGGTCACTTCCGGTCCCATGCCCATTGAGCCCAGTGGGATGGAATCAAGCAGCTTCAGCACCCACACAAAACGAACATGGAGCTCCTCACTCAAGGCGCTCAAAACTCCACAGCCAAAGACAAGTTCAGTGCCCAAGCCATTTCCCGCTGCCATGGAAACCAAGTGCTCTGGCAGCACATATGTCTGAAAGTGGATATGACACCTAGGGAAGGGAGTGTGCTGGTGAATGGCAACTGCCCGAAGCAGCAGCACAGCTCTTCCAGTGCCAAAACAACTCCACCTGCCTCATGAACTTCACATACCATCAGCTGTCCTGGCAGCTATCTAGGAAACCCTGTTGGCTCACTTCCGGTCCCATGCCCATTGAGCCCAGTGGGATGGAATCAAGCAGCTTCAGCACCCACACAGATCTAACATGGAGCTCCTCACTCAAGGCGCTCAAAGCTCCACGGCCAAAGACAAGTTCAGTGCCCAAGCCATTTCCCGCTGCCATGGAAACCAAGTGCTCTGGCAGCACATATGTGTGAAAGTGGATATGACACCTAGGGAAGGGAGTGTGCTGGTGAATGGCAACTGCCCGAAGCAGCAGCACAGCTCTTCCACTGCCAAAACAACTCCACCTGCCTCATGAGCTTCACATACCATCAGCTGTCCTGGCAGCTATCTAGGAAACCCTGTTGGCTCACTTCCGGTCCCATGCCCATTGACCCCAGTGGGATGGAATCAAGCAGCTTCAGCACCCACACAAAACGAACATGGAGCTCCTCACCCTAGGTGCTCAAAAGCCCACAGCCAAAGACAAGTTCAGTGCCCAAGCCATTTCCCGCTGCCATGGAAACCAAGTGCTCTGGCAGCACATATCTCTGAAAGTGGATATGACACCTAGGGAAGGGAGTGTGCTGGTGAATGGCAACTGCCCGAAGCAGCAGCACAGCTCTTCCACTGCCAAAACAACTCCACCTGCCTCATGAGCTTCACATACCATCAGCTGTCCTGGCACCTATCTAGGAAACCCTGTTGGGTCACTTCCGGTCCCATGCTCTTTGAGCCCAGTGGGATGGAATCAAGCAGCTTCAGCACCCACACAAAACTAACATGGAGCTCCTCACTCAAGGCGCTCAAAGCTCCACAGCCAAAGACAAGTTCAGTGCCCAAGCCATTTCCGGCTGCCATGGAAACCAAGTGCTCTGGCAGCACATATGTGTGAAAATGGATATGACACCTAGGGAAGGGAGTGTGCTGGTGAATGGCAACTGCCCGAAGCAGCAGCACAGCTCTTCCAGTGCCAAAACAACTCCACCTGCCTCATGAACTTCACATACCATCAGCTGTCCTGGCACCTATCTAGGAAACCCTGTTGGGTCACTTAGGTCCCATGCCCATTGAGCCCAGTGGGATGGAATCAAGCAGCTTCAGCACCCACACAAATCTAACATGTAACTCCTCACCCAAGGTGCTCAAAACGTCACGGCCAAAGACAAGTTCAGTGCCCAAGCCATTTCCCGCTGCCATGGAAACCAAGTGCTCTGGCAGCACATATGTGTGAAAGTGGATATGACACCTAGGGAAGGGAGTGTGCTGGTGAATGGCAACTGCCCGAAGCAGCAGCACAGCTCTTCCACTGCCAAAACAACTCCACCTGCCTCATGAACTTCACATACCATCAGCTGTCCTGGCAGCTATCTAGGAAACCCTGTTGGCTCACTTCCGGTCCCATGCCCATTGAGCCCAGTGGGATGGAATCAAGCAGCTTCAGCACCCACAGAAAACTAACATGGAGCTCCTCACTCAAGGTGCTCAAAACTCCACGGCCAAAGACAAGTTCAGTGCCAAAGCCATTTCCCGCTGCCATGGAAACCAAGTGCTCTGGCAGCACATATGTCTGAAAGTGGATATGACACCTAGGGAAGGGAGTCTGGTGGTGAATGGCAACTGCCCGAAGCAGCAGCACAGCTCTTCCACTGCCAAAACAACTCCACCTGCCTCATGCACTTCACATACCATCAGCTGTCCTGGCAGCTATCTAGGAAACCCTGTTGGGTCACTTCCGGTCCCACGCCCATTGAGCCCAGTGGGATGGAATCAAGCAGCTTCAGCACCCACACAAAACAAACATGGAGCTCCTCACTCAAGGCGCTCAAAACTCCACGGACAAAGACAAGTTCAGTGCCAAAGCCATTTCCCGCTGCCATGGAAACCAAGTGCTCTGGCAGCACATATGTCTGAAAGTGGATATGACACCTAGGGAAGGGAGTGTGCTGGTGAATGGCAACTGCCCGAAGCAGAAGCACAGCTCTTCCAGTGCCAAAACAACTCCACCTGCCTCATGCATTTCACATACCATCAGCTGTCCTGGCAGCTCTCTAGGAAACCCTGTTGGGTCACTTCCGGTCCCATGCCCATTGAGCCCAGTGGGATGGAATCAAGCAGCTTCAGCACCCACACAAAACGAACATGGAGCTCCTCACTCAAGGCGCTCAAAACTCCACAGCCAAAGACAAGTTCAGTGCCAAAGCCATTTCCCGCTGCCATGGAAACCAAGTGCTCTGGCAGCACATATGTCTGAAAGTGGATATGACACCTAGGGAAGGGAGTGTGCTGGTGAATGGCAACTGCCCGAAGCAGCAGCACAGCTCTTCCAGTGCCAAAACAACTCCACCTGCCTCATGAACTTCACATACCATCAGCTGTCCTGGCAGCTATCTAGGAAACCCTGTTGGGTCACTTCCGGTCCCATGCCCATTGAGCCCAGTGGGATGGAATCAAGCAGCTTCAGCACCCACACAGATCTAACATGGAGCTCCTCACTCAAGGCGCTCAAAACTCCACGGCCAAAGACAAGTTCAGTGCCCAAGCCATTTCCCGCTGCCATGGAAACCAAGTGCTCTGGCAGCACATATGTCTGAAAGTGGATATGACACCTAGGGAAGGGAGTGTGCTGGTGAATGCAAACTGCCCGAAGTAGCAGCACAGCTCTTCCACTGCCAAAACAACTCCACCTGCCTCATGAACTTCACATACCATCAGCTGTCCTGGCAGCTATCTAGAAATCCCTGTTGGGTCACTTCCGGTTCCATGCCCATTGAGCCCAGTGGGATGGAATCAATCAGCTTCAGCACCCACACAAAACTAACATGGAGCTCCTCACTCAAGGCGCTCAAAACTCCACGGCCAAAGACAAGTTCAGTGCCCAAGCCATTTCCCGCTGCCATGGAAACCAAGTGCTCTGGCAGCACATATGTCTGAAAGTGGATATGACACCTAGGGAAGGGAGTGTGGTGGTGAATGGCAACTGCCCGAAGCAGCAGCACAGCTCTTCCACAGCCAAAACTACTCCACCTGCCTCATGAACTTCACATACCATCAGCTGTCCTGGCAGCTATCTAGGTAACCCTGTTGGGTCACTTCCGGTCCCATGCCCATTGAGCCCAGTGGGATGGAATCCAGCAGCTTCAGCACCCACACAAATCTAACATGGAGATCCTCACTCAAGACGCACAAAACTCCACAGCCAAAGACAAGTTCAGTGCCCAAGCCATTTCCCGCTGCCATGGAAACCAAGTGCTCTGGCAGCACATATTGTGAAAGTGGATATGACACCTAGGAAAGGGAGTGTGTTGGTGAATGGCAACTGCCCGAAGCAGCAGCACAGCTCTTCTACTGCCAAAACAACTCCACCTGCCTCATGAACTTCACATACCATCAGCTGTCCTGGCAGCTATCTAGGAAACCCTGTTGGGTCACTTCCGGTCCCATGCCCATTGAGCCCAGTGGGATGGAATCAAGCAGCTTCAGCACCCACACAAAAGGAACATGGAGCTCCTCACACAAGCGTTCAAATGTACATGGCCAAAGACAAGTTCAGTGCCCAAGCCATTTCCCGCTGCCATGGAAACCAAGTGCTCTGGCAGCACATATGTGTGAAAGTGGATATGACACCTAGGGAAGGGAGTGTGCTGGTGAATGGCAACTGCCCGAAGCAGCAGCACAGCTCTTCCAGTGCCAAAACAACTCCACCTGCCTCATGAACTTCACATACCATCAGCTGTCCTGGCAGCTATCTAGGAAACCCTGTTGGGTCACTTCCGGTCCCATGCCCATTGACCCCAGTGGGATGGAATCAAGCAGCTTCAGCACCCACACAAAACGAACATGGAGCTCCTCACCCAAGGTGCTCAAAATCCACAGCCAAAGACAAGTTCAGTGCCCAAGCCATTTCCCGCTGCCATGGAAACCAAGTGCTCTGGCAGCACATATGTCTGAAAGTGGATATGACACCTAGGGAAGGGAGTGTGCTGGTGAATGGAAACTGCCCGAAGCAGCAGCACAGCTCTTCCAGTGCCAAAACAACTCCACCTGCCTCATGAGCTTCACATACCATCAGCTGTCCTGGCACCTATCTAGGAAACCCTGTTGGGTCACTTCCGGTCCCATGCTCTTTGAGCCCAGTGGGATGGAATCAAGCAGCCTCAGCACCCAAACAAAACGAACATGGAGCTCCTCACTCAAGGCGCTCAAAGCTCCACAGCCAAAGACAAGTTCAGTGCCCAAGCCATTTCCGGCTGCCATGGAAACCAAGTGCTCTGGCAGCACATATGTGTGAAAGTGGATATGACACCTAGGGAAGGGAGTGTGCTGGTGAATGGCAACTGCCCGAAGCAGCAGCACAGCTCTTCCAGTGCCAAAACAACTCCACCTGCCTCATGAACTTCACATACCATCAGCTGTCCTGGCAGCTATCTAGGAAACCCTGTTGGGTCACTTCCGGTCCCATGCCCATTGACCCCAGTGGGATGGAATCAAGCAGCTTCAGCACCCACACAAAACGAACATGGAGCTCCTCACCCAAGGTGCTCAAAAGCCCACAGCCAAAGACAAGTTCAGTGCCCAAGCCATTTCCCGCTGCCATGGAAACCAAGTGCTCTGGCAGCACATATGTCTGAAAGTGGATATGACACCTAGGGAAGGGAGTGTGCTGGTGAATGGCAACTGCCCGAAGCAGCAGCACAGCTCTTCCACTGCCAAAACAAGTCCACCTGCCTCATGAGCTTCACATACCATCAGCTGTCCTGGCACCTATCTAGGAAACCCTGTTGGGTCACTTCCGGTCCCATGCTCTTTGAGCCCAGTGGGATGGAATCAAGCAGCTTCAGCACCCACACAAAACTAACATGGAGCTCCTCACTCAAGGCGCTCAAAGCTCCACAGCCAAAGACAAGTTCAGTGCCCAAGCCATTTCCCGCTGCCATGGAAACCAAGTGCTCTGGCAGCACATATGTCTGAAAGTGGATATGACACCTAGGGAAGGGAGTCTGGTGGTGAAAGGCAACTGCCCGAAGCAGCAGCACAGCTCTTCCAGTGCCAAAACAACTCCACCTGCCTCATGAACTTCACATACCATCAGCTGTCCTGGCACCTATCTAGGAAACCCTGTTGGGTCACTTAGGTCCCATGCCCATTGAGCCCAGTGGGATGGAATCAAGCAGCTTCAGCACCCACACAAATCTAACATGTAACTCCTCACTCAAGGTGCTCAAAACGTCACGGCCAAAGACAAGTTCAGTGCCCAAGCCATTTCCCGCTGCCATGGAAACCAAGTGCTCTGGCAGCACATATGTCTGAAAGTGGATATGACACCTAGGGAAGGGAGTGTGCTGGTGAATGGCAACTGCCCGAAGCAGCAGCACAGCTCTTCCACTGCCAAAACAACTCCACCTGCCTCATGAACTTCACATACCATCAGCTGTCCTGGCAGCTATCTAGGAAACCCTGTTGGGTCACTTCCGGTCCCATGCCCATTGAGCCCAGTGGGATGGAATCAAGCAGCTTCAGCACCCACAGAAAACTAACATGGAGCTCCTCACTCAAGGTGCTCAAAACTCCACGGCCAAAGACAAGTTCAGTGCCAAAGCCATTTCCCGCTGCCATGGAAACCAAGTGCTCTGGCAGCACATATGTCTGAAAGTGGATATGACACCTAGGGAAGGGAGTCTGGTGGTGAATGGCAACTGCCCGAAGCAGCAGCACAGCTCTTCCACTGCCAAAACAACTCCACCTGCCTCATGCACTTCACATACCATCAGCTGTCCTGGCACCTATCTAGGAAACCCTGTTGGGTCACTTCCGGTCCCACGCCCATTGAGCCCAGTGGGATGGAATCAAGCAGCTTCAGCACCCACACAAAACAAACATGGAGCTCCTCACTCAAGGCGCTCAAAACTCCACGGACAAAGACAAGTTCAGTGCCCAAGCCATTTCCCGCTGCCATGGAAACCAAGTGCTCTGGCAGCACATATGTCTGAAAGTGGATATGACACCTAGGGAAGGGAGTGTGCTGGTGAATGGCAACTGCCCGAAGCAGAAGCACAGCTCTTCCAGTGCCAAAACAACTCCACCTGCCTCATGAACTTCACATACCATCAGCTGTCCTGGCAGCTATCTAGGAAACCCTGTTGGGTCACTTCCGGTCCCATGCCCATTGAGCCCAGTGGGATGGAATCAAGCAGCTTCAGCACCCACACAGATCTAACATGGAGCTCCTCACTCAAGGCGCTCAAAACTCCACAGCCAAAGACAAGTTCAGTGCCCAAGCCATTTCCCGCTGCCATGGAAACCAAGTGCTCTGGCAGCACATATGTCTGAAAGTGGATATGACACCTAGGGAAGGGAGTGTGCTGGTGAATGCAAACTGCCCGAAGTAGCAGCACAGCTCTTCCACTGCCAAACCAACTCCACCTGCCTCATGAACTTCACATACCATCAGCTGTCCTGGCACCTATCTAGGAAACCCTGTTGGGTCACTTCCGGTCCCATGCCCATTGAGCCCAGTGGGAGGGAATCAAGCAGCTTCAGCACCCAAACAAATCTAACATGGAGCTCCTCACTCAAGGCGCTCAAAACTCCACAGCCAAAGACAAATTCAGTGCCCAAGCCATTTCCCGCTGCCATGGAAACCAAGTGCTCTGGCAGCACATATCTCTGAAAGTGGATATGACACCTAGGGAAGGGAGTGTGCTGGTGAATGGCAACTGCCCGAAGCAGCAGCACAGCTCTTCCAGTGCCAAAACAACTCCACCTGCCTGATGAACTTCACATACCATCAGCTGTCCTGGCAGCTATCTAGGAAACCCTGTTGGGTCACTTCCGGTCCCATGCACATTGAGCCCAGTGGGATGGAATCAAGCAGCTTCAGCACCCAAACAAATCTAACATGGTGCTCCTCACTCAAGGCGCTCAAAACTCCACAGCCAAAGACAAATTCAGTGCCCAAGCCATTTCCCGCTGCCATGGAAACCAAGTGCTCTGGCAGCACATATCTCTGAAAGTGGATATGACACCTAGGAAAGGGAGTGTGCTGGTGAATGGCAACTGCCCGAAGCAGCAGCACAGCTCTTCCACTGCCAAAACAACTCCACCTGCCTCATGAACTTCACATACCATCAGCTGTCCTGGCAGCTATCTAGGAAACCCTGCTGGGACACTTCCGGTCCCATGCCCATTGAGCCCAGTGGGATGCAATCAAGCAGCTTCAGCACCCACACAAAACTAACATGGAGCTCCTCACTCAAGGCGCTCGAAACTCCACGGCCAAAGACAAGTTCAGTGCCGAAGCCATTTCCCGCTGCCATGGAAACCAAGTGCTCTGGCAGCACATATGTCTGAAAGTGGATATGACACCTAGGGAAGGGAGTGTGGTGGTGAATGGCAACTGCCCGAAGCAGCAGCACAGCTCTTCCAGTGCCAAAACAACTCCACCTGCCTCATGAACTCCACATACCATCAAATGTCCTGGCAGCTATCTAGGAAACCCTGTTGGGTCACTTCCGGTCCCATGCCCATTGAGCCCAGTGGGATGGAATCAAGCAGCTTCAGCACCCACACAAAACGAACATGGAGCTCCTCACTCAAGGCGCTCAAAACTCCACGGCCAAAGACAAGTTCAGTGCCCAAGCCATTTCCCGCTGCCATGGAAACCAAGTGCTCTGGCAGCACATATGTCTGAAAGTGGATATGACACCTAGGGAAGGGAGTGTGGTGGTGAATGGCAACTGCCCGAAGCAGCAGCACAGCTCTTCCACTGCCAAAACTACTCCACCTGCCTCATGAACTTCACATACCATCAGCTGTCCTGGCAGCTATCTAGGAAACCCTGTTGGGTCACTTCAGATCCCATGCCCATTGAGCCCAGTGGGATGGAATCCAGCAGCTTCAGCACCCACACAAATCTAACATGGAGATCCTCACTCAAGACGCACAAAACTCCACAGCCATAGACAAGTTCAGTGCCCAAGCCATTTCCCGCTGCCATGGAAACCAAGTGCTCTGGCAGCACATATGTCTGAAAGTGGATATGACACCTAGGGAAGGGAGTGTGTTGGTGAATGGCAACTGCCCGAAGCAGCAGCACAGCTCTTCCAGTGCCAAAACAACTCCACCTGCCTCATGAACTTCACATACCATCAGCTGTCCTGGCACCTATCTAGGAAACCCTGTTGGGTCACTTCCGGTCCCATGCCCATTGAGCCCAGTGGGATGGAATCAAGCAGCTTCAGCACCCACACAAAACGAACATGGAGCTCCTCACTCAAGCGCTCAAATGTACATGGCCAAAGACAAGTTCAGTGCCCAAGCCATTTCCCGCTGCCATGGAAACCAAGTGCTCTGGCAGCACATATGTGTGAAAGTGGATATGACACCTAGGGAAGGGAGTGTGCTGGTGAATGGCAACTGCCCGAAGCAGCAGCACAGCTCTTCCAGTGCCAAAACAACTCCACCTGCCTCATGAACTTCACATACCATCAGCTGTCCTGGCAGCTATCTAGGAAACCCTGTTGGGTCACTTCCGCTCCCATGCCCATTGAGCCCAGTGGGATGGAATCAAGCAGCTTCAGCACCCACACAAAACGAACATGGAGCTCCTCACCCAAGGTGCTCAAAAGCCCACAGCCAAAGACAAGTTCAGTGCCCAAGCCATTTCCCTCTGCCATGGAATCCAAGTGCTCTGGCAGCACATATGTCTGAAAGTGGATATGACACCTAGGGAAGGGAGTGTGCTGGTGAATGGCAACTGCCCGAAGCAGCAGCACAGCTCTTCCACTGCCAAAACAACTCCACCTGCCTCATGAACTTCACATACCATCAGCTGTCCTGGCAGCTATCTAGGAAACCCTGTTGGCTCACTTCCGGTCCCATGCCCATTGAGCCCAGTGGGATGGAATCAAGCAGCTTCAGCACCCACACAAAACTAACATGGAGCTCCTCACTCAAGGTGCTCAAAACTCCACGGCCAAAGACAAGTTCAGTGCCAAAGCCATTTCCCGCTGCCATGGAAACCAAGTGCTCTGGCAGCACATATCTCTGAAAGTGGATATGACACCTAGGGAAGGGAGTCTGGTGGTGAATGGCAACTGCCCGAAGCAGCAGCACAGCTCTTCCACTGCCAAAACAACTCCACCTGCCTCATGAACTTCACATACCATCAGCTGTCCTGGCAGCTATCTAGGAAACCCTGTTGGGTCACTTCCGGTCCCACGCCCATTGAGCCCAGTGGGATGGAATCAAGCAGCTTCAGCACCCACACAAAACAAACATGGAGCTCCTCACTCAAGGCGCTCAAAACTCCACGGCCAAAGACAAGTTCAGTGCCCAAGCCATTTCCCGCTGCCATGGAAACCAAGTGCTCTGGCAGCACATATGTCTGAAAGTGGATATGACACCTAGGGAAGGGAGTGTGCTGGTGAATGGCAACTGCCCGAAGCAGCAGCACAGCTCTTCCAGTGCCAAAACAACTCCACCTGCCTCATGCATTTCACATACCATCAGCTGTCCTGGCAGCTCTCTAGGAAACCCTGTTGGGTCACTTCCGGTCCCATGCTCATTGAGCCCAGTGGGATGGAATCAAGCAGCTTCAGCACCCACACAAAACGAACATGGAGCTCCTCACTCAAGGCGCTCAAAACTCCACGGCCAAAGACAAGTTCAGTGCCCAAGCCATTTCCCGCTGCCATGGAAACCAAGTGCTCTGGCAGCACATATGTGTGAAAGTGGATATGACACCTAGGGAAGGGAGTGTGGTGGTGAATGGCAACTGCCCGAAGCAGCAGCACAGCTCTTCCACTGCCAAAACAACTCCGTCTGCCTCATGAACTTCACATACCATCAGCTGTCCTGGCACCTATCTAGGAAACCCTGTTGGGTCACTTCCGGTTCCATGCCCATTGAGCCCAGTGGGATGGAATCAAGCAGCTTCAGCACCCACACAAAACTAACATGGAGCTCCTCACTCAAGGCGCTCAAAACTCCACAGCCAAAGACAAGTTCAGTGCCAAAGCCATTTCCCTCTGCCATGGAAACCAAGTGCTCTGGCAGCACATATGTCTGAAAGTGGATATGACACCTAGGGAAGGGAGTGTGGTGGTTAATGGCAACTGCCCAAAGCAACAGCACAGCTCTTCCAGTGCCAAAACAACTCCACCTGCCTCATGAACTTCACATATCATCAGCTGTCCTGGCAGCTATCTAGGAAACCCTGTTGGGTCACTTCCGGTCCCATGCCCATTGAGCCCAGTGGGATGGAATCAAGCAGCTTCAGCACCCACACAGATCTAACATGGAGCTCCTCACTCAAGGCGCTCAAAACTACATGGCCAAAGACAAGTTCAGTGCCAAAGCCATTTCCCGCTGCCATGGAAACCAAGTGCTCTGGCAGCACATATGTCTGAAAGTGGATATGACACCTAGGGAAGGGAGTGTGCTGGTGAATGGCAACTGCCCGAAGCAGCAGCACAGCTCTTCCACTGCCAAAACAACTCCACCTGCCTCATGAACTTCACATACCATCAGCTGTCCTGGCAGCTATCTAGGAAACCCTGCTGGGACACTTCCGGTCCCATGCCCATTGAGCCCAGTGGGATGGAATCAAGCAGCTTCAGCACCCACACAAAACTAACATGGAGCTCCTCACTCAAGGCGCTCGAAACTCCACGGCCAAAGACAAGTTCAGTGCCCAAGCCATTTCCCGCTGCCATGGAAACCAAGTGCTCTGGCAGCACATATGTCTGAAAGTGGATATGACACCTAGGGAAGGGAGTTTGGTGGTGAATGGCAACTGCCCGAAGCAGCAGCACAGCTCTTCCACTGCCAAAACAACTCCACCTGCCTCATGAACTCCACATACCATCAACTGTTCTGGCAGCTATCTAGGAAACCCTGTTGGGTCACTTCCGGTCCCATGCCCATTGAGCCCAGTGGGATGGAATCAAGCAGCTTCAGCACCCACACAAAACGAACATGGAGCTCCTCACTCAAGGCGCTCGAAACTCCACGGCCAAAGACAAGTTCAGTGCCCAAGCCATTTCCCGCTGCCATGGAAACCAAGTGCTCTGGCAGCACATATGTCTGAAAGTGGATATGACACCTAGGGAAGGGAGTGTGCTGGTGAATGGCAACTGCCCGAAGCAGCAGCACAGCTCTTCCACTGCCAAAACTACTCCACATGCCTCATGAACTTCACATACCATCAGCTGTCCTGGCAGCTATCTAGGAAAGCCTGTTGGGTCACTTCAGATCCCATGCCCATTGAGCCCAGTGGGATGGAATCCAGAAGCTTCAGCACCCACACAAATCTAACATGGAGATCCTCACTCAAGACGCACAAAACTCCACAGCCAAAGACAAGTTCAGTGCCCAAGCCATTTCCCGCTGCCATGGAAACCAAGTGCTCTGGCAGCACATATGTCTGAAAGTGGATATGACACCTAGGGAAGGGAGTGTGTTGGTGAATGGCAACTGCCCGAAGCAGCAGCACAGCTCTTCCAGTGCCAAAACAACTCCACCTGCCTCATGCACTTCACATACCATCAGCTGTCCTGGCAGCTATCTAGGAAACCCTGTTGGGTCACTTCCGGTCCCATGCCCATTGAGCCCAGTGGGATGGAATCAAGCAGCTTCAGCACCCACACAAAACGAACATGGAGCTCCTCACTCAAGGCGCTCAAATGTACATGGCGGAATACAAGTTCAGTGCCCAAGCCATTTCCCGCTGCCATGGAAACCAAGTGCTCTGGCAGCACATATGTGTGAAAGTGGATATGACACCTAGGGAAGGGAGTGTGTTGGTGAATGGCAACTGCCCGAAGCAGCAGCACAGCTCTTCCACTGCCAAAACAACTCCACCTGCCTCATGAACTTCACATACCATCAGCTGTCCTTGCACCTATCTAGGAAACCCTGTTGGGTCACTTCCGGTCCCATGCCCATTGAGCCCAGTGGGATGGAATCAAGCAGCTTCAGCACCCACACAAAACTAACATGGAGCTCCTCACTCAAGGCGCTCAAAACTCCACAGCCAAAGACAAGTTCAGTGCCCAAGCCATTTCCCGCTGCCATGGAAACCAAGTGCTCTGGCAGCACATATGTCTGAAAGTGGATATGACACCTAGGGAAGGGAGTGTGCTGGTGAATGGCAACTGCCCGAAGCAGCAGCACAGCTCTTCCACTGCCAAAACAACTCCACCTGCCTCATGAACTTCACATACCATCAGCTGTCCTGGCAGCTATCTAGGAAACCCTGTTGGGTCACTTCCGGTCCCATGCCCATTGAGCCCAGTGGGATGGAATCAAGCAGCTTCAGCACCCACACAGATCTAACATGGAGCTCCTCACTCAAGGCGCTCAAAACTCCACGGCCAAAGACAAGTTCAGTGCCCAAGCCATTTCCCGCTGCCATGGAAACCAAGTGCTCTGGCAGCACATATGTCTGAAAGTGGATATGACACCTAGGGAAGGGAGTGTGCTGGTGAATGCAAACTCCCCGAAGTAGCAGCACAGCTCTTCCACTGCCAAAACAACTCCACCTGCCTCATGAACTTCACATACCATCAGCTGTCCTGGCAGCTATCTAGAAAACCCTGTTGGGTCACTTCCGGTCCCATGCCCATTGAACCCAGTGGGATGGAATCAAGCAGCTTCAGCACCCACACAGATCTAACATGGAGCTCCTCACTCAAGGCGCTCAAAACTACATGGCCAAAGACAAGTTCAGTGCCCAAGCCATTTCCCGCTGCCATGGAAACCAAGTGCTCTGGCAGCACATATCTCTGAAAGTGGATATGACACCTAGGGAAGGGAGTGTGCTGGTGAATGGCAACTGCCCGAAGCAGCAGCACAGCTCTTCCACTGCCAAAACAACTCCACCTGCCTCATGAACTTCACATACCATCAGCTGTCCTGGCAGCTATCTAGGAAACCCTGTTGGCTCACTTCCGGTCCCATGCCCATTGAGCCCAGTGGGATGGAATCAAGCAGCTTCAGCACCCACAGAAAACTAACATGGAGCTCCTCACTCAAGGTGCTCAAAACTCCACGGCCAAAGACAAGTTCAGTGCCAAAGCCATTTCCCGCTGCCATGGAAACCAAGTGCTCTGGCAGCACATATCTCTGAAAGTGGATATGACACCTAGGGAAGGGAGTCTGGTGGTGAATGGCAACTGCCCGAAGCAGCAGCACAGCTCTTCCACTGCCAAAACAACTCCACCTGCCTCATGCACTTCACATACCATCAGCTGTCCTGGCAGCTATCTAGGAAACCCTGTTGGGTCACTTCCGGTCCCACGCCCATTGAGCCCAGTGGGATGGAATCAAGCAGCTTCAGCACCCACACAAAACAAACATGGAGCTCCTCACTCAAGGCGCTCAAAACTCCACGGACAAAGACAAGTTCAGTGCCCAAGCCATTTCCCGCTGCCATGGAAACCAAGTGCTCTGGCAGCACATATGTCTGAAAGTGGATATGACACCTAGGGAAGGGAGTGTGCTGGTGAATGGCAACTGCCCGAAGCAGCAGCACAGCTCTTCCAGTGCCAAAACAACTCCACCTGCCTCATGCATTTCACATACCATCAGCTGTCCTGGCAGCTCTCTAGGAAACCCTGTTGGGTCACTTCCGGTTCCATGCCCATTGAGCCCAGTGGGATGGAATTAAGCACCTTCAGCACCCACACAAAACGAACATGGAGCTCCTCACTCAAGGCGCTCAAAACTCCACGGCCAAAGACAAGTTCAGTGCCCAAGCCATTTCCCGCTGCCATGGAAACCAAGTGCTCTGGCAGCACATATGTGTGAAAGTGGATATGACACCTAGGGAAGGGAGTGTGTTGGTGAATGGCAACTGCCCGAAGCAGCAGCACAGCTCTTCCACTGCCAAAACAACTCCACCTGCCTCATGCACTTCACATACCATCAGCTGTCCTGGCACCTATCTAGGAAACCCTGTTGGGTCACTTCCGGTTCCATGCCCATTGAGCCCAGTGGGATGGAATCAAGCAGCTTCAGCACCCACACAAAACTAACATGGAGCTCCTCACTCAAGGCGCTCAAAACTCCACAGCCAAAGACAAGTTCAGTGCCCAAGCCATTTCCCGCTGCCATGGAAACCAAGTGCTCTGGCAGCACATATGTCTGAAAGTGGATATGACACCTAGGGAAGGGAGTGTGCTGGTGAATGGCAACTGCCCGAAGCAGCAGCACAGCTCTTCTACTGCCAAAACAACTCCACCTGCCTCATGAACTTCACATACCATCAGCTGTCCTGGCAGCTATCTAGGAAACCCTGTTGGGTCACTTCCGGTCCCATGCCCATTGAGCCCAGTGGGATGGAATCAAGCAGCTTCAGCACCCACACAGATCTAACATGGAGCTCCTCACTCAAGGCGCTCAAAACTCCACGGACAAAGACAAGTTCAGTGCCCAAGCCATTTCCCGCTGCCATGGAAACCAAGTGCTCTGGCAGCACATATGTCTGAAAGTGGATATGACACCTAGGGAAGGGCGTGTGCTGGTGAATGCAAACTGCCCGAAGTAGCAGCACAGCTCTTCCACTGCCAAAACAACTCCACCTGCCTCATGAACTTCACATACCATCAGCTGTCCTGGCAGCTATCTAGAAAACCCTGTTGGGTCACTTCCGGTCCCATGCCCATTGAACCCAGTGGGATGGAATCAAGCAGCTTCAGCACCCACACAGATCTAACATGGAGCTCCTCACTCAAGGCGCTCAAAACTACATGGCCAAAGACAAGTTCAGTGCCAAAGCCATTTCCCGCTGCCATGGAAACCAAGTGCTCTGGCAGCACATATCTCTGAAAGTGGATATGACACCTAGGGAAGGGAGTCTGGTGGTGAATGGCAACTGCCCGAAGCAGCAGCACAGCTCTTCCACTGCCAAAACAACTCCACCTGCCTCATGAACTTCACATACCATCAGCTGTCCTGGCAGCTATCTAGGAAACCCTGCTGGGACACTTCCGGTCCCATGCCCATTGAGCCCAGTGGGATGGAATCAAGCAGCTTCAGCACCCACACAAAACTAACATGGAGCTCCTCACTCAAGGCGCTCGAAACTCCACGGCCAAAGACAAGTTCAGTGCCCAAGCCATTTCCCGCTGCCATGGAAACCAAGTGCTCTGGCAGCACATATGTCTGAAAGTGGATATGACACCTAGGGAAGGGAGTTTGGTGGTGAATGGCAACTGCCCGAAGCAGCAGCACAGCTCTTCCAGTGCCAAAACAACTCCACCTGCCTCATGAACTCCACATACCATCAACTGTTCTGGCAGCTATCTAGGAAACCCTGTTGGGTCACTTCCGGTCCCATGCCCATTGAGCCCAGTGGGATGGAATCAAGCAGCTTCAGCACCCACACAAAACGAACATGGAGCTCCTCACTCAAGGCGCTCAAAACTCCACCGACAAAGACAAGTTCAGTGCCCAAGCCATTTCCCGCTGCCATGGAAACCAAGTGCTCTGGCAGCACATATGTCTGAAAGTGGATATGACACCTAGGGAAGGGAGTGTGTTGGTGAATGGCAACTGCCCGAAGCAGCAGCACAGCTCTTCCAGTGCCAAAACAACTCCACCTGCCTCATGCACTTCACATACCATCAGCTGTCCTGGCAGCTATCTAGGAAACCCTGTTGGGTCACTTCCGGTCCCATGCCCATTGAGCCCAGTGGGATGGAATCAAGCAGCTTCAGCACCCACACAAAACGAACATGGAGCTCCTCACTCAAGCGCTCAAATGTACATGGCGGAATACAAGTTCAGTGCCCAAGCCATTTCCCGCTGCCATGGAAACCAAGTGCTCTGGCAGCACATATGTCTGAAAGTGGATATGACACCTAGGGAAGGGAGTGTGCTGGTGAATGGCAACTGCCCGAAGCAGCAGCACAGCTCTTCCACTGCCAAAACAACTCCACCTGCCTCATGAACTTCACATACCATCAGCTGTCCTGGCACCTATCTAGGAAACCCTGTTGGGTCACTTCCGGTCCCATGCCCATTGAGCGCAGTGGGATGGAATCAAGCAGCTTCAGCACCCACACAAAACTAACATGGAGCTCCTCACTCAAGGCGCTCAAAACTCCACAGCCAAAGACAAGTTCAGTGCCCAAGCCATTTCCCGCTGCCATGGAAACCAAGTGCTCTGGCAGCACATATGTCTGAAAGTGGATATGACACCTAGGGAAGGGAGTGTGCTGGTGAATGGCAACTGCCCGAAGCAGCAGCACAGCTCTTCCACTGCAAAACAACTCCACCTGCCTCATGAACTTCACATACCATCAGCTGTCCTGGCAGCTATCTAGGAAACCCTGTTGGGTCACTTCCGGTCCCATGCCCATTGAGCCCAGTGGGATGGAATCAAGCAGCTTCAGCACCCACACAGATCTAACATGGAGCTCCTCACTCAAGGCGCTCAAAACTCCACGGCCAAAGACAAGTTCAGTGCCCAAGCCATTTCCCGCTGCCATGGAAACCAAGTGCTCTGGCAGCACATATGTCTGAAAGTGGATATGACACCTAGGGAAGGGAGTGTGCTGGTGAATGCAAACTGCCCGAAGTAGCAGCACAGCTCTTCCACTGCCAAAACAACTCCACCTGCCTCATGAACTTCACATACCATCAGCTGTCCTGGCAGCTATCTAGAAAACCCTGTTGGGTCACTTCCGGTCCCATGCCCATTGAACCCAGTGGGATGGAATCAAGCAGCTTCAGCACCCACACAGATCTAACATGGAGCTCCTCACTCAAGGCGCTCAAAACTACATGGCCAAAGACAAGTTCAGTGCCAAAGCCATTTCCCGCTGCCATGGAAACCAAGTGCTCTGGCAGCACATATCTCTGAAAGTGGATATGACACCTAGGGAAGGGAGTCTGGTGGTGAATGGCAACTGCCCGAAGCAGCAGCACAGCTCTTCCACTGCCAAAACAACTCCACCTGCCTCATGAACTTCACATACCATCAGCTGTCCTGGCAGCTATCTAGGAAACCCTGCTGGGACACTTCCGGTCCCATGCCCATTGAGCCCAGTGGGATGGAATCAAGCAGCTTCAGCACCCACACAAAACTAACATGGAGCTCCTCACTCAAGGTGCTCGAAACTCCACGGCCAAAGACAAGTTCAGTGCCCAAGCCATTTCCCGCTGCCATGGAAACCAAGTGCTCTGGCAGCACATATGTCTGAAAGTGGATATGACACCTAGGGAAGGGAGTTTGGTGGTGAATGGCAACTGCCCGAAGCAGCAGCACAGCTCTTCCACTGCCAAAACAACTCCACCTGCCTCATGAACTCCACATACCATCAACTGTTCTGGCAGCTATCTAGGAAACCCTGTTGGGTCACTTCCGGTCCCATGCCCATTGAGCCCAGTGGGATGGAATCAAGCAGCTTCAGCACCCACACAAAACGAACATGGAGCTCCTCACTCAAGACGCACAAAACTCCACGGACAAAGACAAGTTCAGTGCCCAAGCCATTTCCCGCTGCCATGGAAACCAAGTGCTCTGGCAGCACATATGTCTGAAAGTGGATATGACACCTAGGGAAGGGAGTGTGTTGGTGAATGGCAACTGCCCGAAGCAGCAGCACAGCTCTTCCACTGCCAAAACAACTCCACCTGCCTCATGCACTTCACATACCATCAGCTGTCCTGGCAGCTATCTAGGAAACCCTGTTGGGTCACTTCCGGTCCCATGCCCATTGAGCCCAGTGGGATGGAATCAAGCAGCTTCAGCACCCACACAGATCTAACATGGAGCTCCTCACTCAAGGCGCTCAAAACTCCACGGCCAAAGACAAGTTCAGTGCCCAAGCCATTTCCCGCTGCCATGGAAACCAAGTGCTCTGGCAGCACATATGTCTGAAAGTGGATATGACACCTAGGGAAGGGAGTGTGGTGGTGAATGGCAACTGCCCGAAGCAGCAGCACAGCTCTTCCACTGCCAAAACTACTCCACCTGCCTCATGAACTTCACATACCATCAGCTGTCCTGGCAGCTATATAGGTATCCCTGTTGGGTCACTTCAGATCCCATGCCCATTGAGCCCAGTGGGATGGAATCCAGCAGCTTCAGCACCCACACAAAAGTAACATGGAGATCCTCACTCAAGACGCACAAAACTCCACAGCCAAAGACAAGTTCAGTGCCCAAGCCATTTCCCGCTGCCATGGAAACCAAGTGCTCTGGCAGCACATATGTCTGAAAGTGGATATGACACCTAGGGAAGGGAGTGTGTTGGTGAATGGCAACTGCCCGAAGCAGCAGCACAGCTCTTCCACTGCCAAAACAACTCCACCTGCCTCATGCACTTCACATACCATCAGCTGTCCTGGCAGCTATCTAGGAAACCCTGTTGGGTCACTTCCGGTCCCATGCCCATTGAGCCCAGTGGGATGGAATCAAGCAGCTTCAGCACCCACACAAAACGAACATGGAGCTCCTCACTCAAGCGCTCAAATGTACATGGCGGAATACAAGTTCAGTGCCCAAGCCATTTCCCGCTGCCATGGAAACCAAGTGCTCTGGCAGCACATATGTGTGAAAGTGGATATGACACCTAGGGAAGGGAGTGTGTTGGTGAATGGCAACTGCCCGAAGCAGCAGCACAGCTCTTCCACTGCCAAAACAACTCCACCTGCCTCATGAACTTCACATACCATCAGCTGTCCTGGCAGCTATCTAGAAAACCCTGTTGGGTCACTTCCGGTCCCATGCCCATTGAGCCCAGTGGGATGGAATCAAGCAGCTTCAGCACCCACACAGAAATAACATGGAGCTCCTCACTCAAGGCGCTCAAAACTACATGGCCAAAGACAAGTTCAGTGCCCAAGCCATTTCCCGCTGCCATGGAAACCAAGTGCTCTGGCAGCACATATCTCTGAAAGTGGATATGACACCTAGGGAAGGGAGTCTGGTGGTGAATGGCAACTGCCCGAAGCAGCAGCACAGCTCTTCCACTGCCAAAACAACTCCACCTGCCTCATGAACTTCACATACCATCAGCTGTCCTGGCAGCTATCTAGGAAACCCTGCTGGGACACTTCCGGTCCCATGCCCATTGAGCCCAGTGGGATGGAATCAAGCAGCTTCAGCACCCACACAAAACTAACATGGAGCTCCTCACTCAAGGTGCTCGAAACTCCACGGCCAAAGACAAGTTCAGTGCCCAAGCCATTTCCCGCTGCCATGGAAACCAAGTGCTCTGGCAGCACATATGTCTGAAAGTGGATATGACACCTAGGGAAGGGAGTTTGGTGGTGAATGGCAACTGCCCGAAGCAGCAGCACAGCTCTTCCACTGCCAAAACAACTCCACCTGCCTCATGAACTCCACATACCATCAACTGTTCTGGCAGCTATCTAGGAAACCCTGTTGGGTCACTTCCGGTCCCATGCCCATTGAGCCCAGTGGGATGGAATCAAGCAGCTTCAGCACCCACACAAAACGAACATGGAGCTCCTCACTCAAGGCGCTCAAAACTCCACGGACAAAGACAAGTTCAGTGCCCAAGCCATTTCCCGCTGCCATGGAAACCAAGTGCTCTGGCAGCACATATGTCTGAAAGTGGATATGACACCTAGGGAAGGGAGTGTGGTGGTGAATGGCAACTGCCCGAAGCAGCAGCACAGCTCTTCCACTGCCAAAACAACTCCACCTGCCTCATGAACTTCACATACCATCAGCTGTCCTGGCAGCTATATATTTATCCCTGTTGGGTCACTTCCGGTCCCATGCCCATTGAGCCCAGTGGGATGGAATCCAGCAGCTTCAGCACCCAAACAAATCTAACATGGAGATCCTCACTCAAGACGCACAAAACTCCACAGCCAAAGACAAGTTCAGTGCCCAAGCCATTTCCCGCTGCCATGGAAACCAAGTGCTCTGGCAGCACATATGTCTGAAAGTGGATATGACACCTAGGGAAGGGAGTGTGTTGGTGAATGGCAACTGCCCGAAGCAGCAGCACAGCTCTTCCAGTGCCAAAACAACTCCACCTGCCTCATGCACTTCACATACCATCAGCTGTCCTGGCAGCTATCTAGGAAACCCTGTTGGGTCACTTCCGGTCCCATGCCCATTGAGCCCAGTGGGATGGAATCAAGCAGCTTCAGCACCCACACAAAACGAACATGGAGCTCCTCACTCAAGCGCTCAAATGTACATGGCGGAATACAAGTTCAGTGCCGAAGCCATTTCCCGCTGCCATGGAAACCAAGTGCTCTGGCAGCACATATGTCTGAAAGTGGATATGATACCTAGGGAAGGGAGTGTGCTGGTGAATGGCAACTGCCCGAAGCAGCAGCACAGCTCTTCCACTGCCAAAACAACTCCACCTGCCTCATGAACTTCACATACCATCAGCTGTCCTGGCAGCTATCTAGGAAACCCTGTTGGGTCACTTTCGGTCCCATGCCCATTGAGCCCAGTGGGATGGAATCAAGCAGCTTCAGCACCCACACAAAACGAGCATGGAGCTCCTCACTCAAGGCGCTCAAAACTTCACAGCCAAAGACAAGTTCAGTGCCCAAGCCATTTCCCGCTGCCATGGAAACCAAGTGCTCTGGCAGCACATATGTCTGAAAGTGGATATGACACCTAGGGAAGGGAGTGTGTTGGTGAATGGCAACTACCCGAAGCAGCAGCACAGCTCTTCCACTGCCAAAACAACTCCACCTGCCTCATGAACTTCACATACCATCAGCTGTCCTGGCAGCTATCTAGGAAACCCTGTTGGGTCACTTCCGGTCCCATGCCCATTGAGCCCAGTGGGATGGAATCAAGCAGCTTCAGCACCCACACAAAACGAACATGGAGCTCCTCACTCAAGGCGCTCAAAACTCCACAGCCAAAGACAAGTTCAGTGCCCAAGCCATTTCCCGCTGCCATGGAAACCAAGTGCTCTGGCAGCACATATGTCTGAAAGTGGATATGACACCTAGGCAAGGGAGTGTGCTGGTGAATGGCAACTGCCCGAAGCAGCAGCACAGCTCTTCCACTGCCAAAACTACTCCACCTGCCTCATGAACTTCACATACCATCAGCTGTTCTGGCAGCTATCTAGGAAACCCTGTTGGCTCACTTCCGGTCCCATGCCCATTGAGCCCAGTGGGATGGAAACAAGCAGCTTCAGCACCCAAACATATCTAACATGGAGCTCCTCACTCAAGGCGCTCAAATCCCGACAGCCAAAGACAAGTTCAGTGCCGAAGCCATTTCCTGCTGCCATGGAAACCAAGTGCTCTGGCAGCACATATGTCAAAGTGGATATGACACCTAGGGAAGAGAGTGTGTTGCTGAATGGCAACTGTCTGAAGCAGCAGCACAGCTCTTTCAGAGCCAAAACAACTCCACCTGCCTCATGAACTTCACATACCATCAGCTGTCCTGGCAGCTATCTAGGAACCCAAGTTGGGTCACTTCCGGTCCCATGCCCATTGAGCCCAGTGAGATGGAATCAAGCAGCTGAGCACCCACACAAAACGAACATGGAGCTCCTCACTCAAGGCGCTCAAACCTACATGGCGGAAGACAAGTTCAGTGCCCAAACCATTTCCCGCTGCCATGGAAACCAAGTGCTCTGGCAGCACATATGTCTGAAAGTGGATATGACACCTAGGGAAGGGAGTGTGGTGGTGAATGGCAACTGCCCGAAGCAGCAGCACAGCTCTTCCAGTGCCAAAACAACTCCATCTGCCTCATGAACTTCACATACCATCAGCTGTCCTGGCAACTATCTAGGAAACCCTGTTGGGTGACTTCTCGTCCCATACCCATTGAGCCCAGTGGGATGGAATCAAGCAGCTTCAGCACCCACACAAAACGAACATGGAGCTCCTCACTCAAGGCGCTCAGAACTCCACAGCCAAAAACAAGTTCAGTGCCCAAGCCATTTCCCGCTGCCATGGAAACCAAGTGCTCTGGCAGCACATATGTCTGAAAGTGGATATGACACCTAGGGAAGGGAGTGTGTTGGTGAATGGCAACTGCCCGAAGCAGCAGCACAGCTCTTCCAGTGCCAAAACAACTCCACCTGCCTCATGAACTTCACATACCATCAGCTCTCCTGGCATGTATGTTGGACATCCTGGTGGGTCACTTCCGGTCCCATGCCCATTGAGCCCAGTGGGATGGAATCAAGCAGCTTCAGCACCCACACAGATCTAACATGGAGCTCCTCACTCAAGGCGCTCAAAACGCCACAGCCAAAGACAAGTTCAGTGCCGAAGCCATTTCCCGCTGCCATGGAAACCAAGTGCTCTGGCAGCACATATGTGTGAAAGTGGATATGACACCTAGGGAAGGGAGTGTGCTGGTGAATGGCAACTGCCCGAAGCAGCAGCACAGCTCTTCCAGTGCCAAAACAACTCCACCTGCCTCATGAACTTCACATACCATCAGCTGTCCTGGCAGGTATGTTGGAAACCTTGTTGGGTCAATTCCGTTCCCATACCAATTGAGCCCAGTGGGATGGAATCAAGCAGCTTCAGCACCCACACAAAACTAACATGGAGCTCCTCACCCAAGGCGCTCAAAAGCCCACAGCCAAAGACAAGTTCAGTGCCCAAGCCATTTCCCGCTGCCATGGAAACCAAGTGCTCTGGCAGCACATATGTCCGAAAGTGTATATGAGACTTAGGGAAGGGAGTGTGGTGGTGAATGGCAACTGCCCGAAGCAGCAGCACAGCTCTTCCACTGCCAAAACAACTCCACCTGCCTCATGAACTTCACATACCATCAGCTCTCCTGGCATGTAGGTTGGACACAATGTTGGGTCACTTCCTGTCCCATGCCCATTGAGCCCAGTGGGATGGAATCAAGCAGCTTCAGCACCCACACAAAACTAACATGGAGCTCCTCACTCCAGTCGCTGAAACGCCCACAGCCAAAGACAAGTTCAGTGCCCAAGCCATTTCCCGCTGCCATGGAAACCAAGTGCTCTGGCAGCACATATGTCTGAAAGTGGATATGACACCTAGGGAAGGGAGTGTGCTGGTGAATGCAAACTGCCCGAAGTAGCAGCACAGCTCTTCCACTGCCAAAACAACTCCACCTGCCTCATGAACTTCACATACCATCAGCTGTCCTGGCAGCTATCTAGAAAACCCTGTTGGGTCACTTCCGGTCCCATGCCCATTGAACCCAGTGGGATGGAATCAAGCAGCTTCAGCACCCACACAGATCTAACATGGAGCTCCTCACTCAAGGCGCTCAAAACTCCACGGCCAAAGACAAGTTCAGTGCCCCAGCCATTTCCCGCTGCCATGGAAACCAAGTGCTCTGGCAGCACATATGTCTGAAAGTGGATATGACACCTAGGGAAGGGAGTGTGCTGGTGAATGGCAACTGCCCGAAGCAGCAGCACAGCTCTTCCAGTGCTAAAACAACCCCGCCTGTCTCATGAACTTCACATATCATCAGCTGTCCTGGCAGCTATCTAGGAAACCCTGCTGGGACACTTCCGGTCCCATGCCCATTGAGCCCAGTGGGATGGAATCAAGCAGCTTCAGCACCCACACAAAACTAACATGGAGCTCCTCACTCAAGGTGCTCGAAACTCCACGGCCAAAGACAAGTTCAGTGCCCAAGCCATTTCCCGCTGCCATGGAAACCAAGTGCTCTGGCAGCACATATGTCTGAAAGTGGATATGACACCTAGGGAAGGGAGTTTGGTGGTGAATGGCAACTGCCCGAAGCAGCAGCACAGCTCTTCCACTGCCAAAACAACTCCACCTGCCTCATGAACTCCACATACCATCAACTGTTCTGGCAGCTATCTAGGAAACCCTGTTGGGTCACTTCCGGTCCCATGCCCATTGATCCCAGTGGGATGGAATCAAGCAGCTTCAGCACCCACACAAAACGAACATGGAGCTCCTCACTCAAGGCGCTCAAAACTCCACGGACAAAGACAAGTTCAGTGCCCAAGCCATTTCCCGCTGCCATGGAAACCAAGTGCTCTGGCAGCACATATGTCTGAAAGTGGATATGACACCTAGGGAAGGGAGTGTGTTGGTGAATGGCAACTGCCCGAAGCAGCAGCACAGCTCTTCCACTGCCAAAACAACTCCACCTGCCTCATGAACTTCACATACCATCAGCTCTCCTGGCATGTATGTTGGACATCCTGGTGGGTCACTTCCGGTCCCATGCCCATTGAGCCCAGTGGGATGGAATCAAGCAGCTTCAGCACCCACACAGATCTAACATGGAGCTCCTCACTCAAGGCGCTCAAAACGCCACAGCCAAAGACAAGTTCAGTGCCCAAGCCATTTCCCGCTGCCATGGAAACCAAGTGCTCTGGCAGCACATATGTCTGAAAGTGGATATGACACCTAGGGAAGGGAGTGTGGTGGTGAATGGCAACTGCCCGAAGCAGCAGCACAGCTCTTCCAGTGCCAAAACAACTCCACCTGCCTCATGAACTTCACATACCATCAGCTGTCCTGGCAGCTATCTAGGAAACCCTGTTGGGTCAATTCCGGTCCCATACCCATTGAGCCCAGTGGGATGGAATCAAGCAGCTTCAGCACCCACACAAAACTAACATGGAGCTCCTCACCCAAGGCGCTCAAAAGCCCACAGCCAAAGACAAGTTCAGTGCCCAAGCCATTTCCCGCTGCCATGGAAACCAAGTGCTCTGGCAGCACATATGTCCGAAAGTGTATATGAGACTTAGGGAAGGGAGTGTGGTGGTGAATGGCAACTGCCCGAAGCAGCAGCACAGCTCTTCCACTGCCAAAACAACTCCACCTGCCTCATGAACTTCACATACCATCAGCTGTCCTGGCATGTAGGTTGGACACCCTGTTGGGTCACTTCCGGTCCCATGCCCATTGAGTCCAGTGGGATGGAATCAAGCAGCTTCAGCACCCACACAAAACTAACATGGAGCTCCTCACTCCAGTCGCTGAAACGCCCACAGCCAAAGACAAGTTCAGTGCCCAAGCCATTTCCCGCTGCCATGGAAACCAAGTGCTCTGGCAGCACATATGTGTGAAAGTGGATATGACACCTAGGGAAGGGAGTGAGCTGGTGAATGGCAACTGCCTGAAGCAGCAGCACAGCTCTTCCACTGCCAAAACAACTCCACCTGCCTCATGAACTTCACATACCATCAGCTGTCCTGGCAGCTATCTAGGAAACCCTGATGGGTCCCTTCCAGTCCCATGCCCATTGAACCCAGTGGGATGGAATCAAGCAGCTTCAGCACCCACACAAAACGAACATGAAGCTCCTCACTCAAGGCGCTCTAAATCCCACAGCCAAAGACAAGTTCAGTGCCCAAGCCATTTCCGCTTCCATGGAAACCAAGTGCTCTGGCAGCACATATGTCTGAAAGTGGATATGACACCTAGGGAAGGTAGTGTGCTGGTGAATGGCAACTGCCCGAAGCAGCAGCACAGCTCTTCCACTGCCAAAACAACTCCACCTGCCTCATGAACTTCACATACCATCAGCTGTCCTGGCAGCTATCTAGGAAACTCTGTTGGGTCACTTCCGGTCCCATGCCCATTGAGCCCAGAGGGATGGAATCAAGCAGCTTCAGCACCCACACAAAACTAACATGGAGCTCCTCACTCAAGGCGCTCAAAAGCCCACAGCGATAGACAAGTTCAGTGCCTATACCATTTCCCACTGCCATGGAAACCAAGTGCTCTGGCAGCACATACGTCTGAAAGTGGATATAACACCTAGGGAAGGGAGTCTGGTGGTGAATGGCAACTGCCCGAAGCAGCAGCACAGCTCTTCCACTGCCAAAACAACTCCACCTGCCTCATGAACTTCACATACCATCAGCTGTCCTGGCAGCTATCTAGGAAACCCTGTTGGGTCACTTCCGGTCCCATGCCCATTGAGCCCAGTGGGATGGAATCAAGCAGCTTCAGCACCCACACAGATCTAACATGGAGCTCCTCACTCAAGGCGCTCAAAACTCCACAGCCAAAGACAAGTTCAGTGAACAAGCCATTTCCCGCTGCCATGGAAACAAAGTGCTCTGGCAGCACATATGTGTGAAAGTGGATATGACACCTAGGGAAGGGAGTCTGGTGGTGAATGGCAACTGCCCGAAGCAGCAGCACAGCTCTTCCACTGCCAAAACAACTCCACCTGCCTCATGAACTTCACATACCATCAGCTGTCCTGGCAGCTATCTAGGAAACCCTGTTGGGTCACTTCCGGTCCCATGCCCATTGAGCCCAGTGGGATGGAATCAAGCAGCTTCAGCACCCACACAAATCTAGCATGAAGCTCCTCACCCAAGGCGCTCAAAAGCCCACAGCCAAAGACAAGTTCAGTGCCCAAGCCATTTCCCGCTGCCATGGAAACCAAGTGCTCTGGCAGCACATATGTGTGAAAGTGGATATGACACCTAGGGAAGGGAGTGTGCTGGTGAATGGCAACTGCCCGAAGCAGCAGCACAGCTCTTCCAGTGCCAAAACAACTCCACCTGCCTCATGAACTTCACATACCATCAGCTGTCCTGGCAGCTATCTAGGAAACCCTGTTGGGTCCCTTCCAGTCCCATGCCCATGGAGCCCAGTGGGATGGAATCAAGCAGCTTCAGCACCCACACAAAACTAACATGGAGCTCCTCACTCAAGGCGCTCAAAAGCCCACAGCGAAAGACAAGTTGAGTGCCTATACCATTTCCCACTGCCATGGAAACCAAGTGCTCTGGCAGCACATACGTCTGAAAGTGGATATAACACCTAGGGAAGGGAGTGTGCTGGTGAATGGCAACTGCCCGAAGCAGCAGCACAGCTCTTCCACTGCCAAAACAACTCCACCTGCCTCATGAACTTCACATACCATCAGCTGTCCTGGCAGCTATCTAGGAAACCCTGTTGGGTCACTTCCGGTCCCATGCAAATTGAGCCCAGTGGGATGGAATCAAGCAGCTTGAGCACCCACACAAATCTAACATGGAGCTCCTCACTCAAGGCGCTCAGAACTCCACAGCCAAAAACAAGTTCAGTGCCCAAGCCATTTCCCGCTGCCATGGAAACCAAGTGCTCTGGCAGCACATATGTCTGAAAGTGGATATGACACCTAGGGAAGGGAGTGTGCTGGTGAATGGCAACTGCCCGAAACAGCAGCACAGCTCTTCCACTGCCAAAACAACTCCACCTGCCTCATGAACTTCACATACCATCAGCTGTCCTGGCAGCTATCTAGGAAACCCTGTTGGGTCACTTCTGGTTCCATGGCCATTGAGCCCAGTGGGATGGAATCAAGCAGCATCAGCACCCACACAGATCTAACATGGAGCTCCTCACTCAAGGCGCTCAAAACTCCACGGCCAAAGACAAGTTCAGTGCCCAAGCCATTTCCCGCTGCCATGGAAACCAAGTGCTCTGGCAGCACATATGTCTGAAAGTGGATATGACACCTAGGGAAGGGAGTGTGCTGGTGAATGGCAACTGCCCGAAGCAGCAGCACAGCTCTTCCACTGCCAAAACAACTCCACCTGCCTCATGAACTTCACATACCATCAGCTGTCCTGGCAGCTATCTAGGAAACCCTGTTGGGTCACTTCCGGTCCCATGCCCATTGAGCCCAGTGGGATGGAATCAAGCAGCTTGAGCACCCACACAAATCTAACATGGAGCTCCTCACTCAAGGCGCTCAAAACTCCACTGCCAAAGACAAGTTCAGTGCCCAAGTCATTTCCCACTGCCATGGAAACCAAGTGCTCTGGCAGCACATATGTCTGAAAGTAGATATGACACCTAAGGAAGGGAGTCTGGTGGTGAATGGCAACTGCCCGAAGCAGCAGCACAGCTCTTCCACTGCCAAAACAACTCCACCTGCCTCATGAACTTCACATACCATCAGCTGTCCTGGCAGCTATCTAGGAAACCCTGTTGGGTCACTTCCGGTCCCATGCCCATTGAGCCCAGTGGGATGGAATCAAGCAGCTTCAGCACCCACACAAAACGAACATGGAGCTCCTCACTCAAGGCGCTCACAACTCCACGGCCAAAGACAAGTTCAGTGCCCAAGCCATTTCCCACTGCCATAGAACTCAAGTACTCTGGCAGCACATATGTGTAAAAGTGGATATGACACCTAGGGAAGGGAGTGTGTTGGTGAATGGCAACTGCCCGAAGCAGCAGCACAGCTCTTCCACTGCCAAAACAACTCCACCTGCCTCATGAACTTCCCATACCATCAGCTGTCCTGGCAGCTATCTAGGAAACCCTGTTGGGTCACTACCGGTCCCATGCAAATTGAGCCCAGTGGGATGGAATCAAGCAGCTTCAGCACCCACACAAAACTAACGTGGAGCTCCTCACTCAAGGCGCTCAAAACTCCACAGCCAAAGACAAGTTCAGTGCCCAAGCCATTTCCCGCTGCCATGGAAACCAAGTGCTCTGGCAGCACATATGTCTGAAAGTGGATATGACACCTAGGGAAGGGAGTGTGGTGGTGAATGGCAACTGCCCGAAGCAGCAGCACAGCTCTTCCACTGCCAAAACAACTCCACCTGCCTCATGAACTTCACATACCATCAGCTGTCCTGGCAGCTATCTAGGAAACCCTGTTGGGTCACTTCCGGTCCCATGCCCATTGAGCCCAGTGGGATGGAATCAAGCAGCTTCAGCACCCACACAAATCTAACATGGAGCTCCTCACTCAAGGCGCTCAAAACTCCTCGGCCAAAGACAAGTTCAGTGCCCAAGCCATTTCCCGCTGCCATGGAAACCAAGTGCTCTGGCAGCACATATGTCTGAAAGTGGATATGACACCTAGGGAAGGGAGTGTGTTGGTGAATGGCAACTGCCCGAAGCAGCAGCACAGCTCTTCCACTGCCAAAACAACTCCACTTGCCTCATGAACTTCACATACCATCAGCTGTCCTGGCAGCTATCTAGGAAACCCTGTTGAGTCACATCCGGTGCCATGCCCATTGAGCCCAGTGGGATGGAAACAAGCAGCTTCAGCACCCACACAAAACTAACATGGAGCTCCTCACTCAAGGCGCTCAAAACTCCACGGCCAAACAGAAGTTCAGTGCCCAAGCCATTTCCCGCTGCCATGGAAACCAAGTGCTCTGGCAGCACATATGTCTGAAAGTGGATAAGACACCTAGGGAAGGGAGTGTGCTGGTGAATGGCAACTTCCCGAAGCAGCAGCACAGCTCTTCCACTGCCAAAACAACTCCACCTGCCTCATGAACTTCACATACCATCAGCTGTCCTGGCAGCTATCTAGGAAACCCTGTTGGGTCACTTCCGGTCCCATGCCCATTGAGCCCAGTGGGATGGAATCAAGCAGCTTCAGCACCCACACAAAACGAACATGAAGCTCCTCACTCAAGGCGCTCAAAACGCCACAGCCAAAGACAAGTTCAGTGCCGAAGCCATTTCCCGCTGCCATGGAAACCAAGTGCTCTGGCAGCGCATATGTCTGAAAGTGGATATGACAGCTAGGGAAAGGAGTGTGCTGGTGAATGGCAACTGCCCGAAGCAGCAGCACAGCTCTTCCACTGCCAAAACAACTCCACCTGCCTCATGAACTTCACATACCATCAGCTGTCCTGGCAGGTATGTTGGACACCTTGTTGGGTCAATTCCGGTCCCATACCCATTGAGCCCAGGGGGATGGAATCAAGCAGCTTCAGCACCCACACAAAATTAACATGAAGCTCCTCACCCAAGGCGCTCAAAAGCCCACAGCCAAAGACAAGTTCAGTGCCCAAGCCATTTCCCGCTGCCATGGAAACCAAGTGCTCTGGCAGCACATATGTCCGAAAGTGTATATGAGACTTAGGGAAGGGAGTGTGGTGGTGAATGGCAACTGCCTGAAGCAGCAGCACAGCTCTTCCACTGCCAAAACGACTCCACCTGCCTCATGAACTTCACATACCATCAGCTGTCCTGGCAGCTATCTAGGAAACCCTGTTGGGTCACTTCCGGTCCCATGCCCATTGAGCCCAGGGAAATGGAATCAAGCAGATTGAGCACCCACACAAATCTAACATGGAGCCACTCACTCAAGGCGCTCAAAATGCCACAGCCAAAGACAAGTTCAGTGCCCAAGCCATTTCCTTCTGCAATGGAAACCAAGTGCTCTGGCAGCACATATGTGTGAAAGTGGATATGACACCTAGGGAAGGGAGTGTGCTGGTGAATGGCAACTGCCCAAAGCAGCAGCACAGCTCTTCCACTCCCAAAACAACTCCACCTGCCTCATGAACTTCACATACCATCAGCTGTCCTGGCAGCTATCTAGGAAACCATGTTGGGTCACTTCTGGTTCCATGGCCATTGAGCCCAGTGGGATGGAATCAAGCAGCTTGAGCACCCACACAAAACGAACATGGAGCTCCTCACTCAAGGCGCTCAAAACTCCACGGCCAAAGACAAGTTCAGTGCCCAAGCCATTTCCCGCTGCCATGGAAACCAAGTGCTCTGGCAGCACATATGTCTGAAAGTGGATATGACACCTAGGGAAGGGAGTGTGCTGGTGAATGGCAACTGCCCGAAGCAGCAGCACAGCTCTTCCAGTGCCAAAACAACTCCACCTGCCTCATGAACTTCACATACCATCAGCTGTCCAGGCAGCTATCTAGGAAACCCTGTTGGGTCACTTCCGGTCCCATGCCCATTGAGCCCAGTGGGATGGAATCAAGCAGCTTGAGCACAGACACAAATCTAACATGGAGCTCCTCACTCAAGGCGCTCAAAACTCCACAGCCAAAGACAAGTTCAGTGCCCAAGCCATTTCCCACTGCCATGGAAACCAAGTGCTCTGGCAGCACATATGTGTGAAAGTGGATATGACACCTAGGGAAGGGAGTGTGCGGTGGTGAATGGCAACTGCCCGAAGCAGCAGCACAGCTCTTCCACTGCCAAAACAACTCCACCTGCCTCATGAACTTCACATACCATCAGCTGTCCTGGCAGCTATCTAGGAAACCCTGTTGGGTCACTTCCGGTCCCATGCCCATTGAGCCCAGTGGGATGGAATCAAGCAGCTTCAGCACCCACACAAATCTAGCATGGAGCTCCTCACTCAAGGCGCTCAAAACTCCACAGCCAAAGACAAGTTCGTGCCGAAGCCATTTCCCGCTGCCATGGAAACCAAGTGCTCTGGCAGCACATATGTCTGAAAGTGGATATGACACCTAGGGAAGGGAGTGCGGTGGTGAATGGCAACTGCCCGAAGCAGCAGCACAGCTCTTCCAGTGCCAAAACAACTCCACCTGCCTCATGAACTTCACATACCATCAGCTGTCCTGGCAGCTATCTAGGAAACCCTGTTGGGTCACTTCCGGTCCCATGCCCATTGAGCCCAGTGGGATGGAATCAAGCAGCTTCAGCACCCACACAAATCTAACATGGAGCTCCTCACTCAAGGCGCTCAAACCTACATGGCGGAAGACAAGTTCAGTGCACAAGCCATTTCCCGCTGCCATGGAAACCAAGTGCTCTGGCAGCACATATGTCTGAAAGTGGATATGACACCTAGGGAAGGGAGTGGGTTGGTGAATGGCAACTGCCCGAAGCAGCAGCACAGCTCTTCCACTGCCAAAACAACTCCACCTGCCTCATGAACTTCACATACCATCAGCTGTCCTGGCAGCTATCTAGGAAACCCTGTTGGGTCCCTTCCAGTCCCATGCGCATTGAGCCCAGTGGGATGGAATCAAGCAGCTTCAGCACCCACACAAAACTAACATGGAGCTCCTCACTCAAGGCGCTCAAAACTCCACGGCCAAAGACAAGTTCAGTGCCCAAGCCATTTCCCGCTGCCATGGAAACCAAGTGCTCTGGCAGCACATATGTCTGAAAGTGGATATGACACCTAGGGAAGGGAGTGTGCTGGTGAATGCAAACTGCCCGAAGTAGCAGCACAGCTCTTCCACTGCCAAAACAACTCCACCTGCCTCATGAACTTCACATACCATCAGCTGTCCTGGCAGCTATCTAGAAAACCCTGTTGGGTCACTTCCGGTCCCATGCCCATTGAACCCAGTGGGATGGAATCAAGCAGCTTCAGCACCCACACAGATCTAATATGGAGCTCCTCATTCAAGGCGCTCAAAACTACATTGTGAAAGACAAGTTCAGTGCCCAAGCCATTTCCCGCTGCCATGGAAACCAAGTGCTCTGGTAGCACATATGTCTGAAAGTGGATATGACACCTAGGGAAGGGAGTCTGGTGGTGAATGGCAAACGCCCGAAGCAGCAGCACAGCTCTTCCAGTGCCAAAACAACTCCACCTGCCTCATGAACTCCACATACCATCAACTGTCCTGGCAGCTATCTAGGAAACCCTGTTGGGTCACTTCCGGTCCCATGCCCATTGAGCCCAGAGGGATGGAATCAATCAGCTTCAGCACCCACACAAAACGAACATGGAGCTCCTCACTCAAGGCGCTCAAAACTCCACGGCCAAAGACAAGTTCAGTGCCCAAGCCATTTCCCGCTGCCATGGAAACCAAGTGCTCTGGCAGCACATATGTCTGAAAGTGGATATGACACCTAGGGAAGGGAGTGTGCTGGTCAACGGCAACTGCCCGAAGCAGCAGCACAGCTCTTCCACTGCCAAAACAACTCCACCTGCCTCATGAACTTCACATACCATCAGCTGTCCTGGCAGCTATCTAGGTAACCCTGTTGGGTCACTTCAGATCCCATGCCCATTGAGCCCAGTGGGATGGAATCCAGCAGCTTCAACACCCACACAAATCTAACATGGAGATCCTCACCCAAGGCGTTCAAAAGCCCACAGCCAAAGACAAGTTCAGTGCCCAAGCCATTTCCCGCTGCCATGGAAACCAAGTGTTCTGGCAGCACATATGTCCTAAAGTGTATATGAGACTTAGGGAAGGGAGTGTGTTGGTGAATGGCAACTGCCCGAAGCAGCAGCACAGCTCTTCCACTTCCAAAACAACTCCACCTGCCTCATGCACTTCACATACCATCAGCTGTCCTGGCAGCTATCTAGGAAACCCTGTTGGGTCACTTCCGGCCCCATGCCCATTGAGCCCAGTGGGATGGAATCAAGCAGCTTCAGCACCCACACAAAACGAACATGGAGCTCCTCACTCAAGCGCTCAAATGTACATGGCCAAAGACAAGTTCAGTGCCCAAGCCATTTCCGGCTGCCATGGAAACCAAGTGCTCTGGCAGCACATATGTGTGAAAGTGGATATGACACCTAGGGAAGGGAGTGTGCTGGTGAATGGCAACTGCCCGAAGCAGCAGCACAGCTCTTCCACTGCCAAAACAACTCCACCTGCCTCATGAACTTCACATACCATCAGCTGTCCTGGCAGCTATCTAGGAAACCCTGTTGGGTAACTTCCGGTCCCATGCCCATTGACCCCAGTGGGATGGAATCAAGCAGCTTCAGCACCCACACAAATCTAACATGGAGCTCCTCACTCAAGGCGCTCAAAACTCCACAGCCAAAGACAAGTTCAGTGCCCAAGCCATTTCCCGCTGCCATGGAAACCAAGTGCTCTGGCAGCACATATGTCTGAAAGTGGATATGACACCTAGGGAAGGGAGTGTGCGGTGGTGAATGGCAACTGGCCGAAGCAGCAGCACAGCTCTTCCACTGCCAAAACAACTCCACCTGCCTCATGAACTTCACATACCATCAGCTGTCCTGGCAGCTATCTAGGAAACCCTGTTGGGTCACTTCCGGTCCCATGCCCATTGAGCACAGGGGGATGGAATCAAGCAGCTTCAGCACCCACACTAAACTAACATGGAGCTCCTCACTCAAGGCGCTCAAAGCTCCACAGCCAAAGACAAGTTCAGTGCCGAAGCCATTTCCCGCTGCCATGGAAAACAAGTGCTCTGGCAGCACATATGTCTGAAAGTGGATATGACACCTAGGGAAGTGAGTGTGCTGGTGAATGGCAACTGCCCGAAGCAGCAGCACAGCTCTTCCACTGCCAAAACAACTCCACCTGCCTCATGAACTTCACATACCATCAGCTGTCCTGGCAGCTATCTAGGAAACCCTGTTGGGTCACTTCCGGTCCCATGCCCATTGAGCCCAGTGGGATGGTATCAAGCAGCTTCAGCACCCACACAAAACGAGCATGGAGCTCCTCACTCAAGGCGCTTAAAACTCCACAGCGAAAGACAAGTTCAGTGCCCAAGCCATTTCCCGCTGCCATGGAAACCAAGTGCTCTGGCAGCACATATGTCTGAAAGTGGATATGACACCTAGGGAAGGGAGTGTGTTGGTGAATGGCAACTGCCCGAAGCAGCAGCACAGCTCTTCCACTGCCAAAACAACTCCACCTGCCTCATGATCTTCACATACCATCAGCTGTCCTGGCAGCTATCTAGGAAACCCTGTTGGGTCACTTCCGGTCCCATGCCCATTGACCCCAGTGGGATGGAATCAAGCAGCTTCAGCACCCACACAAAACGAACATGGAGCTCCTCACTCAAGGCGCTCAAAATTCCATGGCGGAAGACAAGTTCAGTGCCCAAGCCATTTCCCGCTGCCATGGAAACCAAGTGCTCTGGCAGCACATATGTCTGAAAGTGGATATGATACCTAGGGAAGGGAGTCTGGTGGTGAATGGCAACTGCCCGAAGCAGCAGCACAGCTCTTCCACTGCCAAAACAACTCCACCTGCCTCATGAACTTCACATACCATCAGCTGTCCTGGCAGCTATCTAGGAAACCCTGTTGGGTCACTTCCGGTCCCATGCCCATTGAGCCCAGTGGGATGGAAACAAGCAGCTTCAGCACCCAAACATATCTAACATGGAGCTCCTCACTCAAGGAGCTCAAATTCCGACAGCCAAAGACAAGTTCAGTGCCCAAGCCATTTCCTGCTGGCATGGAAACCAAGTGCTCTGGCAGCACATATGTCAAAGTGGATATGACATCTAGGGAAGAGAGTGTGTTGCTGAATGGCAACTGTCTGAAGCAGCAGCACAGCTCTTTCAGAGCCAAAACAACTCCACCTGCCTCATGAACTTCACATACCATCAGCTGTCTTGGCAGCTATCTAGGAAACCCTGTTGGCTCACTTCTGGTCCCATGCCATTGAGCCCAGTGGGATGGAATCAAGCAGCTTCAGCACCCACACAAAACTAGCATGGAGCTCCTCACTCAAGGCGCTCAAAACTCCACGGCCAAAGAAAAGTTCAGTGCCCAAGCCATTTCCCGCTGCCATGGAAACCAAGTGCTCTGGCAGCACATATGTCTGAAAGTGGATATGACACCTAGGGAAGTTAGTCTGGTGGTGAATGGCAACTGCCCGAAGCAGCAGCACAGCTCTTCCACTGCCAAAACAACTCCACCTGCCTCATGAACTTCACATACCATCAGCTGTCCTGGCAGCTATTTAGGAATCCCTGTTGGGGCACTTTCGGTCCCATGCCCATTGAGCCCAGTGGGATGGAATCAAGCAGCTTCAGCACCCACACATATCTAACATGGAGCTCCTCACTCAAGGCGCTCAAAACTCCACGGCCAAACAGAAGTTCAGTGCCCAAGCCATTTCCCGCTGCCATGGAAACCAAGTGCTCTGGCAGCACATATGTCTGAAAGTGGATAAGACACCTAGGGAAGGGAGTGTGCTGGTGAATGGCAACTTCCCGAAGCAGCAGCACAGCTCTTCCACTGCCAAAACAACTCCACCTGCCTCATGAACTTCACATACCATCAGCTGTCCTGGCAGCTATCTAGTAAACCCTGTTGGGTCACTTCCGGTCCCATGCCCATTGAGCCCAGTGGGATGGAAACAAGCAGCTTCAGCACCCACACAAAACGAACATGGAGCTCCTCACTCAAGGCGCTCAAAACTTCACAGCCAAAGACAAGTTCAGTGCCCAAACCATTTCCCGCTGCCATGGAAACCAAGTGCTCTGGCAGCACATATGTCTGAAAGTGGATATGACACCTAGGGAAGGGAGTGTGGTGGTGAATGGCAACTGAACGAAGCAGCAGCACAGCTCTTCCACTGCCAAAACAACTCCATCTGCCTCATGAACTTCACATACCATCAGCTGTCCTGGCAACTATCTAGGAAACCCTGTTGGGTGACTTCTGGTCCCATACCCATTGAGCCCAGTGGGATGGAATCAAGCAGCTTCAGCACCCACACAAAACGAACATGGAGCTCCTCACTCAAGGCGCTCAAAAGCCCACAGCCAAAGACAAGTTTAGTGCCCCAGCCATTTCCTGCTGCCATGGAAACCAAGTGCTTTGGCAGCACATATGTCTGAAAGTGGATATGACACCTAGGGAAGGGAGTGTGCTGGTGAATGGCAACTGCCCGAAGCAGCAGCACAGCTCTTCCAGTGCCAAAACAACTCCACCTGCCTCATGAACTTCACATACCATCAGCTGTCCTGGCAGCTATCTAGGAAACCTTGTTGGGTCACTTCCGGTCCCATGCCCATTGAGCCCAGGGAGATGGAATCAAGCAGATTGAGCACCCACACAAATCTAACATGGAGCCCCTCACTCAAGGCGCTCAAAATGCCACAGCCAAAGACAAGTCCAGTGCCCAAGCCATTTCCTTCTGCAATGGAAACCAAGTGCTCTGGCAGCACATATGTCTGAAAGTGGATATGACACCTAGGGAAGGGAGTGTGTTGGTGAATTGCAACTGCCCAAAGCAGCAGCACAGCTCTTCCACTCCCAAAACAACTCCACCTGCCTCATGAACTTCACATACCATCAGCTGTCCTGGCAACTATCTAGGAAACCCTGTTGGGTGACGTCTGGTCCCATACCCATTGAGCCCAGTGGGATGGAATCAAGCAGCTTCAGCACCCACACAAAACTAACATGGAGCTCCTCACTCAAGGCGCTCAAAAGCCCCCAGCCAAAGACAAGTTTAGTGCCCAAGCCATTTCCCGCTGCCATGGAAACCAAGTGCTCTGGCAGCACATATGTCTGAACGTGGATATGACACCTAGGGAAGGGAGTATGGTGGTGAATGGCAACTGCCCGAAGCAGCAGCACAGCTCTTCCAGTGCCAAAACAACTCCACCTGCCTCATGAACTTCACATACCATCAGCTGTCCTGGCAGCTATCTAGGAAACCCTGTTGGGTCACTTCTGGTTCCATAGCCATTGAGCCCAGTGGGATGGAATCAAGCAGCTTCAGCACCCACACAAATCTAACATGGAGCTCCTCACTCAAGGCGCTCAAAACTCCACGGCCAAAGACAAGTTCAGTGCCCAAGCCATTTCCCGCTGCCATGGAAACCAAGTGCTCTGGCAGCACATATGTCTGAAAGTGGATATGACACCTAGGGAAGGGAGTGTGCTGGTGAATGGCAACTGCCCGAAGCAGCAGCACAGCTCTTCCACTGCCAAAACAACTCCACCTGCCTCATGAACTTCACATACCATCAGCTGTCCTGGCAGCTATCTAGGAAACTCTGTTGGGTCACTTCCGGTCCCTTGCACATTGAGCCCAGTGGGATGGAATCAAGCAGCTTCAGCACCCATACAAAACTAACATGGATCTACTCACTCAAGGCGCTCAAAAGCCCACAGCGAAAGACAAGTTCAGTGCCCAAGCCATTTCCCGCTGCCATGGAAACCAAGTGCTCTGGCAGCACATACGTCTGAAAGTGGATATAACACCTAGGGAAGGGAGTGTGGTGGTGAATGGCAACTGCCCGAAGCAGCAGCACAGCTCTTCCAGTGCCAAAACAACTCCACCTGCCTCATGAACTTCACATACCATCAGCTGTCCTGGCAGCTATCTAGGAAACCCTGTTGGGTCACTTCCGGTCCCATGCCCATTGAGCCCAGTGGGATGGAATCAAGCAGCTTGAGCACCCACACAAATCTAACATGGAGCTCCTCACTCAAGGCGCTCAAAACTCCACAGCCAAAAACAAGTTCAGTGCCCAAGCCATTTCCCGCTGCCATGGAAACCAAGTGCTCTGGCAGCACATATGTCTGAAAGTGGATATGACACCTAGGGAAGGGAGTGTGCTGGTGAATAGCAACTGCCCGAAGCAGCAGCTCAGCTCTTCCACTGCCAAAACAACTCCACCTGCCTCATGAACTTCACATACCATCAGCTGTCCTGGCAGCTATCTAGGAAACCCTGTTGGGTCACTTCCGGTCCCATGCCCATTGAGCCCAGTGGGATGGAATCAAGCATCTTCAGCACCCACACAAAACGAACATGGAGCTCCTCACTCAAGGCGCTCAAAATTCCATGGCGGAAGACAAGTTCAGTGCCCAAGCCATTTCCCGCTGCCATGGAAACCAAGTGCTCTGGCAGCACATATGTCTGAAAGTGGATATGATACCTAGGGAAGGGAGTCTGGTGGTGAATGGCAACTGCCCGAAGCAGCAGCACAGCTCTTCCACTGCCAAAACAACTCCACCTGCCTCATGAACTTCACATACCATCAGCTGTCCTGGCAGCTATTTAGGAAACCCTGTTGGGGCACTTTCGGTCCCATGCCCATTGAGCCCAGTGGGATGGAATCAAGCAGCTTGAGCACCCACACAAAACGAGCATGGAGCTCCTCACTCAAGGCGCTCAAAACTTCACAGCCAAAGACAAGTTCAGTGCCCAAGCCATTTCCCGCTGCCATGGAAACCAAGTGCTCTGGCAGCACATATGTCTGAAAGTGGATATGACACCTAGGGAAGGGAGTGTGTTGGTGAATGGCAACTGCCGGAAGCAGCAGCACAGCTCTTCCACTGCCAAAACAACTCCACCTGCCTCATGAACTTCACATACCATCAGCTCTCCTGGCAGCTATCTAGGAAACCCTGTTGGGTCACTTCCGGTCCCATGCCCATTGAGCCCAGTGGGATAGAATCAAGCAGCTTCAGCACCCAAACAAATATAGCATGGAGCTCCTCACTCAAGGCGCTCAAAACTCCACAGCCAAAGACAAGTTCAGTGCCCAAGCCATTTCCCGCTGCCATGGAAACCAAGTGCTCTGGCAGCACATATGTCTGAAATTGGATAAGACACCTAGGGAAGGAAGTGTGCTGGTGAATGGCAACTGCCCGAAGCAGCAGCACAGCTCTTCCAGTGCCAAAACAACTCCACCTGCCTCATGAACTTCACATACCATCAGCTGTCCTGGCAGCTATCTAGGAAACCCTGTTGGGTCACTTCCGGTCCCATGCCCATTGAGCCCAGTGGGATGGAAACAAGCAGCTTCAGCACCCAAACATATCTAACATGGAGCTCCTCACTCAAGGAGCTCAAATTCCGACAGCCAAAGACAAGTTCAGTGCCCAAGCCATTTCCTGCTGGCATGGAAACCAAGTGCTCTGGCAGCACATATGTCAAAGTGGATATGACACCTAGGGAAGAGAGTGTGTTGCTGAATGGCAACTGTCTGAAGCAGCAGCACAGCTCTTTCAGAGCCAAAACAACTCCACCTGCCTCATGAACTTCACATACCATCAGCTGTCTTGGCAGCTATCTAGGAAACCCTGTTGGCTCACTTCTGGTCCCATGCCATTGAGCCCAGTGGGATGGAATCAAGCAGCTTCAGCACCCACACAAAACTAGCATGGAGCTCCTCACTCAAGGCGCTCAAAACTCCACGGCCAAAGACAAGTTCAGTGCCCAAGCCATTTCCCGCTGCCATGGAAACCAAGTGCTCTGGCAGCACATATGTCTGAAAGTGGATATGACACCTAGGGAAGTTAGTCTGGTGGTGAATGGCAACTGCCCGAAGCAGCAGCACAGCTCTTCCACTGCCAAAACAACTCCACCTGCCTCATGAACTTCACATACCATCAGCTGTCCTGGCAGCTATTTAGGAATCCCTGTTGGGGCACTTTCGGTCCCATGCCCATTGAGCCCAGTGGGATGGAATCAAGCAGCTTCAGCACCCACACATATCTAACATGGAGCTCCTCACTCAAGGCGCTCAAAACTCCACGGCCAAACAGAAGTTCAGTGCCCAAGCCATTTCCCGCTGCCATGGAAACCAAGTGCTCTGGCAGCACATATGTCTGAAAGTGGATAAGACACCTAGGGAAGGGAGTGTGCTGGTGAATGGCAACTTCCCGAAGCAGCAGCACAGCTCTTCCACTGCCAAAACAACTCCACCTGCCTCATGAACTTCACATACCATCAGCTGTCCTGGCAGCTATCTAGTAAACCCTGTTGGGTCACTTCCGGTCCCATGCCCATTGAGCCCAGTGGGATGGAAACAAGCAGCTTCAGCACCCACACAAAACGAACATGGAGCTCCTCACTCAAGGCGCTCAAAACTTCACAGCCAAAGACAAGTTCAGTGCCCAAACCATTTCCCGCTGCCATGGAAACCAAGTGCTCTGGCAGCACATATGTCTGAAAGTGGATATGACACCTAGGGAAGGGAGTGTGGTGGTGAATGGCAACTGAACGAAGCAGCAGCACAGCTCTTCCACTGCCAAAACAACTCCATCTGCCTCATGAACTTCACATACCATCAGCTGTCCTGGCAACTATCTAGGAAACCCTGTTGGGTGACTTCTGGTCCCATACCCATTGAGCCCAGTGGGATGGAATCAAGCAGCTTCAGCACCCACACAAAACGAACATGGAGCTCCTCACTCAAGGCGCTCAAAAGCCCACAGCCAAAGACAAGTTTAGTGCCCAAGCCATTTCCTGCTGCCATGGAAACCAAGTGCTTTGGCAGCACATATGTCTGAAAGTGGATATGACACCTAGGGAAGGGAGTGTGCTGGTGAATGGCAACTGCCCGAAGCAGCAGCACAGCTCTTCCAGTGCCAAAACAACTCCACCTGCCTCATGAACTTCACATACCATCAGCTGTCCTGGCAGCTATCTAGGAAACCTTGTTGGGTCACTTCCGGTCCCATGCCCATTGAGCCCAGGGAGATGGAATCAAGCAGATTGAGCACCCACACAAATCTAACATGGAGCCCCTCACTCAAGGCGCTCAAAATGCCACAGCCAAAGACAAGTCCAGTGCCCAAGCCATTTCCTTCTGCAATGGAAACCAAGTGCTCTGGCAGCACATATGTCTGAAAGTGGATATGACACCTAGGGAAGGGAGTGTGTTGGTGAATTGCAACTGCCCAAAGCAGCAGCACAGCTCTTCCACTGCCAAAACAACTCCACCTGCCTCATGAACTTCACATACCATCAGCTGTCCTGGCAACTATCTAGGAAACCCTGTTGGGTGACGTCTGGTCCCATACCCATTGAGCCCAGTGGGATGGAATCAAGCAGCTTCAGCACCCACACAAAACTAACATGGAGCTCCTCACTCAAGGCGCTCAAAAGCCCCCAGCCAAAGACAAGTTTAGTGCCCAAGCCATTTCCCGCTGCCATGGAAACCAAGTGCTCTGGCAGCACATATGTCTGAACGTGGATATGACACCTAGGGAAGGGAGTATGGTGGTGAATGGCAACTGCCCGAAGCAGCAGCACAGCTCTTCCACTGCCAAAACAACTCCACCTGCCTCATGAACTTCACATACCATCAGCTGTCCTGGCAGCTATCTAGGAAACCCTGTTGGGTCACATCCGGTCCCATGCAAATTGAGCCCAGTGGGATGGAATCAAGCAGCTTCAGCACCCACACAAAACGAACATGGAGCTCCTCACTCAAGGCGCTCACAACTCCACAGCCAAAGACAAGTTCAGTGCCCAAGCCATTTCCCGCTGCCATGGAAACCAAGTGCTCTGGCAGCACATATGTGTGAAAGTGGATATGACACCTAGGGAAGGGAGTGTGCTGGTGAATGGCAACTGCCCGAAGCAGCAGCACAGCTCTTCCACTGCCAAAACAACTCCACCTGCCTCATGAACTCCACATACCATCAGCTGTCCTGGCAGCTATCTAGGAAACCCTGTTGGGTCACTTCCGGTCCCATGCCCATTGAGCCCAGTGGGATGGAATCAAGCAGCTTCAGCACCCACACAAATCTAACATGGAGCTCCTCACTCAAGGCGCTCAAAACTCCACAGCCAAAAACAAGTTCAGTGCCCAAGCCATTTCCCGCTGCCATGGAAACCAAGTGCTCTGGCAGCACATATGTCTGAAAGTGGATATGACACCTAGGGAAGGGAGTGTGCTGGTGAATAGCAACTGCCCGAAGCAGCAGCACAGCTCTTCCACTGCCAAAACAACTCCAACTGCCTCATGAACTTCACATACCATCAGCTGTCCTGGCAGCTATCTAGGAAACCCTGTTGGGTCACGTCCGGTCCCATGCCCATTGAGCCCAGTGGGATGGAATCAAGCAGCTTCAGCACCCACACAGATCTAACATGGAGCTCCTCACTCAAGGCGCTCAAAACTCCACGGCCAAAGACAAGTTCAGTGCCCAAGCCATTTCCCGCTGCCATGGAAACCAAGTGCTCTGGCAGCACATATGTGTGAAAGTGGATATGACACCTAGGGAAGGGAGTCTGGTGGTGAATGGCAACTGCCCGAAGCAGCAGCACAGCTCTTCCACTGCCAAAACAACTCCACCTGCCTCATGAACTTCACATACCATCAGCTGTCCTGGCAGCTATCTAGGAAACCCTGTTGGGTCACTTCTGGTCCCATGCCCATTGAGCCCAGTGGGATGGAATCAAGCAGCTTCAGCACCCACACAAAACGAACATGGAGCTCCTCACTCAAGACGCTCACAACTCCACGGCCAAAGACAAGTTCAGTGCCCAAGCCATTTCCCACTGCCATAGAACTCAAGTACTCTGGCAGCACATATGTGTCTGAAAGTGGATATGACACCTAGGGAAGGGAGTGTGTTGGTGAATGGCAACTGCCCGAAGCAGCAGCACAGCTCTTCCACTGCCAAAACAACTCCACCTGCCTCATGAACTTCACATACCATCAGCTGTCCTGGCAGCTCTCTAGGAAACCCTGTTGGGTCACTTCCGGTCCCATGCAAATTGAGCCCAGTGGGATGGAATCAAGCAGCTTCAGCACCCACACAAAACTAACGTGGAGCTCCTCACTCAAGGCGCTCAAAACTCCCCAGCCAAAGACAAGTTCGTGCCCAAGCCATTTCCCGCTGCCATGGAAACCAAGTGCTCTGGCAGCACATATGTCTGAAAGTGGATATGACACCTAGGGAAGGGAGTGCGGTGGTGAATGGCACCTGCCCGAAGCAGCAGCACAGCTCTTCCAGTGCCAAAACAACTCCACCTGCCTCATGAACTTCACATACCATCAGCTTTCCTGGCAGCTATCTAGGAAACCCTGTTGGGTCACTTCCGGTCCCATGCCCATTGAGCCCAGTGGGATGGAATCAAGCAGCTTCAGCACCCACACAAATCTAGCATGGAGCTCCTCACTCAAGGCGCTCAAACCTACATGGCGGAAGACAAGTTCAGTGCCCAAGCCATTTCCCGCTGCCATGGAAACCAAGTGCTCTGGCAGCACATATGTCTGAAAGTGGATATGACACCTAGGGGAGCGACTGTGCTGGTGAATGTCAACTGCCCGAAGCAGCAGCACAGCTCTTCCACTGCCAAAACAACTCCACCTGCCTCATGAACTTCACATACCATCAGCTGTCCTGGCAGCTATCTAGGAAACCCTGTTGGGTCCCTTCCAGTCCCATGCCCATTGAGCCCAGTGGGATGGAATCAAGCAGCTTCAGCACCCACACAAAAAGAACATGAATCTCCTCACTCAAGGCGCTCTAAATCCCACAGCCAAAGACAAGTTCAGTGCCCAAGCCATTTCTGCTTCCATGGAAACCAAGTGCTCTGGCAGCACATATGTCTGAAAGTGGATATTACACCTAGGGAAGGGAGTGTGCTGGTGAATGGCAACTGCCCGAAGCAGCACAGCTCTTCCACTGCCAAAACAACTCCACCTGCCTCATGAACTTCACATACCATCAGCTGTCCTGGCAGCTATCTAGGAAACTCTGTTGGGTCACTTCCGGTCCCATGCACATTGAGCCCAGTGGGATGGAATCAAGCAGCTTCAGCACCCATACAAAACTAACATGGAGCTACTCACTCAAGGCGCTCAAAAGCCCACAGCGAAAGACAAGTTCAGTGCCCAAGCCATTTCCCGCTGCCATGGAAACCAAGTGCTCTGGCAGCACATACGTCTGAAAGTGGATATAACACCTAGGGAAGGGAGTGTGGTGGTGAATGGCAACTGCCCGAAGCAGCAGCACAGCTCTTCCAGTGCCAAAACAACTCCACCTGCCTCATGAACTTCACATACCATCAGCTGTCCTGGCAGCTATCTAGGAAACCCTGTTGGGTCACTTCCGGTCCCATGCCCATTGAGCCCAGTGGGATGGAATCAAGCAGCTTGAGCACCCACACAAATCTAACATGGAGCTCCTCACTCAAGGCGCTCAAAACTCCACAGCCAAAAACAAGTTCAGTGCCCAAGCCATTTCCCGCTGCCATGGAAACCAAGTGCTCTGGCAGCACATATGTCTGAAAGTGGATATGACACCTAGGGAAGGGAGTGTGCTGGTGAATAGCAACTGCCCGAAGCAGCAGCTCAGCTCTTCCACTGCCAAAACAACTCCACCTGCCTCATGAACTTCACATACCATCAGCTGTCCTGGCAGCTATCTAGGAAACCCTGTTGGGTCACTTCCGGTCCCATGCCCATTGAGCCCAGTGGGATGGAATCAAGCATCTTCAGCACCCACACAAAACGAACATGGAGCTCCTCACTCAAGACGCTCACAACTCCACGGCCAAAGACAAGTTCAGTGCCCAAGCCATTTCCCACTGCCATAGAACTCAAGTACTCTGGCAGCACATATGTGTAAAAGTGGATATGACACCTAGGGAAGGGAGTGTGTTGGTTAATGGCAACTGCCCGAAGCAGCAGCACAGCTCTTCCACTGCCAAAACAACTCCACCTGCCTCATGAACTTCACATACCATCAGCTGTCCTGGCAGCTATCTAGGAAACCCTGTTGGGTCACTTCCGGTCCCATGCAAATTGAGCCCAGTGGGATGGAATCAAGCAGCTTCAGCACCCACACAAAACTAACGTGGAGCTCCTCACTCAAGGCGCTCAAAACTCCACAGCCAAAGACAACTTCGTGCCCAAGCCATTTCCCGCTGCCATGGAAACCAAGTGCTCTGGCAGCACATATGTCTGAAAGTGGATATGACACCTAGGGAAGGGAGTGCGGTGGTGAATGGCAACTGCCCGAAGCAGCAGCACAGCCCTTCCAGTGCCAAAACAACTCCACCTGCCTCATGAACTTCACATACCATCAGCTGTCCTGGCAGCTATCTAGGAAACCCTGTTGGGTCACTTCCGGTCCCATGCCCATTGAGCCCAGTGGGATGGAATCAAGCAGCTTCAGCACCCACACAAATCTAGCATGGAGCTCCTCACTCAAGGCGCTCAAACCTACATGACGTAAGACAAGTTCAGTGCCCAAGCCATTTCCCGCTGCCATGGAAACCAAGTGCTCTGGCAGCACATATGTCTGAAAGTGGATATGACACCTAGGGAAGGGAGTGTGTTGGTGAATGGCAACTGCCCGAAGCAGCAGCACAGCTCTTCCAGTGCCAAAACAACTCCACCTGCCTCATGAACTTCACATACCATCAGCTGTCCTGGCAGCTATCTAGGAAACCCTGTTGGGTCCCTTCCAGTCCCATGCAAATTGAGCCCAGGGGGATGGAATCAAGCAGCTTCAGCACCCACACAAAAAGAACATGAAGCTCCTCACTCAAGGCGCTCTAAATCCCACAGCCAAAGACAAGTTCAGTGCCCAAGCCATTTCTGCTTCCATGGAAACCAAGTGCTCTGGCAGCACATATGTCTGAAAGTGGATATTACACCTAGGGAAGGGAGTGTGCTGGTGAATGGCAACTGCCCGAAGCAGCAGCACAGCTCTTCCACTGCCAAAACAACTCCACCTGCCTCATGAACTTCACATACCATCAGCTGTCCTGGCAGCTATCTAGGAAACTCTGTTGGGTCACTTCCGGTCCCATGCACATTGAGCCCAGTGGGATGGAATCAAGCAGCTTCAGCACCCACACAAAACTAACATGGAGCTCCTCACTCAAGGCGCTCAAAAGCCCACAGCGAAAGACAGGTTCAGTGCCTATACCATTTCCCACTGCCATGGAAACCAAGTGCTCTGGCAGCACATACGTCTGAAAGTGGATATAACACCTAGGGAAGGGAGTGTGCTGGTGAATGGCAACTGCCCGAAGCAGCAGCACAGCTCTTCCACTGCCAAAACAACTCCACCTGCCTCATGAACTTCACATACCATCAGCTGTCCTGGCAGCTATCTAGGAAACCCTGTTGGGTCACTTCCGGTCCCATGCCCATTGAGCCCAGTGGGATGGAATCAAGCAGCTTGAGCACCCATACAAATCTAACATGGAGCTCCTCACTCAAGGCGCTCAAAACTCCCCAGCCAAAAACAAGTTCAGTGCCCAAGCCATTTCCCGCTGCCATGGAAACCAAGTGCTCTGGCAGCACATATGTCTGAAAGTGGATATGACACCTAGGGAAGGGAGTGTGCTGGTGAATAGCAACTGCCCGAAGCAGCAGCTCAGCTCTTCCACTGCCAAAACAACTCCACCTGCCTCATGAACTTCACATACCATCAGCTGTCCTGGCAGCTATCTAGGAAACCCTGTTGGGTCACTTCCGGTCCCATGCCCATTGAGCCCAGTGGGATGGAATCAAGCAGCTTCAGCACCCACACAGATCTAACATGGAGCTCCTCACTCAAGGCGCGCAAAACTCCACGGCCAAAGACAAGTTCAGTGCCCAAGCCATTTCCCGCTGCCATGGAAACCAAGTGCTCTGGCAGCACATATGTCTGAAAGTGGATATGACACCTAGGGAAGGGAGTGTGCTGGTGAATGGCAACTGCCCGAAGCAGCAGCACAGCTCTTCCAGTGCCAAAACAACTCCACCTGCCTCATGAACTTCACATACCATCAGCTGTCCTGGCAGCTATCTAGGAAACCCTGTTGGGTCACTTCCGGTCCCATGCCCATTGAGCCCATTGGGATGGAATCAAGCACCTTCAGCACAGACACAAATCTAACATGGAGCTCCTCACTCAAGGCGCTCAAAACTCCACAGCCAAAGACAAGTTCAGTGCCCAAGCCATTTCCCGCTGCCATGGAAACCACGTGCTCTGGCAGCACATATGTCTGAAAGTGGATATGACACCTAGGGAAGAAGTCTGGTGGTGAATGGCAACTGCCCGAAGCAGCAGCACAGCTCTTCCACTGCCAAAACTCCTCCACCTGCCTCATGAACTTCACATACCATCAGCTGTCCTGGCAGCTATCTAGGAAACCCTGTTGGGTCACGTCCGGTCCCATGCCCATTGAGCCCAGTGGGATGGAATCAAGCAGCTTCAGCACCCACACAAAACGAACATGGAGCTCCTCACTCAAGACGCTCACAACTCCACGGCCAAAGACAAGTTCAGTGCCCAAGCCATTTCCCACTGCCATAGAACTCAAGTACTCTGGCAGCACATATGTGTCTGAAAGTGGATATGACACCTAGGGAAGGGAGTGTGTTGGTGAATGGCAACTGCCCGAAGCAGCAGCACAGCTCTTCCACTGCCAAAACAACTCCACCTGCCTCATGAACTTCACATACCATCAGCTGTCCTGGCAGCTATCTAGGAAACCCTGTTGGGTCACTTCCGGTCCCATGCAAATTGAGCCCAGTGGGATGGAATCAAGCAGCTTCAGCACCCACACAAAACTAACGTGGAGCTCCTCACTCAAGGCGCTCAAAACTCCACAGCCAAAGACAGGTTCAGTGCCGAAGCCATTTCCCGCTGCCATGGAAACCAAGTGCTCTGGCAGCACATATGTCTGAAAGTGGATATGACACCTAGGGAAGGGAGTGTGCTGGTGAATAGCAACTGCCCGAAGCAGCAGCACAGCTCTTCCACTGCCAAAACAACTCCACCTGCCTCATGAACTTCACATACCATCAGCTGTCCTGGCAGCTATCTAGGAAACTCTGTTGGGTCACTTCCGGTCCCATGCACATTGAGCCCAGTGGGATGGAATCAAGCAGCTTCAGCACCCACACAAAACTAACATGGAGCTACTCACTCAAGGCGCTCAAAAGCCCACAGCGAAAGACAAGTTCAGTGCCTATACCATTTCCCACTGCCATGGAAACCAAGTGCTCTGGCAGCACATATGTCTGAAAGTGGATATAACACCTAGGGAAGGGAGTGTGCTGGTGAATGGCAACTGCCCGAAGCAGCAGCACAGCTCTTCCACTGCCAAAACAACTCCACCTGCCTCATGAACTTCACATACCATCAGCTGTCCTGGCAGCTATCTAGGAAACCCTGTTGGGTCACTTCCGGTCCCATGCCCATTGAGCCCAGTGGGATGGAATCAAGCAGCTTCAGCACCCACACAAATCTAACATGGAGCTCCTCACTCAAGGCGCTCAAAACTCCACAGCCAAAAACAAGTTCAGTGCCCAAGCCATTTCCCGCTGCCATGGAAACCAAGTGCTCTGGCAGCACATATGTCTGAAAGTGGATATGACACCTAGGGAAGGTAGTGTGCTGGTGAATAGCAACTGCCCTAAGAAGCAGCAGCTCAGCTCTTCCACTGCCAAAACAACTCCACCTGCCTCATGAACTTCACATACCATCAGCTGTCCTGGCAGCTATCTAGTAAACCCTGTTGGGTCACTTCCGGTCCCATGCCCATTGAGCCCAGTGGGATGGAATCAAGCAGCTTCAGCACCCACACAGATCTAACATGGAGCTCCTCACTCAAGGCGCTCAAAACTCCACAGCCAAAGACAAGTTCAGTGCCCAAGCCATTTCCCGCTGCCATGGAAACCAAGTGCTCTGGCAGCACATATGTGTGAAAGTGGATATGACACCTAGGGAAGGGAGTGTGGTGGTGAATGGCAACTGCCCGAAGCAGCAGCACAGCTCTTCCACTGCCAAAACAACTCCACCTGCATCATGAACTTCACATACCATCAGCTGTCCTGGCAGCTATCTAGGAAACCCTGTTGGGTCACTTCCGGTCCCATGCCCATTGAGCCCAGTGGGATGGAAACAAGCAGCTTCAGCACCCACACAGATCTAACATGGAGCTCCTCACTCAAGGCGCTCAAAACTCCACGGCCAAAGAGAAGTTCAGTGCCCAAGCCATTTCCCGCTGCCATGCAAAACAAGTGCTCTAGCAGCACATATGTCTGAAAGTGGATAAGACACCTAGGGAAGGGAGTGTGTTGGTGAATGGCAACTGCCCGAAGCAGCAGCACAGCTCTTCCACTGCCAAAACAACTCCACCTGCCTCATGAACTTCACATACCATCAGCTGTCCTGGCAGGTATGTTGGACACTTTGTTGGGTCACTTCCGGTCCCATGCCCATTGAGCCCAGTGGGATGGAATCAAGCAGCTTCAGCACCCACACAAACCTAACATGGAGCTTCTCACTCAAGGCGCTCAAAAGCCCACAGCGAAAGACAAGTTCAGTGCCTGTACCATTTCCCGCTGCCATGGAAACCAAGTGCTCTGGCAGCACATATGTCTGAAAGTGGATATGACACCTAGGGAAAGGAGTGTGCTGGTGAATGGCAACTGCCCGAAGCAGCAGCACAGCTCTTCCACTGCAAAAACAACTCCACCTGCCTCATGAACTTCACATACCATCAGCTGTCCTGGCAGCTATCTAGAAAACCCTGTTGGGTCATTTTCGGTCCCATGCCCATTGAGCCCAGTGGGATGGAATCAAGCAGCTTGAGCACCCACACAAAACGAACATGGAGCTCCTCACTCAAGGCGCTCAAAACTCCACAGCCAAAGACAAGTTTAGTGCCTATACCATTTCCCACTGCCATGGAAACCAAGTGCTCTGGCAGCACATATGTCTGAAAGTGGATATGACACCTAGGGAAGGGAGTGTGCTGGTGAATGGCAACTGCCAGAAGCAGCAGCACAGCTCTTCCACTGCCAAAACAACTCCACCTGCCTCATGAACTTCACATACCATCAGCTGTCCTGACAGCTATCTAGAAAACCCTGTTGGGTCATTTTCGGTCCCATGCCCATTGAGCCCAGTGGGATGAAATCAAGCAGCTTGAGCACCCACACAAAACGAACATGGAGCTCCTCACTCAAGGCGCTCAAATGCCCTCAGCCAAAGAAAAGTTTAGTGCCTATACCATTTCCCACTGCCATGGAAACCAAGTGCTCTGGCAGCACATATGTCTGAAAGTGGATATGACACCTAGGGAAGGGAGTGTGGTGGTGAATGGCAACTGCCAGAAGCAGCAGCACAGCTCTTCCACTGCCAAAACAACTCCACCTGCCTCATGAACTTCACATACCATTAGCTGTCCTTGAAGGTATGTTGGACACTTTGTAGGGTCACTTCCGGTCCCATGCCCTTTGAGCCCAGGGGGATGGAATCAAGCAGCTTCAGCACCCACACAAAACGAACATGGAGCTCCTCACTCAAGGTGTTCAACACTCCACAGCCAAAGACAAGTTCAGTACACAAGCCATTTCCCGCTGCCATGGAAACCAAGTGCTCTGGCAGCACATATGTCTGAAAGTGGATATGACACCTAGGGAAGGGAGTGTGGTGGTGAATGGCAACTGCCCGAAGCAGCAGCACAACTCTCCCAGTGCCAAAACAACTCCACCTGCCTCATGACCTTCACATACCATCAGCTGTCCTGGCAGCTATCTAGGAAAACATGTTGGGTCACTTCCGGTCCCATGCCCATTGAGCCCAGTGGGATGGAATCAAGCAGCTTCAGCACCCACACAAAATGAACATGGAGCTCCTCACTCAAGGCACTCAAAACTTCGAGGCCAAAGACAAGTTCAGTGCCCAAACCATTTCCCGCTGCCATGGAAACCAAGTGCTCTGGCAGCACATATGTCTGAAAGTGGATATGACACCTAGGGAAGGGAGTGTGCTGGTGAATGGCAACTGCCCGAAGCAGCAGCACAGCTCTTCCACTGCCAAAACAACTCCACCTGCCTCATGAACTTCACATACCATCAGCTGTCCTGGCAGCTATCTAGGAAACTCTGTTGGGTCACTTCCGGTCCCATGCCCATTGAGCCCACTGGGATGGAATCAAGCAGCTTCAGCACCCACACAAACCTAACATGGAGCTCCTCACTCAAGGCGCACAAAAGCCCACAGCGAAAGACAAGTTCAGTGCCTATACCATTTAACACTGCCATGGAAACCAAGTGCTCTGGCAGCACATACGTCTGAAAGTGGATATAACACCTAGCGAAGGGAGTGTGCTGGTGAATGGCAACTGCCCGAAGCAGCAGCACAGCTCTTCCAGTGCAAAAACTACTCCACCTGCCTCATGAACTTCACATAGCATCAGCTGTCCTTGCAGGTATGTTGGATAGCTTGTTGGGTCACTTCCGGTCCCATGCCCATTGAGCCCAGTGGGATGGAATCAAGCAGCTTCAGCACCCACACAAAACTAACATGGAGCTACTCACACAAGGCGCTAAAAACCTCACGACCAAAGACAAGTTCAGTGCCGAAGCCATTTCCCGCTGCCATGGAAACCAAGTGCTCTGGCAGCACATATGTCCGAAAGTGGATATGAGACTTAGGGAAGGGAGTGTGCTGGTGAATGGCAACTGCCTGAAGCAGCAGCACAGCTCTTCCACTGCCAAAACAACTCCACCTGCCTCATGAACTTCACATACCATCAGCTGTCCTGGCAGGTATGTTGGACACCTTTTGGGTCACTTCCAGTCCCATGCCCATTGAGCCCAGGGGGATGGAAACAAGCAGTTTGAGCACCCACACAAAACGAACATGAGGCTCCTCACTCAAGGCGCTCAAAACTCCACAGCCAACGATAAGTTCAGTGCCGAAGCCATTTCCCGCTGCCATGGAAACCAAGTGCTCTGGCAGCACATATGTGTGAAAGTGGATATGACACCTAGGGAAGGGAGTGTGCTGGTGAATGGCAACTGCCCGAAGCAGCAGCACAGCTCTTCCACTGCCAAAACAACTCCACCTGCCTCATGAACTTTACATACCATCAGCTGTCCTGACAGCTATCTAGGAAACCCTGTTGGGTCACTTCCGGTCCCATGCCCTTTGAGCCCAGTGGGATGGAATCCTGATGTTTGAGCAGCCACGCACAACAAACATGGGGCTCCTCTCTCAAGGCGCTCAAAAGCCCACAGCCAAAGACAAGTTCAGTACCCAAGCCATTTCCCGCTGCCATGGAAACCAAGTGCTCTGGCAGCACATATGTCTGAAAGTGGATATGACACCTAGGGAAGGGAGTGTGGTGGTGAATGGCAATTGCCCGAAGCAGCAGCACAACTCTCCCAGTGCCAAAACAACTCCACCTGCCTCATGAACTTCACATACCATCAGCTGTCCTGGCAGCTATCTAGGAAACCCTGTTGGGTCACTTCCGGTCCCATGCCCATTGAACCCAGTGGGATGGAATCAAGCAGCTTGAGCACCCACACAAAACGAACATGGAGCTCCTCATTCAAGGCACTCAAAACTTTATGGCCAAAGACAAGTTCAGTGCCCAAACCATTTCCCGCTGCCATGGAAACCAAGTGCTCTGGCAGCACATATGTCTGAAAGTGGATATGACACTTAGGGAATGGAGTGTGCTGGTGAATGGCAACTGCTCGAAGCAGCAGCACAGCTCTTCCAGGGCCAAAACAACTCCACCTGCCTCATGAACTTCACATACCATCAGCTGTCCTGGCAGCTATCTAGGAAACTCTGATGGGTCACTTCTGGTCCCATGCCCATTGAGCCCAGGGGGATGGAATCAAGCAGTTTCAGCACCCACACAAAACGAACATGGAGCTCCTCACTCAAGGCGCTCAAAAGCCCACAGCCAAAGACAAGTTTAGTGCCCAAGCCATTTCCCGCTGCCATGGAAACCAAGTGCTCTGGCAGCACATAGGTCTGAAAGTGGATATGACACTTAGGTATGGGAGTGTGCTGGTGAATGGCAACTGCTCGAAGCAGCAGCACAGCTCTTCCAGGGTCAAAACAACTCCACCTGCCTCATGAACATCACATACCATCAGCTGTCCTGGCAGCTATCTAGGAAACCCTGTTGGGTCACTTCCAGTCCCATGCCCATTGAGCCCAGTGGGATGGAATCAAGCAGCTTCAGCACCCACACAAAACGAACATGGAGCTCCTCACTCAAGGCGCTCTAAATCCCACAGCCAAAGACAAGTTCAGTGCCCAAGCCATTTCCCGCTGCCATGGAAACCAAGTGCTCTGGCAGCACATATGTCTGAAAGTGGATATGACACCTAGGGAAGGGAGTGTGCTGGTGAATGGCAACTGCCCGAAGGAGCAGCACAGCTCTTACACTGCCAAAACAACTCCACCTGCCTCATGAACTTCACATACCATCAGCTGTCTTGGCAGCTATCTAGGAAACCCTGTTGGGTCACTTCCGGTCCCATGCCCATTGAGCCCAGTGGGATGGAATCAAGCAGCTTCAGCACCCACACAAAACGAACATGGAGCTCCTCACTCAAGGCGCTCAAAACTCCACATCGAAAGACAAGTTCAGTGCCTATAACATTTCCCACTGCCATGGAAACCAAGTGCTCTGGCAGCACATATGTCTGAAAGTGGATATGACACCTAGGGAAGGGAGTGTGGTGGTGAATTGCAACTGCCTGAAGCAGCAGCACAGCTCTTCCACTGCCAAAACAACTCCACCTGCCTCATGAAGTTCACATACCATCAGCTGTCCTAGCAGGTATGTTGGACACCTTTTGGGTCACTTCCAGTCCCATGCCCATTGAGCCCAGTGGGATAGAATCAAGCAGTTTGAGCACCCACACAAAACGAACATGGAGCTCCTCACTCAAGGCGCTCTAAAGCCCGCAGCAAAAGGCAAGTTTAGTGCCCAAGCCATTTCCCGCTGCCATGGAAACCAAGTGCTCTGGCAGCACATATGTCTGAAAGTGGATATGACACCTAGGGAAGGGAGTGTGCTGGTGAATGGCAACTGACAGAAGCAACAGCACAGCTCTTCCACTGCCAAAACAACTCCACCTGCCTCATGAACTTCACATACCATCAGCTGTCCTGGCAGCTATCTAGGAAACCCTGTTGGGTCACTTCCGGTCCCATGCCCATTGAGCCCAGTGGGATGGAATCAAGCAGCTTCAGCACCAACACAAAATGAACACAGAGCTCCTCACTCCAGGCACTCAAAACTTCATGGCCAAAGACAAGTTCAGTGCCCAAACCATTTCCCGCTGCCATGGAAACCAAGTGCTCTGGCAGCACATATGTCTGAAAGTGGATATGACACCTAGGGCAGGGAGTGTGCTGGTGAAAGGCAACTGCCTGAAGCAGCAGCACAGCTCTTCCAGTACCAAAACAACTCCACCTGCCTCATGAGCTTCACATACCATCAGCTGTCCTGGCAGGTATGTTGAACACCCTGTTGGGTCACTTATAGTCCCATGCCCATTGAGCCCAGTGGGATGGAATCAAGCAGCTTCAGCACCCACACAAAACTAACATGGAGCTACTCACACAAGGCGCTAAAAACCTCACGGCCAAAGACAAGTTCAGTGCCCAAGCCATTTCCCGCTGCCATGGAAACCAAGTGCTCTGGCAGCACATATGTGTGAAAGTGGATATGACACCTAGGGAAGGGAGTGTGCTGGTGAATGGCAACTGCCCGAGGCAGCAACACAGCTCTTCCAGTGCCAAAACAACTCCACCTGCCTCATGAACTTCACATACCATCAGCTCTCCTGGCATGTATGTTGGACACCCTGTTGGGTCACTTTCGGTTACATGCCCATTGAGCCCAGTGGGATGGAATCAAGCAGCTTCAGCACCCACACAAAACTAACATGGAGCTCCTCACTCCAGGCGCTCAAAATTTCACGGCCAAAGACAAGTTCAGTTCCCAAGCCATTTCCCGCTGCCATGGAAACCAAGTGCTCTGGCAGCACATATGTCTGAAAGTGGATATGACACCTAGGGAAGGGAGTGTGCTGGTGAATGGCAACTGCCCGAAGCAGCAGCACACCTCTCCCAGTGCCAAAACAACTCCACCTGCCTCATGAACTTCACATACCATCAGCTGTCCTGGCAGCTATCTAGGAAACCTTGTTGGGTCACTTCCGGTCCCATGCCCATTGAGCCCAGTGGGATGGAATCAAGCAGCTTGAGCACCCACACAAAACGAACATGGAGCTCCTCACTCAAGGCGCTCAATACTCCATGGCCAAAGTTCAGTGCCCAAGCCATTTCCCGCTGCCATGGAAACCAAGTGCTCTGGCAGCACATATGTCTGAAAGTGGATATGACACCTAGGGAAGGGAGTGTGCTGGTGAATGGCAAATGCCCGAAGCAGCAGCACAGCTCTTCCACTGCCAAAACAACTCCACCTGCCTCATGAACTTCACATACCATCAGCTGTCCTGACAGCTATCTAGGAAACCCTGTTGGGTCACTTCCGGTCCCATGCCCATTGAGCCCATTAGGATAGAATCAAGCAGCTTGAGCAACCACACAAAACTAACATGGAGCTCCTCACTCAAGGCACTCAAAACTCCACAGCCAAACAAGTTCAGTGCCCAAGCCATTTCCCGCTGCCATGGAAACCAAGTGCTCTGGCAGCACATATGTCTGAAAGTGGATATGACACCTAGGGCAGGGAGTGTGCTGGTGAAAGGCAACTGCCTGAAGCAGCAGCACAGCTCTTCCAGTACCAAAACAACTCCACCTGCCTCATGAGCTTCACATACCATCAGCTGTCCTGGCAGGTATGTTGAACACCCTGTTGGGTCACTTATAGTCCCATGCCCATTGAGCCCAGTGGGATGGAATCAAGCAGCTTCAGCACCCACACAAAACTAACATGGAGCTACTCACACAAGGCGCTAAAAACCTCACGGCCAAAGACAAGTTCAGTGCCCAAGCCATTTCCCGCTGCCATGGAAACCAAGTGCTCTGGCAGCACATATGTCTGAAAGTGGATATGACACCTAGGGAAGGGAGTGTGCTGGTGAATGGCAACTGCCCGAGGCAGCAACACAGCTCTTCCAGTGCCAAAACAACTCCACCTGCCTCATGAACTTCACATACCATCAGCTCTCCTGGCATGTATGTTGGACACCCTGTTGGGTCACTTTCGGTTACATGCCCATTGAGCCCAGTGGGATGGAATCAAGCAGCTTCAGCACCCACACAAAACTAACATGGAGCTCCTCACTCCAGGCGCTCAAAACTTCACGGCCAAAGACAAGTTCAGTTCCCATACCATTTCCCGCTGCCATGGAAACCAAGTGCTCTGGCAGCACATATGTGTGAAAGTGGATATGACACCTAGGGAAGGGAGTGTGCTGGTGAATGGCAACTGCCCGAAGCAGCAGCACACCTCTTCCACTGCCAAAACAACTCCACCTGCCTCATGAACTTCACATACCATCAGCTGTCCTGGCAGGTATCTAGGAAACCTTGTTGGGTCACTTCCGGTCCCATGCCCATTGAGCCCAGTGGGATGGAATCAAGCAGCTTGAGCACCCACACAAAACGAACATGGAGCTCCTCACTCAAGGCGCTCAATACTCCATGGCCAAAGTTCAGTGCCCAAGCCATTTCCCGCTGCCATGGAAACCAAGTGCTCTGGCAGCACATATGTCTGAAAGTGGATATGACACCTAGGGAAGGGAGTGTGCTGGTGAATGGCAAATGCCCGAAGCAGCAGCACAGCTCTTCCACTGCCAAAACAACTCCACCTGCCTCATGAACTTCACATACCATCAGCTGTCCTGACAGCTATCTAGGAAACCCTGTTGGGTCACTTCCGGTCCCATGCCCATTGAGCCCATTAGGATAGAATCAAGCAGCTTGAGCAACCACACAAAACTAACATGGAGCTCCTCACTCAAGGCACTCAAAACTCCACAGCCAAACAAGTTCAGTGCCCAAGCCATTTCCCGCTGCCATGGAAACCAAGTGCTCTGGCAGCACATATGTCTGAAAGTGGATATGACACCTAGGGAAGGGAGTGTGCTGGTGAATGGCAACTGCCCCAAGCAGCAGCACAGCTCTTCCAGTGCCAAAACAACTCCACCTGCCTCATGAACTTCACATACCATCAGCTGTCCTGACAGCTATCTAGGAAAACCTGTTGGGTCACATCCGGTCCCATGCCCATTGAACCCAGTGGGATGGAAACAAGCAGCTTCAGCACCCACACAATACGAACATGGAGCTCCTCACTCAAGGCGCTCAATACTCCACGGCCAAAGTTCAGTGCCCATGCCATTTCCCGCTGCCATGGAAACCAAGTGCTCTGGCAGCACATATGTCTGAAAGTGGATATGACACCTAGGGAAGGGAGTGTGCTGGTGAATGGCAACTGCCCCAAGCAGCAGCACAGCTCTTCCAGTGCCAAAACAACTCCACCTGCCTCATGAACTTCACATACCATCAGCTGTCCTGGCAGGTAAGTTGGACACCCTGTTGGGTCACTTCCGGTCCCATGCCCATTGAGCCCAGTGGGATGGAATCAAGCAGCTTGAGCACCCACACAAAACGAACATGGAGCTCCTCACTCAAGGCGCTCAAAACTCCACAGCCAAAGACAAGTTCAGTGCCCAAGCCATTTCCCGCTGCCATGGAAACCAAGTGCTCTGGCAGCACATATGTCTGAAAGTGGATATGACACCTAGGGAAGGGAGTGTGCTGGTGAATGGCAACTGCCCGAAGCAGCAGCATAGCTCTTCCACTGCCAAAATAACTCCACCTGCCTCATGAACTTCACATACCATCAGCTGTCCTGGCAGGTATGTTAAACAATTTGTTGGGTCACTTCCGGTCCCATGCCCATTGAGCCCAGTGGGATGGAATCAAGCAGCTTCAGCATTCACACAAAACTAACATGGAGCTCCTCACTCAAGGCCCTGAAAACTTCACGGCCAAAGACAAGTTCAGTTCCCAAGCCATTTCCCGCTGCCATGGAAACCAAGTGCTCTGGCAGCACATATGTCTGAAAGTGGATATGACACCTAGGGAAGGGAGTGTGCTGGTGAATGGCAACTGCCCGAAGCAGCAGCACAGCTCTTCCAGTGCCAAAACAACTCCACCTGCCTCATGAACTTCACATACCATCAGCTGTCCTGGCAGGTAAGTTGGACACCCTGTTGGGTCACTTCCGGTCCCATGCCCATTGAGCCCAGTGGGATGGAATCAAGCAGCTTGAGCACCCACACAAAACTAACATGGAGTTCCTCACTCTAGGCGCTCAAAACTTCACGGCCAAAGACAAGTTCAGTGCCCACACCATTTCCCGCTGCCATGAAAACCAAGTGCTCTGGCAGCACATATGTCTGAAAGTGGATATGACACCTAGGGAAGGGAGTGTGCTGGTGAATGGCAACTGCCCGAAGCAGCAGCATAGCTCTTCCACTGCCAAAACAACTCCAACTGCCTCATGAACTTCACATACCATCAGCTGTCCTGGCAGCTATCTAGGAAACCCTGTTGGGTCACTTCCGGTCCCATGCCCATTGAGCCCAGTGGGATGGAATCAAGCAGCTTGAGCACCCACACAAAACGAACATGGAGCTCCTCACTCAAGGCGCTCAAAGCTCCACAGCCAAAGACAAGTTCAGTGCCCAAGCCATTTCCCGCTGCCATGGAAACCAAGTGCTCTGGAAGCACATATGTCTGAAAGTGGATATGACACCTAGGGAAGGGAGTGTGCTGGTGAATGGCAACTGCACGAAGCAGCAGCATAGCTCTTCCACTGCCAAAATAACTCCACCTGCCTCATGAACTTCACATACCATCAGCTGTCCTGGCAGGTATGTTGGACAGCCTGTTGTGTCACTTCCAGTCCCATGCCCATTGAGCCCAGGGGGATGGAATCAAGCAGCTTGAGCACCCACACAAAACTAACATGGAGCTCCTCACTCAGGGCGCTCAAAAGCCCACAGCCAAAGACAAGTTTAGTGCCCAAGCCATTTCCCGCTGCCATGGAAACCAAGTGCTCTGGCAGCACATATGTCTGAAAGTGGATATGACACCTAGGGAAGGGAGTGTGCTGGTGAATGGCAACTGCCCGAAGCAGCAGCACAGCTCTTCCACTGCCAAAACAACTCCACCTGCCTCATGAACTTCACATACCATCAGCTGTCCTGGCAGCTATCTAGGAAACCCTGTTGGGTCACTTCCGGTCCCATGCCCATTGAGCCCAGTGGGATGGAATCAAGCAGTTTGAGCACCCACACAAAACGAACATGGAGCTCCTCTCTCAAGGCGCTCAAAAGCCCACAGCCAAAGACAAGTTTAGTGCCCCAGCCATTTCCCGCTGCCATGGAAACCAAGTGCTCTGGCAGCACATATGTCTGAAAGTGGATATGACACCTAGGGAAGGGAGTGTGGTGGTGAATGGCAACTGACTGAAGCAGCAGCACAGCTCTTCCAGTGCCAAAACAACTCCACCTGCCTCATGAACTTCACATACCATCAGCTGTCCTGGCAGGTATGTTGGACACTTTGTTGGGTCACTTCCGGTCCCATGCCCATTGAGCCCAGTGGGATGGAATCAAGCAGCTTGAGCACCCACACAAATCTCACATGGAGCACCTTACTCCTGTCGCTGAAAAGTCCACAGCCAAAGACAAGTTCAGTGCCCAAGCCATTTCCCGCTGCCATGGAAACCAAGTGCTCTGGCAGCACATATGTCTGAAAGTGGATATGACACCTAGGGAAGGGAGTGTGTTGGTGAATGGCAACTGCCCGAAGCAGCAGCACAGCTCTTCCAGTGCCAAAACAACTCCACCTGCCTCATGAAATTCACATACCATCAGCTGTCCTGGCAGCTATCTAGAAAACCCTGTTGGGTCATTTTCATTCCCATGCCCATTGAGCCCAGTGGGATGAAATCAAGCAGCTTCAGCACCCACACAAAACTAACATGGAGCTCCTCACTCAAGGCGCTCAAAAGCCCACAGCCAAAGACAAGTTCAGTGCCCAAGCCATTTCCCGCTGCCATGGAAACCAAGTGCTCTGGCAGCACATATGTCTGAAAGTGGATATGACACCTAGGGAAGGGAGTGTGGTGGTGAATGGCAACTGCCCGAAGCAGCAGCACAACTCTTCCACTGCCAAAACAACTCCACCTGCCTCATGAACTTCACATACCATCAGCTGTCCTGGCAGCTATCTAGGAAACCCTGTTGGGTCACTTCCGGTCCCATGCCCATTGAGCCCAGTGGGATGGAATCAAGCAGCTTCAGCACCAACACAAAATGAAAACAGAGCTCCTCACTCCAGGCACTCAAAACTTCATGGCCAAAGACAAGTTCAGTGCCCAAACCATTTCCCGCTGCCATGGAAACCAAGTGCTCTGGCAGCACATATGTCTGAAAGTGGATATGACACCTAGGGAAGGGAGTGTGCTGGTGAATGGCAACTGCCCGAGGCAGCAGCACAGCTCTTCCAGTGCCAAAACAACTCCACCTGCCTCATGAGCTTCACATACCATCAGCTGTCCTGGCAGGTATGTTGAACACCCTGTTGGGTCACTTATAGTCCCAAGCCCATTGAGCCCAGTGGGATGGAATCAAGCAGCTTCAGCACCCACACAAAACTAACATGGAGCTACTCACACAAGGCGCTAAAAACCTCACGGCCAAAGACAAGTTCAGTGCCCAAGCCATTTCCCGCTGCCATGGAAACCAAGTGCTCTGGCAGCACATATGTCTGAAAGTGGATATGACACCTAGGGAAGGGAGTGTGCTGGTGAATGGCAACTGCCCGAGGCAGCAGCACAGCTCTTCCAGTGCCAAAACAACTCCACCTGCCTCATGAACTTCACATACCATCAGCTCTCCTGGCATGTATGTTGGACACCCTGTTGGGTCACTTTCGGTTACATGCCCATTGAGCCCAGTGGGATGGAATCAAGCAGCTTCAGCACCCACACAAAACTAACATGGAGCTCCTCACTCCAGGCGCTCAAAACTTCACGGCCAAAGACAAGTTCAGTTCCCAAGCCATTTCCCGCTGCCATGGAAACCAAGTGCTCTGGCAGCACATATGTCTGAAAGTGGATATGACACCTAGGGAAGGGAGTGTGCTGGTGAATGGCAACTGCCCGAAGCAGCAGCACACCTCTTCCACTGCCAAAACAACTCCACCTGCCTCATGAACTTCACATACCATCAGCTGTCCTGGCAGGTATCTAGGAAACCTTGTTGGGTCACTTCCGGTCCCATGCCCATTGAGCCCAGTGGGATGGAATCAAGCAGCTTGAGCACCCACACAAAACGAACATGGAGCTCCTCACTCAAGGCGCTCAATACTCCACGGCCAAAGTTCAGTGCCCAAGCCATTTCCCGCTGCCATGGAAACCAAGTGCTCTGGCAGCACATATGTCTGAAAGTGGATATGACACCTAGGGAAGGGAGTGTGCTGGTGAATGGCAAATGCCCGAAGCAGCAGCACAGCTCTTCCACTGCCAAAACAACTCCACCTGCCTCATGAACTTCACATACCATCAGCTGTCCTGACAGCTATCTAGGAAACCCTGTTGGGTCACTTCCGGTCCCATGCCCATTGAGCCCATTAGGATAGAATCAAGCAGCTTGAGCAACCACACAAAACTAACATGGAGCTCCTCACTCAAGGCACTCAAAACTCCACAGCCAAACAAGTTCAGTGCCCAAGCCATTTCCCGCTGCCATGGAAACCAAGTGCTCTGGCAGCACATATGTCTGAAAGTGGATATGACACCTAGGGAAGGGAGTGTGCTGGTGAATGGCAACTGCCCCAAGCAGCAGCACAGCTCTTCCAGTGCCAAAACAACTCCACCTGCCTCATGAACTTCACATACCATCAGCTGTCCTGACAGCTATCTAGGAAAACCTGTTGGGTCACATCCGGTCCCATGCCCATTGAACCCAGTGGGATGGAAACAAGCAGCTTCAGCACCCACACATTACGAACATGGAGCTCCTCACTCAAGGCGCTCAATACTCCACGGCCAAAGTTCAGTGCCCATGCCATTTCCCGCTGCCATGGAAACCAAGTGCTCTGGCAGCACATATGTCTGAAAGTGGATATGACACCTAGGGAAGGGAGTGTGCTGGTGAATGGCAACTGCCCCAAGCAGCAGCACAGCTCTTCCAGTGCCAAAACAACTCCACCTGCCTCATGAACTTCACATACCATCAGCTGTCCTGGCAGGTAAGTTGGACACCCTGTTGGGTCACTTCCGGTCCCATGCCCATTGAGCCCAGTGGGATGGAATCAAGCAGCTTGAGCACCCACACAAAACGAACATGGAGCTCCTCACTCAAGGCGCTCAAAACTCCACATCCAAAGACAAGTTCAGTGCCGAAGCCATTTCCCGCTGCCATGGAAACCAAGTGCTCTGGCAGCACATATGTCTGAAAGTGGATATGACACCTAGGGAAGGGAGTGTGCTGGTGAATGGCAACTGCCCGAGGCAGCAACACAGCTCTTCCAGTGCCAAAACAACTCCACCTGCCTCATGAACTTCACATACCATCAGCTCTCCTGGCATGTATGTTGGACACCCTGTTGGGTCACTTTCGGTTACATGCCCATTGAGCCCAGTGGGATGGAATCAAGCAGCTTCAGCACCCACACAAAACTAACATGGAGCTCCTCACTCCAGGCGCTCAAAACTTCACGGCCAAAGACAAGTTCAGTTCCCAAGCCATTTCCCGCTGCCATGGAAACCAAGTGCTCTGGCAGCACATATGTCTGAAAGTGGATATGACACCTAGGGAAGGGAGTGTGCTGGTGAATGGCAACTGCCCGAAGCAGCAGCACACCTCTTCCACTGCCAAAACAACTCCACCTGCCTCATGAACTTCACATACCATCAGCTGTCCTGGCAGGTATCTAGGAAACCTTGTTGGGTCACTTCCGGTCCCATGCCCATTGAGCCCAGTGGGATGGAATCAAGCAGCTTGAGCACCCACACAAAACGAACATGGAGCTCCTCACTCAAGGCGCTCAATACTCCACGGCCAAAGTTCAGTGCCCAAGCCATTTCCCGCTGCCATGGAAACCAAGTGCTCTGGCAGCACATATGTCTGAAAGTGGATATGACACCTAGGGAAGGGAGTGTGCTGGTGAATGGCAAATGCCCGAAGCAGCAGCACAGCTCTTCCACTGCCAAAACAACTCCACCTGCCTCATGAACTTCACATACCATCAGCTGTCCTGACAGCTATCTAGGAAACCCTGTTGGGTCACTTCCGGTCCCATGCCCATTGAGCCCATTAGGATAGAATCAAGCAGCTTGAGCAACCACACAAAACTAACATGGAGCTCCTCACTCAAGGCACTCAAAACTCCACAGCCAAACAAGTTCAGTGCCCAAGCCATTTCCCGCTGCCATGGAAACCAAGTGCTCTGGCAGCACATATGTCTGAAAGTGGATATGACACCTAGGGAAGGGAGTGTGCTGGTGAATGGCAACTGCCCCAAGCAGCAGCACAGCTCTTCCAGTGCCAAAACAACTCCACCTGCCTCATGAACTTCACATACCATCAGCTGTCCTGACAGCTATCTAGGAAAACCTGTTGGGTCACATCCGGTCCCATGCCCATTGAACCCAGTGGGATGGAAACAAGCAGCTTCAGCACCCACACAATACGAACATGGAGCTCCTCACTCAAGGCGCTCAATACTCCACAGCCAAAGTTCAGTGCCCATGCCATTTCCCGCTGCCATGGAAACCAAGTGCTCTGGCAGCACATATGTCTGAAAGTGGATATGACACCTAGGGAAGGGAGTGTGCTGGTGAATGGCAACTGCCCCAAGCAGCAGCACAGCTCTTCCAGTGCCAAAACAACTCCACCTGCCTCATGAACTTCACATACCATCAGCTGTCCTGGCAGGTAAGTTGGACACCCTGTTGGGTCACTTCCGGTCCCATGCCCATTGAGCCCAGTGGGATGGAATCAAGCAGCTTGAGCACCCACACAAAACGAACATGGAGCTCCTCACTCAAGGCGCTCAAAACTCCACAGCCAAAGACAAGTTCAGTGCCCAAGCCATTTCCCGCTGCCATGGAAACCAAGTGCTCTGGCAGCACATATGTCTGAAAGTGGATATGACACCTAGGGAAGGGAGTGTGCTGGTGAATGGCAACTGCACGAAGCAGCAGCATAGCTCTTCCACTGCCAAAATAACTCCACCTGCCTCATGAACTTCACATACCATCAGCTGTCCTGGCAGGTATGTTAAACAATTTGTTGGGTCACTTCCGGTCCCATGCCCATTGAGCCCAGTGGGATGGAATCAAGCAGCTTCAGCATTCACACAAAACTAACATGGAGCTCCTCACTCAAGGCCCTGAAAACTTCACGGCCAAAGACAAGTTCAGTTCCCAAGCCATTTCCCGCTGCCATGGAAACCAAGTGCTCTGGCAGCACATATGTCTGAAAGTGGATATGACACCTAGGGAAGGGAGTGTGCTGGTGAATGGCAACTGCCCGAAGCAGCAGCACAGCTCTTCCAGTGCCAAAACAACTCCACCTGCCTCATGAACTTCACATACCATCAGCTGTCCTGGCAGGTAAGTTGGACACCCTGTTGGGTCACTTCCGGTCCCATGCCCATTGAGCCCAGTGGGATGGAATCAAGCAGCTTGAGCACCCACACAAAACTAACATGGAGCTCCTCACTCTAGGCGCTCAAAACTTCACGGCCAAAGACAAGTTCAGTGCCCACACCATTTCCCGCTGCCATGAAAACCAAGTGCTCTGGCAGCACATATGTCTGAAAGTGGATATGACACCTAGGGAAGGGAGTGTGCTGGTGAATGGCAACTGCCCGAAGCAGCAGCATAGCTCTTCCACTGCCAAAACAACTCCAACTGCCTCATGAACTTCACATACCATCAGCTGTCCTGGCAGCTATCTAGGAAACCCTGTTGGGTCACTTCCGGTCCCATGCCCATTGAGCCCAGTGGGATGGAATCAAGCAGCTTCAGCATTCACACAAAACTAACATGGAGCTCCTCACTCAAGGCGCTCAAAACTTCACGGCCAAAGACAAGTTCAGTTCCCAAGCCATTTCCCGCTGCCATGGAAACCAAGTGCTCTGGCAGCACATATGTCTGAAAGTGGATATGACACCTAGGGAAGGGAGTGTGCTGGTGAATGTCAACTGCCCGAAGCAGCAGCACAGCTCTTCCAGTGCCAAAACAACTCCACCTGCCTCATGAACTTCACATACCATCAGCTGTCCTGGCAGGTAAGTTGGACACCCTGTTGGGTCACTTCCGGTCCCATGCCCATTGAGCCCAGTGGGATGGAATCAAGCAGCTTGAGCACCCACACAAAACTAACATGGAGCTCCTCACTCAAGGCGCTCAAAGCTCCACAGCCAAAGACAAGTTCAGTGCCCAAGCCATTTCCCGCTGCCATGGAAACCAAGTGCTCTGGAAGCACATATGTCTGAAAGTGGATATGACACCTAGGGAAGGGAGTGTGCTGGTGAATGGCAACTGCACGAAGCAGCAGCATAGCTCTTCCACTGCCAAAATAACTCCACCTGCCTCATGAACTTCACATACCATCAGCTGTCCTGGCAGGTATGTTGGACAGCCTGTTGTGTCACTTCCAGTCCCATGCCCATTGAGCCCAGGGGGATGGAATCAAGCAGCTTCAGCACCCACACAAAACTAACATGGAGCTCCTCACTCTAGACGCTCAAAACTTCACGGCCAAAGACAAGTTCAGTGCCCAAACCATTTCCCGCTGCCATGAAAACCAAGTGCTCTGGCAGCACATATGTCTGAAAGTGGATATGACACCTAGGGAAGGGAGTGTGCTGGTGAATGGCAACTGCCCGAAGCAGCAGCATAGCTCTTCCACTGCCAAAACAACTCCAACTGCCTCATGAACTTCACATACCATCAGCTGTCCTGGCAGCTATCTAGGAAACCCTGTTGGGTCACTTCCGGTCCCATGCCCATTGAGCCCAGTGGGATGGAATCAAGCAGCTTGGGCACCCAAACAAATCTAACATGGAGCTCCTCACTCCAGGCACTCAAAACATCACGGCCAAAGACAAGTTCAGTGCCCAAACCATTTCCCGCTGCCATGGAAACCAAGTGCTCTGGCAGCACATATGTCTGAAATTGGATATGACACCTAGGGAAGTGAGTGTGCTGGTGAATGGCAACTGCCCGAAGCAGCAGCATAGCTCTTCCACTGCCAAAACAACTCCACCTGCCTCATGAACTTCACATACCATCAGCTGTCCTGGCAGGTAAGTTGGACACCCTGTTGGGTCACTTCCGGTCCCATGCCCATTGAGCCCAGGGGGATGGAATCAAGCAGCTTCAGCACCCACACAAATCTAACATGGAGCTCCTCACTCAAAGCGCTCAAAACTTCACAGCCAAAGTCAAGTTCAGTGCCGAAGCCATTTCCCGCTGCCATGGAAACCAAGTGCTCTGGCAGCACATATGTCTGAAAGTGGATATGACACCTAGGGAAGGTAGTGTGGTGGTGAATGGCAACTGCCCGAAGCAGCAGCACAGCTCTTCCAGTGCCAAAACAACTCCACCTGCCTCATGTCTTTCACATACCACCAGCTGTCCTGGCAGCTATCTAGGAAACCCTGTTGGGTCACTTCCGGTCCCATGCCCATTGAGCCCAGTGGGATGGAATCAAGCAGCTTCAGCACCCACACAAATCTAACATGGAGCTCCTCACTCAAAGCGCTCAAAACTTCACAGCCAAAGTCAAGTTCAGTGCCGAAGCCATTTCCCGCTGCCATGGAAACCAAGTGCTCTGGCAGCACATATGTCTGAAAGTGGGTATGACACCTAGGGAAGGGAGTGTGCTGGTGAATGGCAACTGCCCGAAGCAGCAGCACAGCTCTTCCAGTGCCAAAACAACTCCACCTGCCTCATGAACTTCACATACCATCAGCTGTCCTGGCAGCTATCTAGGAAACCCTGTTGGGTCACTTCCGGTCCCATGCCCATTGAGCCCAGTGGGATGGAATCAAGCAGCTTCAGCACCCACACAAAACGAACATGGAGCTCCTCACTCAAGGCTGAAAAAACTCCACAGCCAAAGACAAGTTCAGTGCCCAAGCCATTTCCCGCTGCCATGGAAACCAAGTGCTCTGGCAGCACATATGTCTGAAAGTGGATATGACACCTAGGGAAGGGAGTGTGCTGGTGAATGGCAACTGCCCGAAGCAGCAGCACAGCTCTTCCACTGCCAAAACAACTCCACCTGCCTCATGAACTTCACATACCATCAGCTGTCCTGGCAGCTATCTAGGAAACCCTGTTGGGTGACTTCCGGTCCCATGCCCATTGAGCCCAGTGGGATGGAATCAAGCAGCTTCAGCGCCCACACAAAACGAACATGGAGCTCCTCACTCAAGGCGCTCAAAACTCCACGGCCAAAGACAAGTTCAGTGCCCAAGCCATTTCCCGCTGCCATGGAAACCAAGTGCTCTGGCAGCACATATGTCTGAAAGTGGATATGACACCTAGGGAAGGGAGTGTGGTGGTGAATGGCAACTGCCCGAAGCAGCAGCACAGCTCTTCCACTGCCAAAACAACTCCACCTGCCTCATGAACTTCACATACCATCAGCTGTCCTGGCAGCTATCTAGGAAACCCTGTTGGGTGACTTCCGGTCCCATGCCCATTGAGCCCAGTGGGATGGAATCAAGCAGCTTCAGCGCCCACACAAAACGAACATGGAGCTCCTCACTCAAGGCGCTCAAAACTCCACGGCCAAAGACAAGTTCAGTGCCCAAGCCATTTCCCGCTGCCATGGAAACCAAGTGCTCTGGCAGCACATATGTCTGAAAGTGGATATGACACCTAGGGAAGGGAGTGTGCTGGTGAATGGCAACTGCCCGAAGCAGCAGCACAGCTCTTCCACTGCCAAAACAACTCCACCTGCCTCATGCATTTTACATAAAATCAGCTGTCCTGGCAGCTAATTAGGAAACACTGTTGGGTCACTTCCGGTCCCATGCCCATTGAGCCCAGTGGGATGGAATCAAGAAGCTTCAGCACCCACACAAATCTAACATGGAGCTCCTCACTCAAGGCGCTCAAAACTTCACAGCCAAACTCAAGTTCAGTGCCCAAGCCATTTCCCGCTGCCATGGAAACCAAGTGCTCTGGCAGCACATATGTCTGAAAGTGGATATGACACCTAGGGAAGAGAGTGTGGTGGTGAATGGCAGCTGCCCGAAGCAGCAGCACAGCTCTTCCACTGCCAAAACAACTCCACCTGCCTCATGAACTTCACATACCATCAGCTGTCCTGGCAGCTATCTAGGAAACCCTGTTGGGTGACTTCCGGTCCCATGCCCATTGAGCCCAGTGGGATGGAATCAAGCAGCTTCAGCGCCCACACAAAACGAACATGGAGCTCCTCACTCAAGGCGCTCAAAACTCCACGGCCAAAGACAAGTTCAGTGCCCAAGCCATTTCCCGCTGCCATGGAAACCAAGTGCTCTGGCAGCACATATGTCTGAAAGTAGATATGACACCTAGGGAAGGTAGTGTGCTGGTGGTGAATGGCAACTGCCCGAAGCAGCAGCACAGCTCTTCCACCGCCAAAACAACTCCACCTGCCTCATGAGCTTCACATACCATCAGCTGTCCTGGCAGCTATCTAGGAAACCCTGTTGGGTCACTTCCGGTCCCATGCCCATTGAGCCCAGTAGGATGGAATCAAGCAGCTTCAGCACCCACACAAATCTAACATGGAGCTCCTCACTCAAGGCGCTCAAAACTCCTCGGCCAAGACAAGTTCAGTGCCCAAGCCATTTCCCGCTGCCATGGAAACCAAGTGCTCTGGCAGCACATATGTCTGAAAGTGGATATGACACCTAGGGAAGGGAGTGTGCTGGTGAATGGCAACTGCCCGAAGCAGCAGCACAGCTCTTCCACTGCCAAAACAACTCCACCTGCCTCATGAACTTCACATACCATCAGCTGTCCTGGCACCTATCTAGGAAACCCTGTTTGGTCACTTCCGGTCCCATGTCCATTGAGCCCAGTAGGATGGAATCAAGCAGCTTCAGCACCCACACAAATCTAACATGGAGCTCCTCACTCAAGGCGCTCAAAACTCCTCGGCCAAAGACAAGTTCAGTGCCCAAGCCATTTCCCGCTGCCATGGAAACCAAGTGCTCTGGCAGCACATATGTCTGAAAGTGGATATGACACCTAGGGAAGGGAGTGTGCTGGTGAATGGCAACTGCCCGAAGCAGCAGCACAGCTCTTCCACTGCCAAAACAAATCCACCTGCCTCATGCATTTTACATAAAATCAGCTGTCCTGGCAGCTATCTAGGAAACCCTGCTGGGTCACTTCCGGTCCCATGCCCACTGAGCCCAGTGGGATGGAATCAAGAAGCTTCAGCACCCACACAAATCTAACATGGAGCTCCTCACTCAAGGCGCTCAAAACTTCACAGCCAAACTCAAGTTCAGTGCCCAAGCCATTTCCCGCTGCCATGGAAACCAAGTGCTCTGGCAGCACATATGTCTGAAAGTGGATATGACACCTAGGGAAGGGAATGTAGTGGTGAATGGCAGCTGCCCGAAGCAGCAGCACAGCTCTTCCACTGCCAAAACAACTCCACCTGCCTCATGAACTTCACATACCATCAGCTGTCCTGGCAGCTATCTAGGAAACCCTGTTGGGTCACTTCCGGTCCCATGCCCATTGAGCCCAGTGGGATGGAATCAAGCAGCTTCAGCGCCCACACAAAACGAACATGGAGCTCCTCACTCAAGGAGCTCAAAACTCCATGGCCAAAGACAAGTTCAGTGCCCAAGCCATTTCCCGCTGCCATGGGAACCAAGTGCTCTGGCAGCGCATATGTCTGAAAGTGGATATGACACCTAGGGAAGGGAGTGTGGTGGTGTATGGCAACTGCCCGAAGCAGCAGCACAGCTCTTCCACTGCCAAAACAACTCCACCTGCCTCATGAACTTCACATACCATCAGCTGTCCTGGCAGCTATCTAGGAAACCCTGTTGGGTCACTTCCGGTCCCATGCCCATTGAGCCCAGTGGGATGGAATCAAGCAGCTAGAGCACCCACACAAAATGAACATGGAGCTCCTCACTCAAGGGGCTCAAAACTCCACGGCCAAAGACAAGTTCAGTGCCCAAGCCATTTCCCGCTGCCATGGAAACCAAGTGCTCTGGCAGCACATATGTCTGAAAGTGGATATGACACCTAGGGAAGGGAGTGTGGTGGTGAATGGCAACTGCCCGAAGCAGCAGCACAGCTCTTCCACTGCCAAAACAACTCCACCTGCCTCATGAACTTCACATACCATCAGCTGTCCTGGCAGCTATCTAGGAAACCCTGTTGGGTGACTTCCGGTCCCATGAACATTGAGCCCAGTGGGATGGAATCAAGCAGCTTCAGCACCCACACAAAACGAACATGGAGCTCCTCACTCAAGGCGCTCAAAACTCCACGGCCAAAGACAAGTTTAGTGCCCAAGCCATTTCCCCCTGCCATGGAAACCAAGTGCTCTGGCAGCACATATGTCTGAAAGTGGATATGACACCTAGGGAAGGGAGTGTGCTGGTGAATGGCAACTGCCCGAAGCAGCAGCACAGCTCTTCCACTGCCAAAACAAATCCACCTGCCTCATGCATTTTACATAAAATCAGCTGTCCTGGCAGCTATCTAGGAAACCCTGTTGGGTCACTTCCGGTCCCATGCCCATTGAGCCCAGTGGGATGGAATCAAGAAGCTTCAGCACCCACAGAAATCTAACATGGAGCTCCTCACTCAAGGCGCTCAAAACTTCACAGCCAAACTCAAGTTCAGTGCCCAAGCCATTTCCCGCTGCCATGGAAACCAAGTGCTCTGGCAGCACATACGTCTGAAAGTGGATATGACACCTAGGGAAGGGAGTGTGCTGGTGAATGGCAACTGCCCGAAGCAGCAGCAGAGCTCTTGACCTGCCAAAACAACTCCACCTGCCTCATGAACTTCACATACCATCAGCTGTCCTGGCAGCCATCTAGGAAACCCTGTTGGGTCACTTCCGGTCCAATGCCCATTGAGCCCAGTGGGATGGAATCAAGCAGCTTCAGCACCCACACAAAACGAACATGGAGCTCCTCACTCAAGGCTGAAAAAACTCCACAGCCAAAGACAAGTTCAGTGCCCAAGCCATTTCCCGCTGCCATGGAAAACAAGTGCTCTGGCAGCACATATGTCTGAAAGTGGATATGACACCTAGGGAAGGGAGTGTGCTGGTGAATGGCAACTGCCCGAAGCAGCAGCACAGCTCTTCCACTGCCAAAACAACTCCACCTGCCTCATGAACTTCACATACCATCAGCTGTCCTGGCAGCTATCTAGGAAACCCTGTTGGGTGACTTCCGGTCCCATGCCCATTGAGCCCAGTGGGATGGAATCAAGCAGCTTCAGCGCCCACACAAAACGAACATGGAGCTCCTCACTCAAGGCGCTCAAAACTCCACGGCCAAAGACAAGTTCAGTGCCCAAGCCATTTCCCGCTGCCATGGAAACCAAGTGCTCTGGCAGCACATATGTCTGAAAGTGGATATGACACCTAGGGAAGGGAGTGTGCTGGTGAATGGCAACTGCCTGAAGCAGCAGCACAGCTCTTCCACTGCCAAAACAACTCCACCTGCCTCATGAACTTCACATACCATCAGCTGTCCTGGCAGCTATCTAGGAAACCCTGTTGGGTCACTTCCGGTCCCATGCCCATTGAGCCCAGTGGGATGGAATCAAGCAGCTAGAGCACCCACACAAAATGAACATGGAGCTCCTCACTCAAGGGGCTCAAAACTCCACGGCCAAAGACAAGTTCAGTGCCCAAGCCATTTCCCGCTGCCATGGAAACCAAGTGCTCTGGCAGCACATATGTCTGAAAGTGGATATGACACCTAGGGAAGGGAGTGTGCTGGTGAATGGCAACTGCCCGAAGCAGCAGCAGAGCTCTTGACCTGCCAAAACAACTCCACCTGCCTCATGAACTTCACATACCATCAGCTGTCCTTGCAGCTATCTAGGAAACCCTGTTGGGTCACTTCCGGTCCCATGTCCATTGAGCCCAGTGGGATGGAATCAAGCAGCTTGAGCACCCACACAAAACGAACATGGAGCTCCTCACTCAAGGCGCTCAAAACTTCACAGCCAAACTCAAGTTCAGTGCCCAAGCCATTTCCCGCTGCCATGGAAACCAAGTGCTCTGGCAGCACATATGTCTGAAAGTGGATATGACACCTAGGGAAGAGAGTGTGGTGGTGAATGGCAGCTGCCCGAAGCAGCAGCACAGCTCTTCCAGTGCCAAAACAACTCCACCTGCCTCATGAACTTCACATACCATCAGCTGTCCTGGCAGCTATCTAGGAAACCCTGTTGGGTGACTTCCGGTCCCATGCACATTGAGCCCAGTGGGATGCAATCAAGCAGCTTCAGCACCCACACAAAACGAACATGGAGCTCCTCACTCAAGGCGCTCAAAACTCCACGGCCAAAGACAAGTTCAGTGCCCTAGCCATTTTCCGCTGCCATGGAAACCAAGTGCTCTGGCAGCACATATGTCTGAAAGTGGATATGACACCTAGGGAAGGGAGTGTGCTGGTGAATGGCAACTGCCCGAAGCAGCAGCACAGCTCTTCCACTGCCAAAACAACTCCACCTGCCTCATGAACTTCACATACCATGAGCTGTCCTGGCAGCTATCTAGGAAACCCTGTTGGGTCACTTACGGTCCCATGCCCATTGAGCCCAGTGGGATGGAATCAAGCAGCTTTAGCACCCACACACAACGAACATGGAGCTCCTCACTCAAGGCGCTCAAAACTACATGGCGAAAGACAAGTTAGTGCCGAAACAATTTCTCGCTGCCATGGAAACCAAGTGCTCTGGCAGCACATATGTCTGAAAGTGGATATGACACCTAGGGAAGGGAGTGTGCTGGTGAATGGCAACTGCCCGAAGCAGCAGCACAGCTCTTCCACTGCAAAACAACTCCACCTGCCTCATGAACTTCACATACCATCAGCTGTCCTGGCAGCTATCTAGGAAACCCTGTTGGGTCACTTCCGGTCCAATGCCCATTGAGCCCAGTGGGATGGAATCAAGCAGCTTGAGCGCCCACACAAAACGAACATGGAGCTCCTCACTCAAGGCGCTCAAAACTCCACGGCCAAAGACAAGTTCAGTGCCCAAGCCATTTCCCGCTGCCATGGAAAACAAGTGCTCTGGCAGCACATATGTCTGAAAGTGGATATGACACCTAGGGAAGGGAGTGTGCTGGTGAATGGCAACTGCCCGAAGCAGCAGCACAGCTCTTCCACTGCCAAAACAACTCCACATGCCTCATGCATTTTACATAAAATCAGCTGTCCTTGCAGCTATCTAGGAAACCCTGTTGGGTCACTTCCGGTCCCATGCCCATTGAGCCCAGTGGGATGGAATCAAGAAGCTTCAGCACCCACACAAATCTAACATGGAGCTCCTCACTCAAGGCGCTCAAAACTTCACAGCCAAACTCAAGTTCAGTGCCCAAGCCATTTCCCGCTGCCATGGAAACCAAGTGCTCTGGCAGCACATATGTCTGAAAGTGGATATGACACCTAGGGAAGAGAGTGTGCTGGTGAATGGCAGCTGCCCGAAGCAGCAGCACAGCTCTTCCACTGCCAAAACAACTCCACCTGCGTCATGAACTTCACATACCATCAGCTGTCCTGGCAGCTATCTAGGAAACCCTGTTGGGTGACTTCCGGTCCAATGCCCATTGAGCCCAGTGGGATGGAATCAAGCAGCTTCAGCACCCACACAAAACGAACATGGAGCTCCTCACTCAAGGCGCTCAAAACTCCACGGCCAAAGACAAGTTCAGTGCCCAAGCCATTTCCCGCTGCCATGGAAACCAAGTGCTCTGGCAGCACATATGTCTGAAAGTGGATATGACACCTAGGGAAGGGAGTGTGCTGGTGAATGGCAACTGCCTGAAGCAGCAGCACAGCTCTTCCACTGCCAAAACAACTCCACCTGCCTCATGAACTTCACATACCATCAGCTGTCCTGGCAGCTATCTAGGAAACCCTGTTGGGTCACTTCCGGTCCCATGCCCATTGAGCCCAGTGGGATGGAATCAAGCAGCTTCAGCACCCACACAAATCTAACATGGAGCTCCTCACTCAAGGGGCTCAAAACTCCACGGCCAAAGACAAGTTCAGTGCCCAAGCCATTTCCCGCTGCCATGGAAACCAAGTGCTCTGGCAGCACATATGTCTGAAAGTGGATATGACACCTAGGGAAGGGAGTGTGGTGGTGAATGGCAACTGCCCGAAGCAGCAGCACAGCTCTTCCAGTGCCAAAACAACTCCACCTGCCTCATGAACTTCACATACCATCAGCTGTCCTGGCAGCTATCTAGGAAACCCTGTTGGGTCACTTCTGGTCCCATTGAGCCCAGTGGGATGGAATCAAGCAGCTTCAGCACCTACACAAATCTAACATGGAGCTCCTCACTCAAAGCGCTCAAAACTTCACAGCCAAAGTCAAGTTCAGTGCCCAAGCCATTTCCCGCTGCCATGGAAACCAAGTGCTCTGGCAGCACATATGTCTGAAAGTGGATATGACACCTAGGGAAGGGAGTGTGCTGGTGAATGGCAACTGCCCGAAGCAGCAGCACAGCTCTTCCAGTGCCAAAACAACTCCACCTGCCTCATGAACTTCACATACCATCAGCTGTCCTGGCAGCTATCTAGGAAACCCTGCTGGGTCACTTCCGGTCCCATGCCCATTGAGCCCAGTGGGATGGAATCAAGCAGCTTCAGCACCCACACAAAACGAACATGGAGCTCCTCACTCAAGGCGCTCAAAACTCCACGGCCAAAGACAAGTTCAGTGCCCAAGCCATTTCCCGCTGCCATGGAAACCAAGTGCTCTGGCAGCACATATGTCTGAAAGTGGATATGACACCTAGGGAAGGGAGTGTGCTAGTGAATGGCAACTGCACGAAGCATCAGCACAGCTCTTCCACTGCCAAAACAACTCCAACTGCTTCATGCATTTCTCATACCATCAGCTGTCCTGGCAGCTATCTAGGAAACCGTGTTATGTCACTTCCGTTCCCATGCCCATTGAGCCCAGTGGGATGGAATAAAGAAGCTTGAACACCCACACAAATATAACATGGAGCTCCTCACTCAAGGTGCTCTGAACTCCACGGCCAAAGACAAGTTCAGTGCCCAAGCCATTTCCCGCTGCCATGGAAACCAAGTGCTCTGGCAGCACATATGTCTGAAAGAGGATATGACACCTAGGGAAGGGAGTGTGCTGGTGAATGGCAACTGCCCGAAGCAGCAGCACAGCTCTTCCACTGCCAAAACAACTCCACCTGCCTCATGAACTTCACATACCATCAGCTGTCCTGGCAGCTATCTAGGAAACCCTGCTGGGTCACTTCCGGTCCCATGCCCATTGAGCCCAGTGGGATGGAATAAAGAAGCTTGAACACCCACACAAATCTAACATGGAGCTCCTCACTCAAGGCGCTCAAAACTCCACAGCCAAAGACAAGTTCAGTGCCCAAGCCATTTCCCGCTGCCAAGGAAACCAAGTGCTCTGGCAGCACATATGTCTGAAAGTGGATATGACACCTAGGGAAGGGAGTGTGCTGGTGAATGGCAACTGCCCGAAGCAGCAGCACAGCTCTTCCACTGCCAAAACAACTCCACCTGCCTCATGAACTTCACATACCATCAGCTGTCCTGGCAGCTATCTAGGAAACCCTTTTGGGTCACTTCCGGTTCCATGGCCATTGAGCTCAGTGGGATGGAATCAAGCAGCTTGAACACCCACACAAAACGAACATGGAGCTCCTCACTCAAGGTGCTCAAAACTCCACAGCCAAAGACAAGTTCAGTGCCCAAGCCATTTCCCGCTGCCATGGAAACCAAGTGCTCTGGCAGCACATATGTCTGAAAGTGGATATGACACCTAGGGAAGGGAGTGTGCTAGTGAATGGCAACTGCCCGAAGCAGCAGCACAGCTCTTCCACTGCCAAAACAACTCCAACTGCTTCATGCATTTCTCATACCATCAGCTGTCCTGGCAGCTATCTAGGAAACCCTGTTATGTCACTTCCGTTCCCATGCCCATTGAGCCCAGTGGGATGGAATAAAGAAGCTTGAACACCCACACAAATCTAACATGGAGCTCCTCACTCAAGGTGCTCTGAACTCCACAGCCAAAGACAAGTTCAGTGCCCAAGCCATTTCCCGCTGCCATGGAAACCAAGTGCTCTGGCAGCACATATGTCTGAAAGTGGATATGACACCTAGGGAAGGGAGTGTGCTGCTGAATGGCAGCTGCCCGAAGCAGCAGCACAGCTCTTCCACTGCCAAAACAACTCCACCTGCCTCATGAACTTCACATACCATCAGCTGTCCTGGCAGCTATCTAGGAAACCCTGTTGGGTCACTTCCGGTTCCATGCCCATTGAGCCCAGTGGGATGGAATAAAGAAGCTTGAACACCCACACAAAACGAACATGGAGCTCCTCACTCAAGGCACTCAAAACTCCACAGCCAAACACAAGTTCAGTGCCCAAGCCATTTCCCGCTGCCAAGGAAACCAAGTGCTCTGGCAGCACATATGTCTGAAAGTGGATATGACACCTGGGAAGGGAGTGTGCTGGTGAATGGCAACTGCCCGAAGCAGCAGCACAGCTCTTCCACTGCCAAAACAACTCCACCTGCCTCATGAACTTCACATACCATCAGCTGTCCTGGCAGCTATCTAGGAAACCCTTTTGGGTCACTTCCGGTTCCATGGCCATTGAGCCCAGTGGGATGGAATCAAGCAGCTTGAACACCCACACAAAACGAACCTGGAGCTCCTCACTCAAGGTGCTCAAAACTCCACAGCCAAAGACAAGTTCAGTGCCCAAGCCATTTCCCGCTGCCATGGAAACCAAGTGCTCTGGCAGCAATTATGTCTGAAAGTGGATATGACACCTAGGGAAGGGAGTGTGGTGGTGAATGGCAACTGCCCGAAGCAGCAGCACAGCTCTTCCACTGCCAAAACAACTCCACCTGCCTCATGAACTTCACATACCATCAGCTGTCCTGGCAGCTATCTAGGAAACCCTGTTGGGTCACTTCCGGTCCCATGCCCATTGAGCCCAGTGTAATGGAATCAAGAAGCTTGAGCACCCACACTAATCTAACATGGAGCTCCTCACTCAAGGCGCTCAAAACTTCACAGCCAAACTCAAGTTCAGTGCCCAAGCCATTTCCCGCTGCCATGGAAACCAAGTGCTCTGGCAGCACATATGTCTGAAAGTGGATATGACACCTAGGGAAGGGAGTGTGTTGGTGAATGGCAACTGCCCGAAGCAGCAGCACAGCTCTTCCACTGCCAAAACAACTCCACCTGCCTCATGAACTTCACATACCATCAGCTGTCCTGGCAGCTATCTAGGAAACCCTGTTGGGTCACTTCCAGTCAAATGCCAATTGAGCCCAGTGGGATGGAATTAAGCAGCTTCAGCACCCACACAAAACGAACATGGAGCTCCTCACTCAAGGCGCTCAAAATTCCACAGCCAAAGACAAGTTCAGTGCCCAAGCCATTTCCTGCTGCCATGGAAACCAAGTGCTCTGGCAGCTCATATGTCTGAAAGTGGATATGACACCTAGGGAAGGGAGAGTACTGGTGAATGGCAACTGCCCGAAGCAGCAGCACAGCTCTTCCAGTGCCAAAACAACTCCACCTGCCTCATGAACTTCACATACCATCAGCTGTCCTGGCAGCTATCTAGGAAACCCTGTTGGGTCACTTCCGGTCCCATGCCCATTGAGCCCAGTGGGATGGGATCAAACAGCTTCAGCACCCACACAAAACGAACATGGAGCTCCTCACTCAAGGCGCTCAAAACTCCACGGCAAAAGACAAGTTCAGTGCCCAAGCCATTTCCCGCTGCCATGGAAACCAAGTGCTCTGGCAGCACATATGTCTGAAAGTGGATATGACACCTAGGGAAGGGAGTGTGCTGGTGAATGGCAACTGCCCGAAGCAGCAGCACAGCTCTTCCACTGCCAAAACAACTCCACCTGCCTCATGAACTTCACATTCCATCAGCTGTCCTGGCAGCTATCTAGGAAACCCTGTTTGGTCACTTCCGGTCCCATGTCCAATTAGCCCAGGGGGATGGAATCAAGCAGCTTCAGCACCCACACAAAACGAACATGGAGCTCCTCACTCAATGCGCTCAAAACTCCACGGCCAAAGACAAGTTCAGTGCCCAAGCCATTTCCCGCTGCCATGGAAACCAAGTGCTCTGGCAGCACATATGTCTGAAAGTGGATATGACACCTAGGGAAGGGAGTGTGCTGGTGAATGGCAACTGCCCCAAGCAGCAGCACAGCTCTTCCAGTGCCAAAACAACTCCACCTGCCTCATGAACTTCACATACCATCAGCTGTCCTGGCGCCTATCTAGGAAACCCTGTTGGGTCACTTCCGGTCCCAAGCCCATTGAGCCCAGTGGGATGGAATCAAGCAGCTTCAGCACCCACACAAAACGAACATGGAGCTCCTCACTCAATGCGCTCAAAACTCCACTGCCAAAGACAAGTTCAGTGCCCAAGCCATTTCCCGCTGCCATGGAAACCAAGTGCTCTGGCAGCACATATGTCTGAAAGTGGATATGACACCTAGGGAAGGGAGTGTGGTGGTAAATGGCAGCTGCCCGAAGCAGCAGCACAGCTCTTCCACTGCCAAAACAACTCCACCTGCATCATGAACTTCACATACCATCAGCTGTCCTGGCAGCTATCTAGGAAACCCTATTGGGTCACTTCCGGTCCCATGCCCATTGAGCCCAGTGGGATGGAATCAAGCAACTTCTGCACCCACACAAAACGAACATGGAACTCCTCACTCAAGGCGCTCAAAACTTCACAGCCAAACTCAAGTTCAGTGCCCAAGCCATTTCCCGCTGCCATGGAAACCAAGTGCTCTGGCAGCACATATGTCTGAAAGTGGATATGACACCTAGGGAAGGGAGTGTGGTGGTGAATGGCAACTGCCCGAAGCAGCAGCACAGCTCTTCCACTGCCAAAACAACTCCACCTGCCTCATGAACTTCACATACCATCAGCTGTCCTGGCGCCTATCTAGGAAACCCTGTTGGGTCACTTCCGGTCCCATGCCCATTGAGCCCAGTGGGATGGAATCAAGCAGCTTCAGCGCCCACACAAAACGAACATGGAGCTACTCACTCAAGGCGCTCAAAACTCCACGGCCAAAGACAAGTTCAGTGCCCTAGCCATTTCCCGCTGCCATGGAAACCAAGTGCTCTGGCAGCACATATGTCTGAAAGTGGATATGACACCTAGGGAAGGGAGTGTGGTGGTGAATGGCAACTGCCCGAAGCAGCAGCACAGCTCTTCCACTGCCAAAACAACTCAACCTGCATCATGAACTTCACATACCATCAGCTGTCCTGGCAGCTATCTAGGAAACCCTGTTGGGTCACTTCCGGTCCCATGCCCATTGAGCCCAGTGGGATGGAATCAAACAGCTTGAGCACCCACACAAAACGAACATGGAGCTCCTCACTCAAGGCGCTCAAAACTCCACGGCCAAAGACAAGTTCAGTGCCCAAGCCATTTCCCGCTGCCATGGAAACCAAGTGCTCTGGCAGCACATATGTCTGAAAGTGGATATGACACCTAGGGAAGGGAGTGTGCTGGTGAATGGCAACTGCCCGAAGCAGCAGCACAGCTCTTCCACTGCCAAAACAACTCCACCTGCCTCATGAACTTCACATACCATCAGCTGTCCTGGCAGCTATCTAGGAAACCCTGTTGGGTCACTTCCGGCCCCATGCCCATTGAGCCCAGTGGGATGGAATCAAGCAGCTAGAGCACCCACACAAAATGAACATGGAGCTCCTCACTCAAGGCGCTCAAAACGTCACGGCCAAAGACAAGTTCAGTGCCCAAGCCATTTCCCGCTGCCATGGAAACCAAGTGCTCTGGCAGCACATATGTCTGAAAGTGGATATGACACCTAGGGAAGGGAGTGTGCTGGTGAATGGCAACTGCCCGAAGCAGCAGCACAGCTCTTCCACTGCCAAAACAACTCCACCTGCCTCATGAACTCCACATACCATCAACTGTTCTGGCAGCTATCTAGGAAACCCTGTTGGGTGACTTCCGGTCCCATGCCCATTGAGCCCAGTGGGATGGAATCAAGCAGCTTCAGCACCCACACAAATCGAACATGCAGCTCCTCACTCAAGGTGCTCAAAAATCCACGGCCAAAGACAAGTTCAGTGCCCAAGCCATTTCCCGCTGCCATGGAAACCAAGTGCTCTGGCAGCACATATGTCTGAAAGTGGATATGACACCTAGGGAAGGGAGTGTGCTGGTGAATGGCAACTGCCCGAAGCAGCAGCACAGCTCTTCCACTGCCAAAACAACTCCACCTGCCTCATGCATTTTACATAAAATCAGCTGTCCTGGCAGCTATCTAGGAAACCCTGTTGGGTCACTTCTGGTCCCATGCCCATTGAGCCCAGTGGGATGGAATCAAGAAGCTTCAGCACCCACACAAATCTAACATGGAGCTCCTCACTCAAGGCGCTCAAAACTTCACAGCCAAACTCAAGTTCAGTGCCCAAGCCATTTCCCGCTGCCATGGAAACCAAGTGCTCTGGCAGCACATATGTCTGAAAGTGGATATGACACCTAGGGAAGGGAGTGTGCTGCTGAATGGCAGCTGCCCGAAGCAGCAGCACAGCTCTCCCACTGCCAAAACAACTCCACCTGCCTCATGAACTTCACATACCATCAGCTGTCCTGGCAGCTATCTAGGAAACCCTGTTGGGTCACTTCCGGTCCCATGCACATTGAGCCCAGTGGGATGGAATCAAGCAGCTTCAGCGCCCACACAAAACGAACATGGAGCTCCTCACTCAAGGCGCTCAAAACTTCACAGCCAAACTCAAGTTCAGTGCCCAAGCCATTTCCCGCTGCCATGGAAACCAAGTGCTCTGGCAGCACATATGTCTGAAAGTGGATATGACACCTAGGGAAGGGAGTGTGCTGCTGAATGGCAGCTGCCCGAAGCAGCAGCACAGCTCTCCCACTGCCAAAACAACTCCACCTGCCTCATGAACTTCACATACCATCAGCTGTCCTGGCAGCTATCTAGGAAACCCTGTTGGGTCACTTCCGGTCCCATGCACATTGAGCCCAGTGGGATGGAATCAAGCAGCTTCAGCGCCCACACAAAACGAACATGGAGCTCCTCACTCAAGGCGCTCGAAACTCCAGGGCCAAAGACAAGTTCAGTGCCCAAGCCATTTCCCGCTGCCATGGAAACCAAGTGCTCTGGCAGCACATATGTCTGAAAGTGGATATGACACTTAGGGAAGGGAGTGTGCTGGTGAATGGCAACTGCCCGAAGCAGCAGCACAGCTCTTCCACTGCCAAAACAACTCCACCTGCCTCATGAACTTCACATACCATCAGCTGTCCTGGCGCCTATCTAGGAAACCCTGTTGGGTGACTTCCGGTCCCATGCCCATTGAGCCCAGTGGGATGGAATCAAGCAGCTTCAGCACCCACACAAAACGAACATGGAGCTCCTCAATCAAGGCGCTCAAAACTCCACGGCCAAAGACAAGTTCAGTGCCCAAGCCATTTCCCGCTGCCATGGAAACCAAGTGCTCTGGCAGCACATATGTCTGAAAGTGGATATGACACCTAGGGAAGGGAGTGTGCTGGTGAATGGCAACTGCCCGAAGCAGCAGCACAGCTCTTCCACTGCCAAAACAACTCCACCTGCCTCATGCATTTTACATAAAATCAGCTGTCCTGGCAGCTATCTAGGAAACCCTGTTGGGTCACTTCCGGTCCCATGCCCATTGAGCCCAGTGGGATGGAATCAAGAAGCTTCAGCACCCACACAAATCTAACATGGAGCTCCTCACTCAAGGCGCTCAAAACTTCACAGCCAAACTCAAGTTCAGTGCCCAAGCCATTTCCCGCTGCCATGGAAACCAAGTGCTCTGGCAGCACATATGTCTGAAAGTGGATATGACACCTAGGGAAGGGAGTGTGCTGGTGAATGGCAGCTGCCCGAAGCAGCAGCACAGCTCTTCCACTGCCAAAACAACTCCACCTGCGTCATGAACTTCACATACCATCAGCTGTCCTGGCAGCTATCTAGGAAACCCTGTTGGGTCACTTCCGGTCCCATGCCCATTGAGCCCAGTGGGATGGAATCAAGAAGCTTCATCACCCACACAAAACGAACATGGAGCTCCTCACTCAAGGCGCTCAAAACTTCACAGCCAAACTCAAGTTCAGTGCCCAAGCCATTTCCCGCTGCCATGGAAACCAAGTGCTCTGGCAGCACATATGTCTGAAAGTGGATATGACACCTAGGGAAGGGAATGTAGTGGTGAATGGCAACTGCCCGAAGCAGCAGCACAGCTCTTCCACTGCCAAAACAACTCCACCTGCCTCATGAACTTCACATACCATCAGCTGTCCTGGCAGCTATCTAGGAAACCCTGTTGGGTCACTTCCGGTCCCATGCCCACTGAGTCCAGAGGCATGGAATCAAGCAGCTTCAGCACCCACACAAAACGAACATGGATCTCCTCACTCAAGGCGCTCAAAACTCCATGGCCAAAGACAAGTTCAGTGCCCAAGCCATTTCCTGCTGCCATGGAAACCAAGTGCTCTGGCAGCACATATGTCTGAAAGTGGATATGACACCTAGGGAAGGGAGTGTGGTGGTGAATGGCAACTGCCCGAAGCAGCAGCACACCTCTTCCACTGCCAAAACACTCCACATGCATCATGAACTTCACATACCATCAGCTATCCTGGCAGCTATCTAGGAAACCCTGTTGGGTCACTTCCGGTCCCATGCCCATTGAGCCCAGTGGGATGGAATCAAGCAGCTTCAGCACCCACACAAAACGAACATGGAGCTCCTCACTCAAGGTTCTCAAAATTCCACGGCCAAAGACAAGTTCAGTGCAAAAGCCATTTCCCGCTGCCATGGAAACCAAGTGCTCTGGCAGCACATATGTCTGTAAGGGGATATGATACCTAGGGAAGGGAGTGTGCTGGTGAATGGCAACTGCCCGAAGCAGCAGCACAGCTCTTCCACTGCCAAAACAACTCCACCTGCCTCATGAACTTCACATACCATCAGCTGTCCTGGCAGCTATCTAGGAAACCCTGTTGGGTCACTTCCGGTCCCATGCCCATTGAGCCCAGTGGGATGGAATTAAGCAGCTTGAGCACCCACACAAAACGAACATGGAGCTCCTCACTCAAGGCGCTCAAAACGTCACAGCCAAACTCAAGTTCAGTGCCCAAGCCATTTCCCGCTGCCATGGAAACCAAGTGCTCTGGCAGCACATATGTCTGAAAGTGGATATGACACCTAGGGAAGAGAGTGTGGTGGTGAATGGCAGCTGCCTGAAGCAGCAGCACAGCTCTTCCACTGCCAAAACAACTCCACCTGCCTCATGAACTTCACATACCATCAGCTGTCCTGGCAGCTATCTAGGAAACCCTGTTGGGTCACTTCCGGTCCCATGCCCATTGAGCCCAGTGGGATGCAATCAAGCAGCTTCAGCGCCCACACAAAACGAACATGGAGCTCCTCACTCAAGGCGCTCAAAACTCCACGGCCAAAGACAAGTTCAGTGCCCTAGCCATTTCCCGCTGCCATGGAAACCAAGTGCTCTGGCAGCACATATGTCTGAAAGTGGATATGACACCTAGGGAAGGGAGTGTGGTGGTGAATGGCAACTGCCCGAAGCAGCAGCACAGCTCTTCCACTGCCAAAACAACTCCACCTGCGTCATGAACTTCACATACCATCAGCTGTCCTGGCAGCTCTCTAGGAAACCCTGTTGGGTGACTTCCGGTCCCATGCCCATTGAGCCCAGTGGGATGGAATCAAGCAGCTTCAGCGCCCACACAAAACGAACATGGAGCTCCTCACTCAAGGCGCTCAAAACTCCACGGCCAAAGACAAGTTCAGTGCCCAAGCCATTTCCCGCTGCCATGGAAACCAAGTGCTCTGGCAGCACATATGTCTGAAAGTGGATATGACACCTAGGGAAGGGAGTGTGCTGGTGAATGGCAACTGCCCGAAGCAGCAGCACAGCTCTTCCACTGCCAAAACAACTCCACCTGCCTCATGCATTTTACATAAAATCAGCTGTCCTGGCAGCTATCTAGGAAACACTGTTGGGTCACTTCCGGTCCCATGCCCATTGAGCCCAGTGGGATGGAATCAAGAAGCTTCAGCACCCACACAAATCTAACATGGAGCTCCTCACTCAAGGCGCTCAAAACTTCACAGCCAAACTCAAGTTCAGTGCCCAAGCCATTTCCCGCTGCCATGGAAACCAAGTGCTCTGGCAGCACATATGTCTGAAAGTGGATATGACACCTAGGGTAGAGAGTGTGGTGGTGAATGGCAGCTGCCCGAAGCAGCAGCACAGCTCTTCCACTGCCAAAACAACTCCACCTGCCTCATGAACTTCACATACCATCAGCTGTCCTGGCAGCTATCTAGGAAACCCTGTTGGGTGACTTCCGGTCCCATGCCCATTGAGCCCAGTGGGATGGAATCAAGCAGCTTCAGCGCCCGCTCAAATCTAACATGGAGCTCCTCACTCAAGGCGCTCAAAACTCCACGGCCAAAGACAAGTTCAGTGCCCAAGCCATTTCCCGCTGCCATGGAAACCAAGTGCTCTGGCAGCACATATGTCTGAAAGTAGATATGACACCTAGGGAAGGGAGTGTGCTGGTGGTGAATGGCAACTGCCCGAAGCAGCAGCACAGCTCTTCCAGTGCCAAAACAACTCCACCTGCCTCATGAACTTCACATACCATCAGCTGTCCTGGCAGCTATCTAGGAAACCCTGTTGGGTCACTTCCGGTCCCATGCCCATTGAGCCCAGTAGGATGGAATTAAGCAGCTTCAGCACCCACACAAATCTAACATGCAGCTCCTCACTCAAGGCGCTCAAAACTCCTCGGCCAAAGACAAGTTCAGTGCCCAAGCCATTTCCCGCTGCCATGGAAACCAAGTGCTCTGGCAGCACATATGTCTGAAAGTGGATATGACACCTAGGGAAGGGAGTGTGGTGGTGAATGGCAACTGCCCGAAGCAGCAGCACAGCTCTTCCAGTGCCAAAACAACTCCACCTGCCTCATGAACTTCACATACCATCAGCTGTCCTGGCACCTATCTAGGAAACCCTGTTTGGTCACTTCCGGTCCCATGTCCATTGAGCCCAGTAGGATGGAATCAAGCAGCTTCAGCACCCACACAAATCTAACATGGAGCTCCTCACTCAAGGCGCTCAAAACTCTTCGGCTAAAAACAAGTTCAGTGCCCAAGCCATTTCCCACTGCCATGGAAACCAAGTGCCCTGGCAGCACATATGTCTGAAAGTGGATATGACACCTAGGGAAGGGAGTGTGCTGGTGAATGGCAACTGCCCGAAGCAGCAGCACAGCTCTTCCACTGCCAAAACAACTCCACCTGCCTCATGCATTTTACATAAAATCAGCTGTCCTGGCAGCTATCTAGGAAACCCTGCTGGGTCACTTCCGGTCCCATGCCCATTGAGCCCAGTGGGATGGAATCAAGAAGCTTCAGCACCCACACAAATCTAACATGGAGCTCCTCACTCAAGGCGCTCAAAACTTCACAGCCAAACTCAAGTTCAGTGCCCAAGCCATTTCCCGCTGCCATGGAAACCAAGTGCTCTGGCAGCACATATGTCTGAAAGTGGATATGACACCTAGGGAAGAGAGTGTGGTGGTGAATGGCAGCTGCCCGAAGCAGCAGCACAGCTCTTCCACTGCCAAAACAACTCCACCTGCCTCATGAACTTCACATACCATCAGCTGTCCTGGCAGCTATCTAGGAAACCCTGTTGGGTCACTTCCGGTCCCATGCCCATTGAGCCCAGAGTGATGGAATCAAGAAGCTTCAGCACCCACACAAAACGAACATGGAGCTCCTCACTCAAGGCGCTCAAAACTTCACAGCCAAACTCAAGTTCAGTGCCCAAGCCATTTCCCGCTGCCATGGAAACCAAGTGCTCTGGCAGCACATATGTCTGAAAGTGGATATGACACCTAGGGAAGGGAATGTAGTGGTGAATGGCAGCTGCCCGAAGCAGCAGCACAGCTCTTCCACTGCCAAAACAACTCCACCTGCCTCATGAACTTCACATACCATCAGCTGTCCTGGCAGCTATCTAGGAAACCCTGTTGGGTCACTTCCGGTCCCATGCCCATTGAGACCAGTGGGATGCAATCAAGCAGCTTCAGCGCCCACACAAAACGAACATGGAGCTCCTCACTCAAGGCGCTCAAAACTCCACGGCCAAAGACAAGTTCAGTGCCCTAGCCATTTCCCGCTGCCATGGAAACCAAGTGCTCTGGCAGCACATATGTCTGAAAGTGGATATGACACCTAGGGAAGGGAGTGTGCTGGTGAATGGCAACTGCCCGAAGCAGCAGCACAGCTCTTCCACTGCCAAAACAACTCCACCTGCCTCATGCATTTTACATAAAATCAGCTGTCCTGGCAGCTAATTAGGAAACACTGTTGGGTCACTTCCGGTCCCATGCCCATTGAGCCCAGTGGGATGGAATCAAGCAGCTTCAGCACCCACACAAAACGAACATGGAGCTCCTCACTCAAGGCGCTCAAAACTCCACGGCCAAAGACAAGTTCAGTGCCCAAGCCATTTCCCGCTGCCATGGAAACCAAGTGCTCTGGCAGCACATATGTCTGAAAGTAGATATGACACCTAGGGAAGATAGTGTGCTGGTGGTGAATGGCAACTGCCCGAAGCAGCAGCACAGCTCTTCCACCGCCAAAACAACTCCACCTGCCTCATGAGCTTCACATACCATCAGCTGTCCTGGCAGCTATCTAGGAAACCCTGTTGGGTCACTTCCGGTCCCATGCCCATTGAGCCCAGTAGGATGGAATCAAGCAGCTTCAGCACCCACACAAATCTAACATGCAGCTCCTCACTCAAGGCGCTCAAAACTCCTCGGCCAAAGACAAGTTCAGTGCCCAAGCCATTTCCCGCTGCCATGGAAACCAAGTGCTCTGGCAGCACATATGTCTGAAAGTGGATATGACACCTAGGGAAGGGAGTGTGCTGGTGAATGGCAACTGTCCGAAGCAGCAGCACAGCTCTTCCACTGCCAAAACAACTCCACCTGCCTCATGCATTTTACATAAAATCAGCTGTCCTGGCAGCTAATTAGGAAACACTGTTGGGTCACTTCCGGTCCCATGCCCATTGAGCCCAGTGGGATGGAATCAAGCAGCTTCAGCGCCCACACAAAACGAACATGGAGCTCCTCACTCAAGGCGCTCAAAACTCCACGGCCAAAGACAAGTTCAGTGCCCAAGCCATTTCCCGCTGCCATGGAAACCAAGTGCTCTGGCAGCACATATGTCTGAAAGTGGATATGACACCTAGGGAAGGGAGTGTGCTGGTGAATGGCAACTGCCCGAAGCAGCAGCACAGCTCTTCCAGTGCCAAAACAACTCCACCTGCCTCATGAACTTCACATACCATCAGCTGTCCTGGCACCTATCTAGGAAACCCTGTTTGGTCACTTCCGGTCCCATGTCCATTGAGCCCAGTAGGATGGAATCAAGCAGCTTCAGCACCCACACAAATCTAACATGGAGCTCCTCACTCAAGGCGCTCAAAACTCCACGGCCAAAGACAAGTTCAGTGCCCAAGCCATTTCCCGCTGCCATGGAAACCAAGTGCTCTGGCAGCACATATGTCTGAAAGTGGATATGACACCTAGGGAAGGGAGTGTGCTGGTGAATGGCAACTGCCCGAAGCAGCAGCACAGCTCTTCCACTGCCAAAACAACTCCACCTGCCTCATGCATTTTACATAAAATCAGCTGTCCTGGCAGCTATCTAGGAAACCCTGCTGGGTCACTTCCGGTCCCATGCCCATTGAGCCCAGTGGGATGGAATCAAGAAGCTTCAGCACCCACACAAATCTAACATGGAGCTCCTCACTCAAGGCGCTCAAAACTTCACAGCCAAACTCAAGTTCAGTGCCCAAGCCATTTCCCGCTGCCATGGAAACCAAGTGCTCTGGCAGCACATATGTCTGAAAGTGGATATGACACCTAGGGAAGAGAGTGTGGTGGTGAATGGCAGCTGCCCGAAGCAGCAGCACAGCTCTTCCACTGCCAAAACAACTCCACCTGCGTCATGAACTTCACATACCATCAGCTGTCCTGGCAGCTATCTAGGAAACCCTGTTGGGTCACTTCCGGTCCCATGCCCATTGAGCCCAGTGGGATGGAATCAAGCAGCTTCAGCGCCCACACAAAACGAACATGGAGCTCCTCACTCAAGGCGCTCAAAACTCCATGGCCAAAGACAAGTTCAGTGCCCAAGCCATTTCCCGCTGCCATGGAAACCAAGTGCTCTGGCAGCACATATGTCTGAAAGTGGATATGACACCTAGGGAAGGGAGTGTGGTGGTGTATGGCAACTGCCCGAAGCAGCAGCACAGCTCTTCCACTGCCAAAACAACTCCACCTGCCTCATGAACTTCACATACCATCAGCTGTCCTGGCAGCTATATAGGAAACCCTGTTGGGTCACTTCCGGTCCCATGCCCATTGAGCCCAGTGGGATGGAATCAAGCAGCTAGAGCACCCACACAAAATGAACATGGAGCTCCTCACTCAAGGGGCTCAAAACTCCACGGCCAAAGACAAGTTCAGTGCCCAAGCCATTTCCCGCTGCCATGGAAACCAAGTGCTCTGGCAGCACATATGTCTGAAAGTGGATATGACACCTAGGGAAGGGAGTGTGGTGGTGAATGGCAACTGCCCGAAGCAGCAGCACAGCTCTTCCACTGCCAAAACAACTCCACCTGCGTCATGAACTTCACATACCATCAGCTGTCCTGGCAGCTATCTAGGAAACCCTGTTGGGTCACTTCCGGTCCCATGCCCATTGAGCCCAGTGGGATGGAATCAAGCAGCTTCAGCGCCCACACAAAACGAACATGGAGCTCCTCACTCAAGGCGCTCAAAACTCCACGGCCAAAGACAAGTTTAGTGCCCAAGCCATTTCCCCCTGCCATGGAAACCAAGTGCTCTGGCAGCAAATATGTCTGAAAGTGGATATGACACCTAGGGAAGGGAGTGTGCTGGTGAATGGCAACTGCCCGAAGCAGCAGCACAGCTCTTCCACTGCCAAAACAACTCCACCTGCCTCATGCATTTTACATAAAATCAGCTGTCCTGGCAGCTATCTAGGAAACCCTGCTGGGTCACTTCCGGTCCCATGCCCATTGAGCCCAGTGGGATGGAATCAAGAAGCTTCAGCACCCACACAAATCTAACATGGAGCTCCTCACTCAAGGCGCTCAAAACTTCACAGCCAAACTCAAGTTCAGTGCCCAAGCCATTTCCCGCTGCCATGGAAACCAAGTGCTCTGGCAGCACATATGTCTGAAAGTGGATATGACACCTAGGGAAGAGAGTGTGGTGGTGAATGGCAGCTGCCCGAAGCAGCAGCACAGCTCTTCCACTGCCAAAACAACTCCACCTGCGTCATGAACTTCACATACCATCAGCTGTCCTGGCAGCTATCTAGGAAACCCTGTTGGGTCACTTCCGGTCCCATCCCCATTGAGCCCAGTGGGATGGAATCAAGCAGCTTCAGCGCCCACACAAAACGAACATGGAGCTCCTCACTCAAGGCGCTCAAAACTCCACGGCCAAAGACAAGTTCAGTGCCCAAGCCATTTCCCGCTGCCATGGAAACCAAGTGCTCTGGCAGCACATATGTCTGAAAGTGGATATGACACCTAGGGAAGGGAGTGTGCTGGTGAATGGCAACTGCCCGAAGCAGCAGCACAGCTCTTGACCTGCCAAAACAACTCCACCTGCCTCATGAACTTCACATACCATCAGCTGTCCTTGCAGCTATCTAGGAAACCCTGTTGGGTCACTTCCGGTCCCATGCCCATTGAGCCCAGTGGGATGGAATCAAGCAGCTTGAGCACCCACACAAATCTAACATGGAGCTCCTCACTCAAGGCGCTCAAAACTTCACAGCCAAACTCAAGTTCAGTGCCCAAGCCATTTCCCGCTGCCATGGAAACCAAGTGCTCTGGCAGCACATATGTCTGAAAGTGGATATGACACCTAGGGAAGGGAGTGTGCTGGTGAATGGCAACTGCCTGAAGCAGCAGCACAGCTCTTCCACTGCCAAAACAACTCCACCTGCCTCATGAACTTCACATACCATCAGCTGTCCTGGCAGCTATCTAGGAAACCCTGTTGGGTCACTTCCGGTCCCATGCCCATTGAGCCCAGTGGGATGGAATCAAGCAGCTAGAGCACCCACACAAAATGAACATGGAGCTCCTCACTCAAGGGGCTCAAAACTCCACGGCCAAAGACAAGTTCAGTGCCCAAGCCATTTCCCGCTGCCATGGAAACCAAGTGCTCTGGCAGCACATATGTCTGAAAGTGGATATGACACCTAGGGAAGGGAGTGTGGTGGTGAATGGCAACTGCCCGAAGCAGCAGCAGAGCTCTTGACCTGCCAAAACAACTCCACCTGCCTCATGAACTTCACATACCATCAGCTGTCCTGGCAGCTATCTAGGAAACCCTGTTGGGTCACTTCCGGTCCCATGTCCATTGAGCCCAGTGGGATGGAATCAAGCAGCTTGAGCACCCACACAAATCTAACATGGAGCTCCTCACTCAAGGCGCTCAAAACTTCACAGCCAAACTCAAGTTCAGTGCCCAAGCCATTTCCCGCTGCCATGGAAAACAAGTGCTCTGGCAGCACATATGTCTGAAAGTGGATATGACACCTAGGGAAGAGAGTGTGGTGGTGAATGGTAGCTGCCCGAAGCAGCAGCACAGCTCTTCCACTGCCAAAACAACTCCACCTGCCTCATGAACTTCACATACCATCAGCTGTCCTGGCAGCTATCTAGGAAACCCTGTTGGGTCACTTCCGGTCCCATGCCCATTGAGCCCAGTGGGATGCAATCAAGCAGCTTCAGCGCCCACACAAAACGAACATGGAGCTCCTCACTCAAGGCGCTCAAAACTCCACGGCCAAAGACAAGTTCAGTGCCCTAGCCATTTCCCGCTGCCATGGAAACCAAGTGCTCTGGCAGCACATATGTCTGAAAGTGGATATGACACCTAGGGAAGGGAGTGTGGTGGTGAATGGCAACTGCCCAAAGCAGCAGCACAGCTCTTCCACTGCCAAAACAACTCCACCTGCGTCATGAACTTCACATACCATCAGCTGTCCTGGCAGCTATCTAGGAAACCCTGTTGGGTCACTTCCGGTCCCATGCCCATTGAGCCCAGTGGGATGGAATCAAGCAGCTTCAGCGCCCACACAAAACGAACATGGAGCTCCTCACTCAAGGGGCTCAAAACTCCACGGCCAAAGACAAGTTCAGTGCACAAGCCATTTCCCGCTGCCATGGAAACCAAGTGCTCTGGCAGCACATATGTCTGAAAGTGGATATGACACCTAGGGAAGGGAGTGTGCTGGTGAATGGCAACTGCCCGAAGCAGCAGCACAGCTCTTCCAGTGCCAAAACAACTCCACCTGCCTCATGAACTTCACATACCATCAGCTGTCCAGGCAGCTATCTAGGAAACCCTGTTGGGTCACTTCCGGTCCCATGCCCATTGAGCCCAGTGGGATGGAATCAAGCAGCTTCAGCACCCACACAAAACGAACATGGAGCTCCTCACTCAAGGCTGAAAAAACTCCACAGCCAAAGACAAGTTCAGTGCCCAAGCCATTTCCCGCTGCCATGGAAACCAAGTGCTCTGGCAGCACATATGTCTGAAAGTGGATATGACACCTAGGGAAGGGAGTGTGGTGGTGAATGGCAACTGCCCGAAGCAGCAGCACAGCTCTTGACCTGCCAAAACAACTCCACCTGCCTCATGTCTTTCACATACCACCAGCTGTCCTGGCAGCTATCTAGGAAACCCTGTTGGGTCACTTCCGGTCCCATGCCCATTGAGCCCAGTGGGATGGAATCAAGCAGCTTCAGCACCCACACAAATCTAACATGGAGCTCCTCACTCAAAGCGCACAAAATTTTACAGCCAAAGTCAAGTTCAGTGCCGAAGCCATTTCCCGCTGCCATGGAAACCAAGTGCTCTGGCAGCACATATGTCTGAAAGTGGATATGACACCTAGGGAAGGGAGTGTGCTGGTGAATGGCAACTGCCCGAAGCAGCAGCACAGCTCTTCCAGTGCCAAAACAACTCCACCTGCCTCATGAACTTCACATACCATCAGCTGTCCTGGCAGCTATCTAGGAAACCCTGTTGGGTCACTTCCGGTCCCATGCCCATTGAGCCCAGTGGGATGGAATCAAGCAGCTTCAGCACCCACACAAAACGAACATGGAGCTCCTCACTCAAGGCTGAAAAAACTCCACAGCCAAAGACAAGTTCAGTGCCCAAGCCATTTCCCGCTGCCATGGAAACCAAGTGCTCTGGCAGCACATATGTCTGAAAGTGGATATGACACCTAGGGAAGGGAGTGTGCTGGTGAATGGCAACTGCCCGAAGCAGCAGCACAGCTCTTCCACTGCCAAAACAACTCCACCTGCCTCATGCATTTTACATAAAATCAGCTGTCCTGGCAGCTATCTAGGAAACCCTGTTGGGTCACTTCCGGTCCCATGCCCATTGAGCCCAGTGGGATGGAATCAAGCAGCTTCAGCGCCCACACAAAACGAACATGGAGCTCCTCACTCAAGGCGCTCAAAACTCCACGGCCAAAGACAAGTTCAGTGCCCAAGCCATTTCCCGCTGCCATGGAAACCAAGTGCTCTGGCAGCACATATGTCTGAAAGTGGATATGACACCTAGGGAAGGGTGTGTGCTGGTGAATGGCAACTGCCTGAAGCAGCAGCACAGCTCTTCCACTGCCAAAACAACTCCACCTGCCTCATGAACTTCACATACCATCAGCTGTCCTGGCAGCTATCTAGGAAACCCTGTTGGGTCACTTCCGGTCCCATGCCCATTGAGCCCAGTGGGATGGAATCAAGCAGCTAGAGCACCCACACAAAATGAACATGGAGCTCCTCACTCAAGGGGCTCAAAACTCCACGGCCAAAGACAAGTTCAGTGCCCAAGCCATTTCCCGCTGCCATGGAAACCAAGTGCTCTGGCAGCACATATGTCTGAAAGTGGATATGACACCTAGGGAAGGGAGTGTGGTGGTGAATGGCAACTGCCCGAAGCAGCAGCAGAGCTCTTGACCTGCCAAAACAACTCCACCTGCCTCATGAACTTCACATACCATCAGCTGTCCTTGCAGCTATCTAGGAAACCCTGTTGGGTCACTTCCGGTCCCATGTCCATTGAGCCCAGTGGGATGGAATCAAGCAGCTTGAGCACCCACACAAATCTAACATGGAGCTCCTCACTCAAGGCGCTCAAAACTTCACAGCCAAACTCAAGTTCAGTGCCCAAGCCATTTCCCGCTGCCATGGAAACCAAGTGCTCTGGCAGCACATATGTCTGAAAGTGGATATGACACCTAGGGAAGAGAGTGTGGTGGTGAATGGCAGCTGCCCGAAGCAGCAGCACAGCTCTTCCACTGCCAAAACAACTCCACCTGCCTCATGAACTTCACATACCATCAGCTGTCCTGGCAGCTATCTAGGAAACCCTGTTGGGTGACTTCCGGTCCCATGCCCATTGAGCCCAGTGGGATGCAATCAAGCAGCTTCAGCGCCCACACAAAACGAACATGGAGCTCCTCACTCAAGGCGCTCAAAACTCCACGGCCAAAGACAAGTTCAGTGCCCTAGCCATTTCCCGCTGCCATGGAAACCAAGTGCTCTGGCAGCACATATGTCTGAAAGTGGATATGACACCTAGGGAAGGGAGTGTGGTGGTGAATGGCAACTGCCCGAAGCAGCAGCACAGCTCTTCCACTGCCAAAACAACTCCACCTGCGTCATGAACTTCACATACCATCAGCTGTCCTGGCAGCTATCTAGGAAACCCTGTTGGGTCACTTCCGGTCCCATGCCCATTGAGCCCAGTGGGATGGAATCAAGCAGCTTCAGCGCCCACACAAAACGAACATGGAGCTCCTCACTCAAGGCGCTCAAAACTCCACGGCCAAAGACAAGTTCAGTGCACAAGCCATTTCCCGCTGCCATGGAAACCAAGTGCTCTGGCAGCACATATGTCTGAAAGTGGATATGACACCTAGGGAAGGGAGTGTGCTGGTGAATGGCAACTGCCTGAAGCAGCAGCACAGCTCTTCCACTGCCAAAACAACTCCACCTGCCTCATGAACTTCACATACCATCAGCTGTCCTGGCAGCTATCTAGGAAACCCTGTTGGGTGACTTCCGGTCCCATGCCCATTGAGCCCAGTGGGATGGAATCAAGCAGCTAGAGCACCCACACAAAATGAACATGGAGCTCCTCACTCAAGGGGCTCAAAACTCCACGGCCAAAGACAAGTTCAGTGCCCAAGCCATTTCCCGCTGCCATGGAAACCAAGTGCTCTGGCAGCACATATGTCTGAAAGTGGATATGACACCTAGGGAAGGGAGTGTGGTGGTGAATGGCAACTGCCCGAAGCAGCAGCAGAGCTCTTGACCTGCCAAAACAACTCCACCTGCCTCATGAACTTCACATACCATCAGCTGTCCTTGCAGCTATCTAGGAAACCCTGTTGGGTCACTTCCGGTCCCATGCCCATTGAGCCCAGTGGGATGGAATCAAGCAGCTTCAGCACCCACACAAATCTAACATGGAGCTCCTCACTCAAAGCGGTCAAAACTTCACAGCCAAAGTCAAGTTCAGTGCCGAAGCCATTTCCCGCTGCCATGGAAACCAAGTGCTCTGGCAGCACATATGTCTGAAAGTGGATATGACACCTAGGGAAGGGAGTGTGCTGGTGAATGGCAACTGCCCGAAGCAGCAGCACAGCTCTTCCACTGCCAAAACAAATCCACCTGCCTCATGAACTTCACATACCATCAGCTGTCCTGGCAGCTATCTAGGAAACCCTGTTGGGTCACTTCCGGTCCCATGCCCATTGAGCCCAGTGGGATGGAATCAAGCAGCTTCAGCACCCACACAAAACGAACACGGAGCTCCTCACTCAAGGCGCTCAAAACTCCACAGCCAAAGACAAGTTCAGTGCCCAAGCCATTTCCCGCTGCCATGGAAAACAAGTGCTCTGGCAGCACATATGTCTGAAAGTGGATATGACACCTAGGGAAGGGAGTGTGCTGGTGAATGGCAACTGCCTGAAGCAGCAGCACAGCTCTTCCACTGCCAAAACAACTCCACCTGCCTCATGAACTTCACATACCATCAGCTGTCCTGGCAGCTATCTAGGAAACCCTGTTGGGTCACTTCCGGTCCCATGCCCATTGAGCCCAGTGGGATGGAATCAAGCAGCTAGAGCACCCACACAAAATGAACATGGAGCTCCTCACTCAAGGCGCTCAAAACTCCACGGCCAAAGACAAGTTCAGTGCCCAAGCCATTTCCCGCTGCCATGGAAACCAAGTGCTCTGGCAGCACATATGTCTGAAAGTGGATATGACACCTAGGGAAGGGAGTGTGCTGGTGAATGGCAACTGCCCAAAGCAGCAGCAGAGCTCTTGACCTGCCAAAACAACTCCACCTGCCTCATGAACTTCACATACCATCAGCTGTCCTTGCAGCTATCTAGGAAACCCTGTTGGGTCACTTCCGGTCCCATGTCCATTGAGCCCAGTGGGATGGAATCAATAGCTTGAGCACCCACACAAATCTAACATGGAGCTCCTCACTCAAGGCGCTCAAAACTTCACAGCCAAACTCAAGTTTAGTGCCCAAGCCATTTCCCGCTGCCATGGAAACCAAGTGCTCTGGCAGCACATATGTCTGAAAGTGGATATGACACCTAGGGAAGAGAGTGTGGTGGTGAATGGCAGCTGCCCAAAGCAGCAGCACAGCTCTTCCAGTGCCAAAACAACTCCACCTGCCTCATGAACTTCACATACCATCAGCTGTCCTGGCAGCTATCTAGGAAACCCTGTTGGGTGACTTCCGGTCCCATGCCCATTGAGCCCAGTGGGATGCAATCAAGCAGCTTCAGCGCCCACACAAAACGAACATGGAGCTCCTCACTCAAGGCGCTCAAAACTCCACGGCCAAAGACAAGTTCAGTGCCCTAGCCATTTCCCGCTGCCATGGAAACCAAGTGCTCTGGCAGCACATATGTCTGAAAGTGGATATGACACCTAGGGAAGGGAGTGTGGTGGTGAATGGCAACTGCCCGAAGCAGCAGCACAGCTCTTCCACTGCCAAAACAACTCCACCTGCGTCATGAACTTCACATACCATCAGCTGTCCTGGCAGCTATCTAGGAAACCCTGTTGGGTCACTTCCGGTCCCATGCCCGTTGAGCCCAGTGGGATGGAATCAAGCAGCTTCAGCGCCCACACAAAACGAACATGGAGCTCCTCACTCAAGGCGCTCAAAACTCCACGGCCAAAGACAAGTTCAGTGCACAAGCCATTTCCCGCTGCCATGGAAACCAAGTGCTCTGGCAGCACATATCTCTGAAAGTGGATATGACACCTAGGGAAGGGAGTGTGCTGGTGAATGGCAACTGCCCGAAGCAGCAGCACAGCTCTTCCACTGCCAAAACAACTCCACCTGCCTCATGCATTTTACATAAAATCAGCTGTCCTGGCAGCTATCTAGGAAACCCTGTTGGGTCACTTCCGGTCCAATGCCCATTGAGCCCAGTGGGATGGAATCAAGCAGCTTGAGCACCCACACAAAACGAACATGGAGCTCCTCACTCAAGGCGCTCAAAACTCCACAGCCAAAGACAAGTTCAGTGCCCAAGCCATTTCCCGCTGCCATGGAAACCAAGTGCTCTGGCAGCACATATGTCTGAAAGTGGATATGACACCTAGGGAAGGGAGTGTGCTGGTGAATGGCAACTGCCCGAAGCAGCAGCACAGCTCTTCCACTGCCAAAACAACTCCACCTGCCTCATGAACTTCACATACCATCAGCTGTCCTGGCAGCTATCTAGGAAACCCTGTTGGGTCACTTCCGGTCCAATGCCCATTGAGCCCAGTGGGATGGAATCAAGCAGCTTCAGCACCCACACAAAACGAACATGGAGCTCCTCACTCAAGGCGCTCAAAACTCCACGGCCAAAGACAAGTTCAGTGCCCAAGCCATTTCCCGCTGCCATGGAAACCAAGTGCTCTGGCAGCACATATGTCTGAAAGTGGATATGACACCTAGGGAAGAGAGTGTGGTGGTGAATGGCAGCTGCCCGAAGCAGCAGCACAGCTCTTCCACTGCCAAAACAACTCCACCTGCCTCATGAACTTCACATACCATCAGCTGTCCTGGCAGCTATCTAGGAAACCCTGTTGGGTCACTTCCGGTCCCATGCCCATTGAGCCCAGTGGGATGCAATCAAGCAGCTTCAGCGCCCACACAAAACGAACATGGAGCTCCTCACTCAAGGCGCTCAAAACTCCACGGCCAAAGACAATTTCAGTGCCCTAGCCATTTCCCGCTGCCATGGAAACCAAGTGCTCTGGCAGCACATATGTCTGAAAGTGGATATGACACCTAGGGAAGGGAGTGTGGTGGTGAATGGCAACTGCCCGAAGCAGCAGCACAGCTCTTCCACTGCCAAAACAACTCCACCTGCCTCATGAACTTCACATACCATCAGCTGTCCTGGCAGCTATCTAGGAAACCCTGTTGGGTCACTTCCGGTCCCATGCCCATTGAGCCCAGTAGGATGGAATCAAGCAGCTTCAGCACCCACACAAAATGAACATGGAGCTCCTCACTCAAGGGGCTCAAAACTCCACGGCCAAAGACAAGTTCAGTGCCCAAGCCATTTCCTGCTGCCATGGAAACCAAGTGCTCTGGCAGCACATATGTCTGAAAGTGGATATGACACCTAGGGAAGGGAGTGTGGTGGTGAATGGCAACTGCCCGAAGCAGCAGCAGAGCTCTTGACCTGCCAAAACAACTCCACCTGCGTCATGAACTTCACATACCATCAGCTGTCCTTGCAGCTATCTAGGAAACCCTGTTGGGTCACTTCCGGTCCCATGCCCATTGAGCCCAGTGGGATGGAATCAAGCAGCTTCAGCACCCACACAAATCTGACATGGAGCTCCTCACTCAAAGCGCTCAAAACTTCACAGCCAAAGTCAAGTTCAGTGCCGAAGCCATTTCCCGCTGCCATGGAAACCAAGTGCTCTGGCAGCACATATGTCTGAAAGTGGATATGACACCTAGGGAAGGGAGTGTGCTGGTGAATGGCAACTGCCCGAAGCAGCAGCACAGCTCTTCCAGTGCCAAAACAACTCCACCTGCCTCATGAACTTCACATACCATCAGCTGTCCTGGCAGCTATCTAGGAAACCCTGTTGGGTCACTTCCGGTCCCATGCCCATTGAGCCCAGTGGGATGGAATCAAGCAGCTTCAGCACCCACACAAAACGAACACGGAGCTCCTCACTCAAGGCGCTCAAAACTCCACAGCCAAAGACAAGTTCAGTGCCCAAGCCATTTCCCGCTGCCATGGAAACCAAGTGCTCTGGCAGCACATATGTCTGAAAGTGGATATGACACCTAGGGAAGGGAGTGTGCTGGTGAATGGCAACTGCCTGAAGCAGCAGCACAGCTCTTCCAGTGCCAAAACAACTCCACCTGCCTCATGAACTTCACATACCATCAGCTGTCCTGGCAGCTATCTAGGAAACCCTGTTGGGTCACTTCCGGTCCCATGCCCATTGAGCCCAGTGGGATGGAATCAAGCAGCTAGAGCACCCACACAAAATGAACATGGAGCTCCTCACTCAAGGGGCTCAAAACTCCACGGCCAAAGACAAGTTCAGTGCCCAAGCCATTTCCCGCTGCCATGGAAACCAAGTGCTCTGGCAGCACATATGTCTGAAAGTGGATATGACACCTAGGGAAGGGAGTGTGGTGGTGAATGGCAACTGCCCGAAGCAGCAGCACAGCTCTTCCAGTGCCAAAACAACTCCACCTGCCTCATGAACTTCACATACCATCAGCTGTCCTGGCAGCTATCTAGGAAACCCTGTTGGGTCACTTCCGGTCCCATGTCCATTGAGCCCAGTGGGATGGAATCAAGCAGCTTCAGCACCCACACAAATCTAACATGGAGCTCCTCACTCAAGGCGCTCAAATCTTCACAGCCAAACTCAAGTTCAGTTCCCAAGCCATTTCCCGCTGCCATGGAAACCAAGTGCTCTGGCAGCACATATGTCTGAAAGTGGATATGACACCTAGGGAAGAGAGTGTGGTGGTGAATGGCAGCTGCCCGAAGCAGCAGCACAGCTCTTCCAGTGAAAAAACAACTCCACCTGCCTCATGAACTTCACATACCATCAGCTGTCCTGGCAGCTATCTAGGAAACCCTGTTGGGTGACTTCCGGTCCCATGCCCATTGAGCCCAGTGGGATGCAATCAAGCAGCTTCAGCGCCCATACAAAACGAACATGGAGCTCCTCACTCAAGGCGCTCAAAACTCCACGGCCAAAGACAAGTTCAGTGCCCTAGCCATTTCCCGCTGCCATGGAAACCAAGTGCTCTGGCAGCACATATGTCTGAAAGTGGATATGACACCTAGGGAAGGGAGTGTGGTGGTGAATGGCAGCTGCCCGAAGCAGCAGCACAGCTCTTCCACTGCCAAAACAACTCCACCTGCCTCATGAACTTCACATACCATCAGCTGTCCTGGCAGCTATCTAGGAAACCCTGTTGGGTCACTTCCGGTCCCATGCCCATTGAGCCCAGTGGGATGGAATCAAGCAGCTTCAGCGCCCACACAAAACGAACATGGAGCTCCTCACTCAAGGCGCTCAAAACTCCACGGCCAAAGACAAGTTCAGTGCCCTAGCCATTTCCCGCTGCCATGGAAACCAAGTGCTCTGGCAGCACATATGTCTGAAAGTGGATATGACACCTAGGGAAGGGAGTGTGGTGGTGAATGGCAGCTGCCCGAAGCAGCAGCACAGCTCTTCCACTGCCAAAACAACTCCACCTGCGTCATGAACTTCACATACCATCAGCTGTCCTGGCAGCTATCTAGGAAACCCTGTTGGGTCACTTCCGGTCCCATGCCCATTGAGCCCAGTGGGATGGAATCAAGCAGCTTCAGCACCCACACAAAACTAACATGGAGCTCCTCACTCAAGGCGCTCAAAACTCCACGGCCAAAGACAAGTTCAGTGCCCAAGCCATTTCCCGCTGCCATGGAAACCAAGTGCTCTGGCAGCACATACGTCTGAAAGTGGATATGACACCTAGGGAAGGGAGTGTGCTGGTGAATGGCAACTGCCCGAAGCAGCAGCACAGCTCTTCCACTGCCAAAACAACTCCACCTGCCTCATGAACTTCACATACCATCAGCTGTCCTGGCAGCTATCTAGGAAACCCTGTTGGGTCACTTCCGGTCCAATGCCCATTGAGCCCAGTGGGATGGAATCAAGCAGCTTCAGCACCCACACAAAACGAACATGGAGCTCCTCACTCAAGGCGCTCAAAACTCCACGGCCAAAGACAAGTTCAGTGCCCTAGCCATTTCCCGCTGCCATGGAAACCAAGTGCTCTGGCAGCACATATGTCTGAAAGTGGATATGACACCTAGGGAAGGGAGTGTGCTGGTGAATGGCAACTGCCCGAAGCAGCAGCACAGCTCTTCCAGTTCAAAAACAACTCCACCTGCCTCATGTCTTTCACATACCATCAGCTGTCCTGGCAGCTATCTAGGAAACCCTGTTGGGTCACTTCCGGTCCCATGCCCATTGAGCCCAGTGGGATGGAATCAAGCAGCTTCAGCACCTACACAAATCTAACATGGAGCTCCTCACTCAAAGCGCTCAAAACTTCACAGCCAAAGTCAAGTTCAGTGCCGAAGCCATTTCCCGCTGCCATGGAAACCAAGTGCTCTGGCATCACATATGTCTGAAAGTGGATATGACACCTAGGGAAGGGAGTGTGCTGGTGAATGGCAACTGCCCGAAGCAGCAGCACAGCTCTTCCACTGCCAAAACAACTCCACCTGCCTCATGAACTTCACATACCATCAGCTGTCCTGGCAGCTATCTAGGAAACCCTGTTGGGTCACTTCCGGTCCCATGTCCATTGAGCCCAGTGGGATGGAATCAAGCAGCTTCAGCACCCACACAAAACTAACATGGAGCTCCTCACTCAAGGCTGAAAAAACTCCACAGCCAAAGACAAGTTCAGTGCCCAAGCCATTTCCCGCTGCCATGGAAAACAAGTGCTCTGGCAGCACATATGTCTGAAAGTGGATATGACACGTAGGGAAGGGAGTGTGCTGGTGAATGGCAACTGCCCGAAGCAGCAGCACAGCTCTTCCACTGCCAAAACAACTCCACCTGCCTCATGAACTTCACATACCATCAGCTGTCCTGGCAGCTATCTAGGAAACCCTGTTGTGTCACTTCCTGTCCCATGCCCATTGAGCCCAGTGGGATGGAATCAAGCAGCTTCAGCACCCACACAAAACTAAGAGAGAGCTCCTCACTCAAGGCGCTCAAATCTCCCCAGCCAAAGACAAGTTCAGTGCCCAAGCCATTTCCTGCTGCCATGGAAACCAAGTGCTCTGGCATCACGTATGTCTGAAATTGATATGACACCTAGGGAAGGTAGTCTGGTGGTGAATGGCAACTGCCCGAAGCAGCAGCACAGCTCTTCCAGTGCCAAAACAACTCCACCTGCCTCATGAACTTCACATACCATCAGCTGTCCTGGCAGCTATCTAGGAAACCCTGTTTGGTCACTTCCGGTCCCATGCCCATTGAGCCCAGTGGGATGGAATCAAGCAGCTTCAGCACCCACACAAAACGAACATGGAGCTCCTCACCCAAGGCGGACAAAACTCCATGGCAAAGACAAGTTCAGTGCCCAAGCCATTTCCCGCTGCCATGGAAACCAAGTGCTCTGGCAGCACATATGTCTGAAAGTGTATATGACACCTAGGGAAGGGAGTGTGCTGGTGAATGGCAACTGCCCAAAGCAGCAGCAAAGCTCTTCCAGTGCCAAAACAACTAAACCTGCCTCATGAACTTCACATACCATCAGCTGTCCTGGCAGCTATCTAGGAAACCCTGTTGGGTCACTTCCGGTCCCATGCCCATTGAGCCCAGTGGGATGGAATCAAGCAGCTTCAGCACCCACACAAATCTAACATGGAGCTCCTCACTCAAGGCGCTCAAAACTTCACAGCCAAACTCAAGTTCAGTGCCCAAGCCATTTCCCGCTGCCATGGAAACCAAGTGCTCTGGCAGCACATATGTCTGAAAGTGGATATGACACCTAGGGAAGGGAGTGTGCTGGTGAATGGCAACTGCCCGAAGCAGCAGCACAGCTCTTCCACTGCCAAAACAACTCCACCTGCCTCATGAACTTCACATACCATCAGTTGTCCTGGCTGCTATCTAGGAAACACTGTTGGGTCACTTCCGGTCCCATGCCCATTGAGCCCAGTGGGATGGAATCAAGCAGCTTCAGCACCCACACAAATCTAACATGGAGCTCCTCACTCAAAGCGCTCAAACCTTCACAGCCAAACTCAAGTTCAGTGCAGAAGCCATTTCCCGCTGCCATGGAAACCAAGTGCTCTGGCAGCACATATGTCTGAAAGTGGATATGACACCTAGGGAAGGGAGTGTGCTGGTGAATGGCAACTGCCCGAAGCAGCAGCACAGCTCTTCCAGTGCCAAAACAACTATACCTGCGTCATGAACTTCACATACCATCAGCTGTCCTGGCAGCTATCTAGGAAACCCTGTTGGGTCACTTCCGGTCCCATGCCCATTGAGCCCAGTGGGATGGAATCAAGCAGCTTCTGCACCCACACAAAACGAAATGGAGCTCCTCACTCAAGGCTGAAAAAACTCCACAGCCAAAGACAAGTTCAGTGCCCAAGCCATTTCCCGCTGCCATGGAAACCAAGTGCTCTGGCAGCACATATGTCTGAAAGTGGATATGACACCTAGGGAAGGGAGTGTGTTGGTGAATGGCAACTGCCCGAAGCAGCAGCACAGCTCTTCCACTGCCAAAACAACTCCACCTGCCTCATGAACTTCACATACCATCAGCTGTCCTGGCAGCTATCTAGGAAACCCTGTTGGGTCACTTCCAGTCCCATGCCCATTGAGCCCAGTGGGATGGAATCAAGCAGCTTCAGCACCCACACAAACGAACATGGAGCTCCTCACTCAAGGCGCTCAAAACTCCACAGCCAAAGACAAGTTCAGTGCCCAAGCCATTTCCTGCTGCCATGGAAACCAAGTGCTCTGGCAGCACATATGTGTGAAAGTGGATATGACACCTAGGGAAGGGAGTGTGCTGGTGAATGGCAACTGCCCGAAGCAGCAGCACAGCTCTTCCACTGCCAAAACAACTCCACCTGCCTCATGTCTTTCACATACCACCAGCTGTCCTGGCAGCTATCTAGGAAACACTGTTGGGTCACTTCCGGTCCCATGCCCATTGAGCCCAGTGGGATGGAATCAAGCAGCCACAGCACCCACACAAAACGAACATGGAGCTCCTCACTCAAAACGCTCAACACTTCACAGCCAAACTCAAGTTCAGTGCCCAAGCCATTTCCCGCTGCCATGGAAAACCAAGTGCTCTGGCAGCACATATGTCTGAAAGTGGATATGACACCTAGGGAAGGGAGTATGCTGGTGAATGGCTACTGCCCGAAGCAGCAGCACAGCTCTTCCACTGCCAAAACAACTCCACCTGCCTCATGAACTTCACATACCATCAGCTGTCCTGGCAGCTATCTAGGAAACCCTGTTGGGTCACTTCCAGTCCCATGCCCATTGAGCCCTGTGGGATGGAATCAAGCAGCTTCAGCACCCACAAAAAACAAAGAGAGAGCTCCTCACTCAAGGCGCTCAAATCTCCACAGCCAAAGACAAGTTCAGTGCCCAAGCCATTCCCGCTGCCGTGGAAACCAAGTGCTCTGGCAGCACATATGTCTGAAAGTGGATATGACACCTAGGGAAGGAAGTCTGCTGGTGAATGGCAACTGCCCGAAGCAGCAGCACAGCTCTTCCACTGCCAAAACAACTCCACCTGCCTCATGAACTTCACATAGCATCAGTTGTCTTGGCAGCTATCTAGGAAACCCTGTTGGATCACTTCCGGTCCCATGCCCATTGAGCCCAGTGGGATGGAATCAAGCAGCTTAAGCACCCACACAAAACTAACATGGAGCTACTCACTCAAGGCGCTCAAAACTCCATGGCCAAGGACAAGTTCAGTGCCCAAGCCATTTCCCGCTGCCATGGAAACCAAATGCTCTGGCAGCACATATGTCTGAAAGTGGATATGACACCTAGGGAAAGGAGTGTGCTGCAGAATGGCAACTGCCCGAAGCAGCAGCACAGCTCTTCCACTGCCAAAACAACTCCACCTGCCTCATGAACTTCACATACCATCAGCTGTCCTGGCACCTATCTAGGAAACCCTGTTGGGTCACTTCCGGTCCCATGCCCATTGAGCCCAGGGGGATGGAATCAAGCAGCTTCAGCACCCACACAAAACGAACATGGAGCTCCTCACTCAAGGCGCTCAAAACTTCATAGCCAAAGACAAGTTCAGTGCCCAAGCCATTTCCCGCTGCCATGGAAACCAAGTGCTCTGGCAGCACATATGTCTGAAAGTGGATATGACACCTAGGGAAGGGAGTGTGTTGGTGAATGGCAACTGCCCGAAGCAGCAGCACAGCTCTTCCACTGCCAAAACAACTCCACCTGCCTCATGAACTTCACATACCATCAGCTATCCTGGCACCTATCTAGGAAACCCTGTTGGGTCACTTCCAGCCGCATGCCCATTGAGCCCAGTGGGATGGAATCAAGCAGCTTGAGCAACCACACAAACGAACATGGAGCTCCTCACTCAAGGCGCTCAAAACTCCACAGCCAAAGACAAGTTCAGTGCCCAAGCCATTTCCCGCTGCCATGGAAAACAAGTGCTCTGGCAGCACATATGTCTGAAAGTGGATATGACACCTAGGGAAGGGAGTGTGCTGGTGAATGGCAACTGCCCGAAGCAGCAGCACAGCTCTTCCAGTGCCAAAACAACTCCACCTGCCTCATGAACTTCACATACCATCAGCTGTCCTGGCAGCTATCTAGGAAACCCTGTTGGGTCACTTCCGGTCCCATGCCCATTGAGCCCAGTGGGATGGAATCAAGCAGCTTCAGCACCCACACAAAACGAACATGGAGCTCCTCACTCTAGGCGCTCAAAACTCCACAGCCAAAGACAAGTTCAGTGCCCAAGCCATTTCCTGCTGCCATGGAAACCAAGTGCTCTGGCAGCACATATGTCTGAAAGTGGATATGACACCTAGGGAAGGGAGTGTGCTGGTGAATGGCAACTGCCCGAAGCAGCAGCACAGCTCTTCCAGTGCCAAAACAACTCCACCTGCCTCATGTCTTTCACATACCACCAGCTGTCCTGGCAGCTATCTAGGAAACACTGTTGGGTCACTTCCGGTCCCATGCCCATTGAGCCCAGTGGGATGGAATCAAGCAGCCACAGCACCCACACAAAACGAACATGGAGCTCCTCACTCAAAACGCTCAACACTTCACAGCCAAACTCAAGTTCAGTGCCCAAGCCATTTACCGCTGCCATGGAAAACCAAGTGCTCTGGCAGCACATATGTCTGAAAGTGGATATGACACCTAGGGAAGGGAGTATGCTGGTGAATGGCTACTGCCCGAAGCAGCAGCACAGCTCTTCCACTGCCAAAACAACTCCACCTGCCTCATGAACTTCACATACCATCAGCTGTCCTGGCAGCTATCTAGGAAACCCTGTTGGGTCACTTCCAGTCCCATGCCCATTGAGCCCTGTGGGATGGAATCAAGCAGCTTCAGCACCCACAAAAAACAAAGAGAGAGCTCCTCACTCAAGGCGCTCAAATCTCCACAGCCAAAGACAAGTTCAGTGCCCAAGCCATTCCCGCTGCCGTGGAAACCAAGTGCTCTGGCAGCACATATGTCTGAAAGTGGATATGACACCTAGGGAAGGAAGTCTGCTGGTGAATGGCAACTGCCCGAAGCAGCAGCACAGCTCTTCCACTGCCAAAACAACTCCACCTGCCTCATGAACTTCACATAGCATCAGTTGTCTTGGCAGCTATCTAGGAAACCCTGTTGGATCACTTCCGGTCCCATGCCCATTGAGCCCAGTGGGATGGAATCAAGCAGCTTAAGCACCCACACAAAACTAACATGGAGCTACTCACTCAAGGCGCTCAAAACTCCATGGCCAAGGACAAGTTCAGTGCCCAAGCCATTTCCCGCTGCCATGGAAACCAAATGCTCTGGCAGCACATATGTCTGAAAGTGGATATGACACCTAGGGAAAGGAGTGTGCTGCAGAATGGCAACTGCCCGAAGCAGCAGCACAGCTCTTCCACTGCCAAAACAACTCCACCTGCCTCATGAACTTCACATACCATCAGCTGTCCTGGCAGCTATCTAGGAAACCCTGTTGGGTCACTTCCGGTCCCATGCCCATTGAGCCCAGTGGGATGGAATCAAGCAGCTTCAGCACCCACACAAAACGAACATGGAGCTCCTCACTCAAGGCGCTCAAAACTTCATAGCCAAAGACAAGTTCAGTGCCCAAGCCATTTCCCGCTGCCATGGAAACCAAGTGCTCTGGCAGCACATATGTCTGAAAGTGGATATGACACCTAGGGAAGGGAGTGTGTTGGTGAATGGCAACTGCCCGAAGCAGCAGCACAGCTCTTCCACTGCCAAAACAACTCCACCTGCCTCATGAACTTCACATACCATCAGCTATCCTGGCACCTATCTAGGAAACCCTGTTTGGTCACTTCCAGCCGCATGCCCATTGAGCCCAGTGGGATGGAATCAAGCAGCTTGAGCAACCACACAAACGAACATGGAGCTCCTCACTCAAGGCGCTCAAAACTCCACAGCCAAAGACAAGTTCAGTGCCCAAGCCATTTCCCGCTGCCATGGAAAACAAGTGCTCTGGCAGCACATATGTCTGAAAGTGGATATGACACCTAGGGAAGGGAGTGTGCTGGTGAATGGCAACTGCCCGAAGCAGCAGCACAGCTCTTCCAGTGCCAAAACAACTCCACCTGCCTCATGAACTTCACATACCATCAGCTGTCCTGGCAGCTATCTAGGAAACCCTGTTGGGTCACTTCCGGTCCCATGCCCATTGAGCCCAGTGGGATGGAATCAAGCAGCTTCAGCACCCACACAAAACGAACATGGAGCTCCTCACTCTAGGCGCTCAAAACTCCACAGCCAAAGACAAGTTCAGTGCCCAAGCCATTTCCTGCTGCCATGGAAACCAAGTGCTCTGGCAGCACATATGTCTGTAAGTGGATATGACACCTAGGGAAGGGAGTGTGCTGGTGAATGGCAACTGCCCGAAGCAGCAGCACAGCTCTTCCACTGCCAAAACAACTCCACCTGCCTCATGAACTTCACATACCATCAGCTGTCCTGGCAGCTATCTAGGAAACCCTGTTGGGTCACTTCCAGTCCCATGCCCATTGAGCCCTGTGGGATGGAATCAAGCAGCTTCAGCACCCACAAAAAACAAAGAGAGAGCTCCTCACTCAAGGCGCTCAAATCTCCACAGCCAAAGACAAGTTCAGTGCCCAAGCCATTCCCGCTGCCGTGGAAACCAAGTGCTCTGGCAGCACATATGTCTGAAAGTGGATATGACACCTAGGGAAGGAAGTCTGCTGGTGAATGGCAACTGCCCGAAGCAGCAGCACAGCTCTTCCAGTGCCAAAACAACTCCACCTGCCTTATGAGCTTCACATACCATCAGCTGTCCTGGCAGCTATCTAGGAAACCCTGTTGGGTCACTTCCGGTCCCATGCCCATTGAGCCCAGTGGGATGGAATCAAGCAGCTTCAGCACCCACACAAAACGAACATGGAGCTCCTCACCCAAGGCGGACAAAACTCCATGGCAAAGACAAGTTCAGTGCCCAAGCCATTTCCCGCTGCCATGGAAACAAAGTGCTCTGGCAGCACATATGTCTGAAAGAGGATATGACACCTAGGGAAGGGAGTGTGCTGGTGAATGGCAACTGCCCGAAGCAGCAGCACAGCTCTTCCACTGCCAAAACAACTCCACCTGCCTCATGAACTTCACATAGCATCAGTTGTCTTGGCAGCTATCTAGGAAACCCTGTTGGGTCACTTCCGGTCCCATGCCCATTGAGCCCAGTTGGATGGAATCAAGCAGCGTAAGCACCCACACAAAACTAACATGGAGCTACTCACTCAAGGCGCTCAAAACTCCATGGCCAAGGACAAGTTCAGTGCCCAAGCCATTTCCCGCTGCCATGGAAACCAAATGCTCTGGCAGCACATATGTCTGAAAGTGGATATGACACCTAGGGAAGGGAGTGTGCTGGTGAATGGCAACTGCCCGAAGCAGCAGCACAGCTCTTCCAGTGCCAAAACAACTCCACCTGCCTCATGCACTTCACATACCATCAGCTGTGCTGGCAGCTATCTAGGAAACGCTGTTGGGTCACTTCGGGTCCCATGCCCATTGATCCCAGTGGGATGGAATCAAGCAGCTTGAGCACCCACACAAAACGAACATGGAGCTCCTCACTCAAGGCGCTCAAAACTTCATAGCCAAAGACAAGTTCAGTGCCCAAGCCATTTCCCGCTGCCATGGAAACCAAGTGCTCTGGCAGCACATATGTCTGAAAGTGGATATGACACCTAGGGAAGGGAGTGTGTTGGTGAATGGCAACTGCCCGAAGCAGCAGCACAGCTCTTCCACTGCCAAAACAACTCCACCTGCCTCATGAACTTCACATACAATCAGCTATCCTGGCACCTATCTAGGAAACCCTGTTGGGTCACTTCCAGCCGCATGCCCATTGAGCCCAGTGGGATGGAATCAAGCAGCTTGAGCAACCACACAAACGAACATGGAGCTCCTCACTCAAGGCGCTCAAAACTCCACAGCCAAAGACAAGTTCAGTGCCCAAGCCATTTCCCGCTGCCATGGAAAACAAGTGCTCTGGCAGCACATATGTCTGAAAGTGGATATGACACCTAGGGAAGGGAGTGTGGTGGTGAATGGCAACTGCCCGAAGCAGCAGCACAGCTCTTCCGGTGCCAAAACAACTCCACCTGCCTCATGAACTTCACATACCATCAGCTGTCCTGGCAGCTATCTAGGAAACCCTGTTGGGTCACTTCCGGTCCCATGCCCATTGAGCCCAGTGGGATGGAATCAAGCAGCTTCAGCACCCACACAAAACGAACATGGAGCTCCTCACTCTAGGCGCTCAAAACTCCACAGCCAAAGACAAGTTCAGTGCCCAAGCCATTTCCTGCTGCCATGGAAACCAAGTGCTCTGGCAGCACATATGTCTGTAAGTGGATATGACACCTAGGGAAGGGAGTGTGCTGGTGAATGGCAACTGCCCGAAGCAGCAGCACAGCTCTTCCACTGCCAAAACAACTCCACCTGCCTCATGAACTTCACATACCATCAGCTGTCCTGGCAGCTATCTAGGAAACCCTGTTGGGTCACTTCCGGTCCCATGCCCATTGAGCCCAGTGGGATGGAATCAAGCAGCTTCAGCACCCACACAAAACGAACACGGAGCTCCTCACTCAAGGCGCTCAAAACTCCACAGCCAAAGACAAGTTCAGTGCCCAAGCCATTTCCCGCTGCCATGGAAACCAAGTGCTCTGGCAGCACATATGTCTGAAAGTGGATATGACACCTAGGGAAGGGAGTGTGGTGGTGAATGGCAACTGCCCGAAGCAGCAGCACAGCTCTTGCACTGCCAAAACAACTCCACTTGCCTCATGAACTTCACATACCATCAGCTGTCCTGGCAGCTATCTAGGAAACCCTGTTGGCTCACTTCCGGTCCCATGCCCATTGAGCCCAGTGGGATGGAATCAAGCAGCCTGAGCACCCACACAAAACGAACATGGAGCTCCTCACTCAAGGCGCTCAAAACTTCACAGACAAACTCAAGTTCAGTGCCCAAGCCATTTCCTGCTGCCATGGAAACCAAGTGCTCTGGCAGCACATATGTCTGAAAGTGGATATGACACCTAGGGAAGGGAGTGTGGTGAAGAATGAAAACTGCCCGAAGCAGCAGCACAGCTCTTCCACTGCCAAAACAACTCCACCTGCCTCATGAACTTCACATACCATCAGCTGTCCTGGCAGCTATCTAGGAAACCCTGTTGGGTCACTTCCGGTCCCATGCCCATTGAGCCGAGTGGGATGGAACCAAGCAGCTTCAGCACCCACACAAAACGAACATGGAGCTCCTCACTCAAGGCGCACAAAACTTCATAGCCAAAGACAAGTTCAGTGCCCAAGCCATTTCCCGCTGCCATGCAAACCAAGTGCTCTGGCAGCACATATGTCTGAAAGTGGATATGACACCTAGGGAAGGGAGTGTGCTGGTGAATGGCAACTGCCCGAAGCAGCAGCACAGCTCTTCCAGTGCCAAAACAACTCCACCTGCCTCATGAACTTCACATACCATCAGCTGTCCTGGCAGCTATCTAGGAAACCCTGTTGGGTCACTTCCGGTCCCATGCCCATTGAGCCCAGTGGGATGGAATCAAGCAGCTTCAGCACCCACACAAAACGAACATGGAGCTCCTCACTCAAGGCGCTCAAAACTCCACAGCCAAAGACAAGTTCAGTGCCCAAGACATTTCCCGCTGCCATGGAAACCAAGTGCTCTGGCAGCACATATGTCTGAAAGTGGATATGACACCTAGGGAAGGGAGTGTGGTGGTGAATGGCAACTGCCCGAAGCAGCAGCACAGCTCTTCCAGTGCCAAAACAACTCCACCTGCCTCATGAACTTCACATAAGATCAGCTATCCTGGCACCTATCTAGGAAACCCTGTTGGGTCACTTCCACCCCATGCCCATTGAGCCCAGTGGGATGGAATCAAGCAGCTTGAGCAACCACACAAACGAACATGGAGCTCCTCACTCAAGGCGCTCAAAACTTCACGGCCAGAGACAAGTTCAGTGCCCAAGCCATTTCCCGCTGCCATGGAAACCAAGTGCTCTGGCAGCACATATGTCTGAAAGTGGATATGACACCTAGGGAAGGGAGTGTGGTGGTGAATGGCAACTGCCTGAAGCAGCAGCACAGCTCTTCCACCGCCAAAACAACTCCACCTGCCTCATGAACTTCACATACCATCAGCTGTCCTGGCACCTATCTAGGAAACCCTGTTGGGTCACTTCCGGTCCCATGCCCATTGAGCCCATTGGGATGGAATCAAGCAGCTTCAGCACCCACACAAAACTAAGAGAGAGCTCCTCACTCAAGGCCGACAAAACTCCACAGCCAAAGACAAGTTCACTTCCCAGCCATTTCCCGCTGCCATGGAAACCAAGTGCTCTGGCAGCACATATGTCTGTAAGTGGATATGACACCTAGGGAAGGGAGTGTGCTGGTGAATGGCAACTGCCCGAAGCAGCAGCACAGCTCTTGCACTGCCAAAACAACTCCACCTGCCTCATGAACTTCACATACCATCAGCTGTCCTGGCAGCTATCTAGGAAACCCTGTTGGGTCACTTCGGGTCCCATGCCCATTGAGCCCAGTGGGATGGAATCAAGCAGCTTCAGCACCCACACAAAACGAACATGGAGCTCCTCACTCAAGGCCGACAAAACTCCACGGCCAAAGACAAGTTCAGTGCCCAAGCCATTTCCCGCTGCCATGGAAACCAAGTGCTCTGGCAGCACATATGTCTGAAAGTGGATATGACACCTAGGGAAGGGAGTGTGCTGGTGAATAGCAACTGTCCGAAGCAGCAGCACAGCTCTTCCAGTGCCAAAACAACTCCACCTGCCTCATGAACTTCACATACCATCAGCTGTCCTGGCAGCTATCTAGGAAACCCTGTTGGGTCACTTCCGGTCCCATGCCCACTGAGTCCAGAGGCATGGAATCAAGCAGCTTCAGCACCCACACAAAACGAACATGGATCTCCTCACTCAAGGCGCTCAAAACTCCATGGCCAAAGACAAGTTCAGTGCCCAAGCCATTTCCTGCTGCCATGGAAACCAAGTGCTCTGGCAGCACATATGTCTGAAAGTGGATATGACACCTAGGGAAGGGAGTGTGGTGGTGAATGGCAACTGCCCGAAGCAGCAGCACACCTCTTCCACTGCCAAAACACTCCACATGCATCATGAACTTCACATACCATCAGCTATCCTGGCAGCTATCTAGGAAACCCTGTTGGGTCACTTCCGGTCCCATGCACATTGAGCCCAGTGGGATGGAATCAAGCAGCTTCAGCACCCACACAAAACGAACATGGAGCTCCTCACTCAAGGTGCTCAAAATTCCACGGCCAAAGACAAGTTCAGTGCCCTAGCCATTTCCCGCTGCCATGGAAACCAAGTGCTCTGGCAGCACATATGTCTGTAAGGGGATATGATACCTAGGGAAGGGAGTGTGCTGGTGAATGGCAACTGCCCGAAGCAGCAGCACAGCTCTTCCAGTGCCAAAACAACTCCACCTGCCTCATGAACTTCACATACCATCAGCTGTCCTGGCAGCTATCTAGGAAACCCTGTTGGGTCACTTCCGGTCCCATGCCCATTGAGCCCAGTGGGATGGAATCAAGCAGCTTGAGCACCCACACAAAACGAACATGGAGCTCCTCACTCAAGGCGCTCAAAACGTCACAGCCAAACTCAAGTTCAGTGCCCAAGCCATTTCCCGCTGCCATGGAAAACAAGTGCTCTGGCAGCACATATGTCTGAAAGTGGATATGACACGAAGGGAAGGGAGTGTGCTGGTGAATGGCAACTGCCCGAAGCAGCAGCACAGCTCTTCCACTGCCAAAACAACTCCACCTGCCTCATGAACTTCACATACCATCAGCTGTCCTGGCAGCTATCTAGGAAACCCTGTTGGGTCACTTCCGGTCCCATGCCAATTGAGCCGAGTGGGATGGAATCAAGCAGCTTCAGCACACACATAAAACGAACATGGAGCTCCTCACTCAAGGCGCTCAAAACTCCATGGCCAAAGACAAGTTCAGTGCCCAAGCCATTTCCCGCTGCCATGGAAACCAAGTGCTCTGGCAGCACATATGTCTGAAAGTGGATATGACACCTAGGGAAGGGAGTGTGCTGGTGAATGGCAACTGCCCGAAGCAGCAGCACAGCTCTTCCACTGCCAAAACAACTCCACCTGCCTCATGAACTTCACATACCATCAGCTGTCCTGGCAGCTCTCTGGGAAACCCTGTTGGGTCACTTCCGGTCCCATGCCCATTGAGCCCAGTGGGATGGAATCAAGAAGCTTCAGCACCCACACAAAACGAACATGGAGCTACTCACTCAAGGCGCTCAAAACTCCACAGCCAAAGACAAGTTCAGTGCCCAAGCCATTTCCCGCTGCCATGGAAACCAAGTGCTCTGGCAGCACATATGTCTGAAAGTGGATATGACACCTAGGGAAGGGAGTGTGGTGGTGAATGGCAACTGCCCGAAGCAGCAGCACAGCTCTTCCAGTGCCAAAACAACTCCACCTGCCTCATGAACTTCACATACCATCAGCTGTCCTGGCAGCTATCTAGGAAACAATATTGGGTTACTTCCGTTCCCATGCCCATTGAGCCCAGTGGGATGGAATCAAGCAGCTTCAGCACCCACACAAAACGAACATGAAGAAGTTCTCTGGCAGCACATATGTCTGAAAGTGGATATGACACATAGGGAAGGGAGTGTGCTGGTGAATGGCAACTGCCCCAAGCAGCAGCACAGCTCTTCCACTGCCAAAAGAACTCCACCTGCCTCATGAACTTCACATACCATCAGCTGTCCTGGCACCTATCTAGGAAATCCTGTTGGGTCACTTCCGGTCCCATGCACATTGAGCCCAGTTGGATGGAATCAAGCAGCTTCAGACACACACAAAACGAACATGGAGCTCCTCACTCAAGGTTCTCAAAATTCCCCGGCCAAAGACAAGTTCAGTGCACAAGCCATTTCCCACTGCCATGGAAACCAAGTGCTCTGGCAGCACATATGTCTGAAAGTGGATATGATACCTAGGGAAGGGAGTGTGGTGGTGAATGGCAACTGCCCGAAGCAGCAGCACAGCTCTTCCACTGCCAAAACAACTCCACCTGCCTCATGAACTTCACATACCATCAGCTGTCCTGGCAGCTATCTAGGAAACCCTGTTGGCTCACTTCCGGTCCCATGCCCATTGAGCCCAGTGGGATGGAATCAAGCAGCTTGAGCACCCACACAAAACGAACATGGAGCTCCTCACTCAAGGCGCTCAAAACTCCACAGCCAAGGACAAATTTAGTGCCCAAGCCATTTCCCGCTGCCATGCAAACCAAGTGCTCTGGCAGCACATATGTCTGAAAGTGGATATGACACCTAGGGAAGGGAGTGTGCTGGTGAATGGCAACTGCCTGAAGAAGCAGCACAGCTCTTGCAGTGCAAAAACAACTCCACCTGCCACATGAATTCACATACCATCAGCTGTCCTGGCAGGAATGTTGGACACCATGTTGGTTCACTTCCGGTCCCATGCCCATTGAGCCCAGTGGGATGGAATCAAGCAGCTTCAGCACCCACACAAAACGAACATGGAGCTCCTCACTCAAGGCGCTCAAAACTCCACAGCCAAAGACAAGTTCAGTGCCCAAGCCATTTCCCTCTGCCATGGGAACCAAGTGCTCTTGCAGCACATATGTCTGAAAGTGGATATGACACCTAGGGAAGGGAGTGTGCTGGTGAATGGCAACTGCCCGAAGCAGCAGCACAGCTCTTCCAGTGCCAAAACAACTCCACCTGCCTCATGAACTTCACATACCATCAGCTGTCCTGGCAGCTATCTAGGAAACCCTGTTGGGTCACTTCCGGTCCCATGCCCATTGAGCCCAGTGGGATGGAATCAAGCAGCTTCAGCACCCACACAAAACTAACATGGAGCTCCTCACTCAAGGCAATCAAAACTGCACGGCCAAAGACAAGTTCAGTGCCCAATCCATTTCCCGCTGCCATGGAATCCAAGTGCTCTCTCAGCACATATCTCTGAAAGTGGATATGACACCTAGGGAAGGGAGTGTGCTGGTGAATGTCAACTGCCCGAAGCAGCAGCACAGCTCTTCCACTGCCAAAACAACTCTAACTGCCTCATGAACTTCACATACCATCAGCTGTCCTGGGAGATATCTAGGAAACCCTGTTGGGTCACTTCCGGTCCCATGCCCATTGAGCCCAATGGGATGAAATCAAGGAGCTTGAGCCCCCACACAAAACGAACATGGGACTCCTCACTCAAGGTGCTCCAAACTTCACGGCCAAAGACAAGTTCAGTGCCCAAGCCATTTCCCGCTGCCATGGAAACCAAGTGCTCTGGCAGCACATATGTCTGAAAGTGGATATGACACCTAAGGAAGGGAGTGTGCTGGTGAATGGCAACTGCCTGAAGCAGCAGCACAGCTCTTCCAGTGCAAAACAACTCCACCTGCCTCATGAACTTCACATACCATCAGCTGTCCTGGCAGCTATCTAGGAAACCCTGTTGGTTCACTTCCGGTCCCATGCCCATTGAGCCCAGTGGGATGGAATCAAGCAGCTTCAGCACCCACACAAAACGAACATGGAGCTCCTCACTCAAGGCGCTTCAAACTTCACGGCCAAACACAAGTTCAGTGCCCAAGCCATTTCCCGCTGCCATGGAAACCAAGTGCTCTGGCAGCACATATGTCTGAAAGTGGATATGACACCTAGGGAAGGGAGTGTGCTGGTGAATGGCAACTGCCTGAAGCAGCAGCACAGCTCTTCCACTGCCAAAACAACTCCACATGCCTCATGAACTTCACATACCATCAGCTGTCCTGGCTGCTATCTAGGAAACCCTGTTGGGTCACTTCCGGTCATATGCCCATTGAGCCCAGTGGGATGGAATCAAGCAGCTTGAGCACCCAAACAAAACTAACATGGAGCTCCTCACTCAAGGCGCTCAAAACCCACAGCCAAGGACAAGTTCAGTGCCCATACCATTTCCCACTGCCATGGAAACCAAGTGCTCTGGCAGCACATATGTCTGAAAGTGGATATGACACCTAGGGAAGGGAGTGTGGTGGTGAATGGCAACTGCCAAAACCTGCAGCACAGCTCTTCCAGTGCCAAAACAACTCCACCTACCTCATGAACTTCATATACCATCAGCTGTCCTGGCAGGTATGTCGGACACCTTGTTGGTTCACTTCCGGTCCCATGCCCATTGAGCCCAGTGGGATGAAATCAAGCAGCTTGAGCACCCACACAAAACTAACATGGGACTCCTCACTCAAGGCGCTCCAAACTTCACGGCCAAAGACAAGTTCAGTGCCCAAGCCATTTCCCTCTGCCATGGAAACCAAGTGCTCTGGCAGCACATATGTCTGAAAGTAGATATGACACCTAGGGAAGGGAGTGTGGTGGTCAATGGCAACTGCCCGAAGCAGCAGCACAGCTCTTCCACTGCCAAAACAACTCCACCTGCCTCATGAACTTCACATACCATCAGCTGTCCTGGCATCTATCTTGGAAACGGTCTTGGGAACTTCCGGTCCCATGCCCATTGAGCCCAGATCAAGCAGCTTGTCCAGAAACAAAACTAACATGGAGCTCCTCACTCAAGGCGCTCAAAACTCCACGGCCAAAGACAAGTTCAGTGCCCAAGCCATTTCCCACTGCCATGGAAACCAAGTGCTCTTAAAGCGCATGTGTCTGAAAGTGGATATGACAACTAGGGAAGGGAATTTGTTGGTGAATGGCAACTGCTCGAAGCAGCAGCACAGCTCTTCCACTGCCAAAACAACTCCACCTGCCTCATGAACTTCACGTACCATCAGCTGTCCTGGCAGCTATCTAGGAAACCCTGTTGGGTGACTTCTGGTCCCATGCCCATTGAGCCCAGTGGGATGGAATCAAGCAGCTTCAGCACCCACACAAAACCAACATGGAGAACCTCACTCAAGGAGCTCCAAACATCACGGCCAAAGACAAGTTCAGTGCCCAAACCATTTCCCGCTGCCATGGAAACCAAGTGCTCTGGCAGCACATATGTCTGAAAGTGGATATGACACCTAGAGAAGGGAGTGTGGTGGTGAATGGCAACTGCCTGAAGCAGCACAACAGCTCTTCCAGTGCCAAAACAACTCCACCTGCCTCATGAACTTCACATACCATCAGCTGTCCTAGCAGCTATCTAGGAAACCCTGTTGGGTCACTTCCGGTCCCATGCCCATTGAGGGAGTGGGATGGAATCAAGCAGCTTGAGCACCCACACAAAACGAACATGGAGCTCCTCACTCAAGGCAATCAAAAGCCCACAGCCAAAGACAAGTTCAGTGCCCAAGCCATTTCCCGCTGCCATGGAAACCAAGTGCTCTGGCAGCACATATGTCTGAAAGTGGATATGACACCTAGAGTAGTGAGTGTGCTGGTGAATGGCAACTGCCCGAAGCAGCAGCACAGCTCTTCCACTGCCAAAACAACTCCACCTGCCTCATGAACTTCACATACCATCAGCTGTCCTGGCAGCTATCTAGGAAACCCTTTTGGGTACTTCCGGTCCCATGCCCATTGAGGGAGTGGGATGGAATCAAGCAGCTTCAACACCCACACAAAACGAACATGGAGCTCCTCACTCAAGGCGCTCAAAACTTCAGGGCAAAAGGCAAGTTCAGTGCCCAAGCCATTTCCCGCTGCCATGGAAACCAAATGCTCTGGCAGCACATATGTCTGAAAGTGGATATGACACCTAGGGAAGGGAGTGTGCTGGTGAATGGCAACTGCCCGAAGCAGCAGCACAGCTCTTCCACTGCCAAAACAACTCCACCTGCCTCATGATCTTCACATACCATCAGCTGTCCTGGCAGCTATCTAGGAAACCCTGTTGGATGACTTCTGGTCCCATGCCCATTGAGCCCAGTGGGATGGAATCAAGCAGCTTCAGCACCCACACAAAACCAACATGGAGCTCCTCACTCAAGGCGCTCCAAACTTCACGGCCAAAGACAAGTTCAGTGCCCAAACCATTTCCCGCTGCCATGGAAACCAAGTGCTCTGGCAGCACATATGTCTGAAAGTGGATATGACACCTAGAGAAGGGAGTGTGGTGGTGAATGGCAACTGCCAGAAGCAGCAGCACAGCTCTTCCACTGCCAAAACAACTCCACCTGCCTCATGAACTTCACATACCATCAGCTGTCCTGGCAGCTATCTAGGAAACCCTGTTAGGTCACTTCCGGTCCCATGCCCATTGAGCTCAGCGGGATGGAATCAAGCAGCTTGAGCACCCACACAAAACGAACATGGAGCTCCTCACTCAAGGCGCTCCAAACTTCACGGCCAAAGACAAGTTCAGTGCCCAAGCCATTTCCCGCTGCCATGGAAACCAAGTGCTCTGGCAGCACATATGTCTGAAAGTGGATATGACACCTAGGGAAGGGAGTGTGCTGGTGAATGGCAACTGCCCGAAGCAGCAGCACAGCTCTTCCACTGCCAAAACAACTCCACCTGCCTCATGAACTTCACATACCATCAGCTATCCTGGCAGCTATCTAGGAAACCCTGTTGGGTCACTTCCGGTCCCATGCCCAATGAGCCCAGTGGGATGGAATCAAGCAGCTTCAGCACCCACACAAATCTAACATGGAGCTCCTCACTCAAGGCGCTCAAAACTCCACGGCCAAAGACAAGTTCAGTGCCTAAGTCATTTCCCACTGCCATGGCAACCAAGTGCTCTGGCAGCACATATGTCTGAAAGTGGATATGACACCTAGGGAAGGGATTGTGGTGGTGAATGGCAACTGCCCGAAGCAGCAGCACAGCTCTTCCACCGCCAAAACAACTCCACCTGCCTCATGAACTTCACATACCATCAGCTGTCCTGGCAGCTATCTAGGACACCCTGTTGCGTCACTTCCGTTCCCATGCACAATGAGCCCTGTGGGATGGAATCAAGCAGCTTCAGTACCCACACAAATCTAACATGGAGCTCCTCACTGAAGGCGCTCAAAACTCCACGGCCAAAGACAAGTTCAGTGACCAAGCCATTTCCCGCTGCCATGGAAACCAAGTGCTCTGGCAGCACATATGTCTGAAAGTGGATATGACACCTAGGGAAGGGAGTGTGCTGGTGAATGGCAAATGCCAGAAGCAGCAGCACAGCTCTTCCACTGCCAAAACAACTCCACCTGCCTCATGAACTTCACATACCATCAGCTGTCCTGGCAGCTATCTAGGAAACCCTGTTGGGTCACTTCCGGTCCCATGCCCATTGATCCCAGTGGGATGGAACCTAGCAGCTTCAGCACCCACACAAATCTAACATGGAGCTCCTCACTCAAGGAGTAAAAACTCCACAGCTAAAGTTAAGTTCAGTGAACAAGCCATTTCCTGCTGCCATGGAAACCAAGTGCTCTGCAGCACATATGTCTGAAAGTGGATATGACACCTAGGGAAGGGAGTGTGTTGGTGAATGGCAACTGCCCGAAGCAGCAGCACAGCTCTTCCACTGCCAAAACAACTCCACCTGCCTCATGAACTTCACATACCATCAGCTGTCCTGGCAGCTATCTAGGAAACCCTGTTAGGTCACTTGCGGTCCCATGCCCATTGAGCTCAGCGGGATGGAATCAAGCAGCTTGAGCACCCACACAAAACGAACATGGAGCTCCTCACTCAAGGCGCTCCAAACTTCACGGCCAAAGACAAGTTCAGTGCCCAAGCCATTTCCCGCTGCCATGGAAACCAAGTGCTCTGCAGCACATATGTCTGAAAGTGGATATGACACCTAGGGAAGGGAGTGTGCTGGTGAATGGCAACTGCCCGAAGCAGCAGCACAGCTCTTCCAGTGCCAAAACAACTCCACCTGCCTCATGAACTTCACATACCATCAGCTGTCCTGGCAGCTATCTAGGACACCCTGTTGCGTCACTTCCGGTCCCATGCACAATGAGCCCAGTGGGGTGGAATCAAGCAGCTTCAGCACCCACACAAATCTAACATGGAGCTCCTCACTGAAGGCGCTCAAAACTCCACGGCCAAAGACAAGTTCAGTGACCAAGCCATTTCCCGCTGCCATGGAAACCAAGTGCTCTGGCAGCACATATGTCTGAAAGTGGATATGACACCTAGGGAAGGGAGTGTGCTGGTGAATGGCAACTGCCCGAAGCAGCAGCACAGCTCTTCCAGTGCCAAAACAACTCCACCTGCCTCATGAACTTCACATACCATCAGCTGTCCTGGCAGCTATCTAGGAAACCCTGTTGGGTCACTTCCGGTCCCATGCCCATTGAGCCCAGTGGGATGGAATCAAGCAGCTTCAGCACCCACACAAATCTAACATGGAGCTCCTCACTCAAGGCTTAAAAACTCCACAGCTAAAGTTAAGTTCAGTGAACAAGCCATTTCCTGCTGCCATGGAAACCAAGTGCTCTGCAGCACATATGTCTGAAAGTGGATATGACACCTAGGGAAGGGAGTGTGCTGGTGAATGGCAACTGCCCGAAGCAGCAGCACAACTCTTCCAGTGCCAAAACAACTCCACCTGCCTCATGAACTTCACATACCATCAGCTGTCCTGGCAGCCATCTAGGAAACCCTGTTGGGTCACTTCCGGTCCCATGCCCATTGAGCCCAGTGGGATGGAATCAAGCAGCTTCAGCACCCACACAAAACGAACATGGAGCTCCTCACTCAAGGCGCTCAAAACTCCACAGCCAAAGACAAGTTCAGTGCCCAAACCATTTCCCGCTGCCATGGAAACCAAGTGCTCTGGCAGCACATATGTCTGAAAGTGGATATGACACCTAGGGAAGGGAGTGTGCTGGTGAATGGCAACTGCCTGAAGCATCAGCACAGCTCTTCCAGTGCCAAAACAACTCCACCTGCCTCATGAACTTCACATACCATCAGCTGTCCTGGCAGCTATCTAGGAAACCCTGTTGGGTCACTTCCGGTCCCATGCCCATTGAGCCCAGTGGGATGGAATCAAGCAGCTTGAGCACCCACACAAAACGAACATGGAGCTCCTCACTCAAGGCGCTCAAAACTCCACAGCCAAAGACAAGTTCAGTGCCCAAGCCAATTCCCGCTGCCATGGAAACCAAGTGCTCTGGCAGCACATATGTCTGAAAGTGGATATGACACCTAGGGAAGGGAGTGTGCTGGTGAATGACAACTGCCTGAAGCAGCAGCACAGCTCTTCCACTGCCAAAACAACTCCACCTGCCTCATGAACTTCACATACCATCAGCTGTCCTGGCAGCTATCTAGGAAACCCTGTTGGGTCACTTCCGGTCCCATGCCCATTGAGCCCAGGGGGATGGAATCAAGCAGCTTCAGCACCCACACAAAACGAACATGGAGCTCCTCACTCAAGGCGCTCAAAACTACATGGCGAAAGACAAGCTCAGTGCCCAAACCATTTCCCGCTGCCATGGAAACCAAGGTCTCTGGCAGCACATATGTCTGAAAGTGGATATGACACCTAGGGAAGGGAGTGTGCTGGTGAATGGCAACTGCCTGAAGCATCAGCACAGCTCTTCCAGTGCCAAAACAACTCCACCTGCCTCATGAACTTCACATACCATCAGCTGTCCTGGCAGCTATCTAGGAAACCCTGTTGGGTCACTTCCGGTCCCATGCCCATTGAGCCCAGTGGGATGGAATCAAGCAGCTTGAGCACCCACACAAAACGAACATGGAGCTCCTCACTCAAGGCGCTCAAAACTCCACAGCCAAAGACAAGTTCAGTGCCCAAGCCAATTCCCGCTGCCATGGAAACCAAGTGCTCTGGCAGCACATATGTCTGAAAGTGGATACGACACCTAGGGAAGGGAGTGTGCTGGTGAATGACAACTGCCTGAAGCAGCAGCACAGCTCTTCCACTGCCAAAACAACTCCACCTGCCTCATGAACTTCACATACCATCAGCTGTCCTGGCAGCTATCTAGGAAACCCTGTTGGGTCACTTCCGGTCCCATGCCCATTGAGCCCAGTGGGATGGAATCAAGCAGCTTCACCACCCACACAAAACGAACATGGAGCTCCTCACTCAAGGCGCTCAAAACTCCACAGCCAAAGACAAGTTCAGTGCCCAAGCCATTTCCCGCTGCCATGGAAACCAAGGTCTCTGGCAGCACATATGTCTGAAAGTGGATATGACACCTAGGGAAGGGACTGTGGTCTTGAATGGCAACTGCCTGAAGCATCAGCACAGCTCTTCCAGTGCCAAAACAACTCCACCTGCCTCATGAACTTCACATACCATCAGCTGTCCTGGCAGCTATCTAGGAAACCCTGTTGGGTCACTTCCGGTCCCATGCCCATTGAGCTCAGCGGGATGGAATCAAGCAGCTTCAGCACCCACACAAAACGAACATGGAGCTCCTCACTCAAGGCGCTCAAAACTCCACAGCCAAAGACAAGTTCAGTGCCCAAGCCATTTCCTACTGCCATGGAAACCAAGTGATCTGGCAGCACATATGTCTGAAAGTGGATATGACACCTAAGGAAGGGAGTGTTGTGGTGAATGGCAACTGCCCGAAGCAGCAAAACAGCTCTTCCAGTGCCAAAACAACTCCACCTGCCTCATGAACTTCACATACCATCAGCAGTCCTGGCAGCTATCTAGGAAACCCTGTTAGGTCACTTCCGGTCCCATGCCCATTGAGCCCAGTGGGATGGAATCAAGCAGCTTCAGCACCCACACAAAACGAACATGGAGCTCCTCACTCAAGGCGCTCAAAACTCCACAGCCAAAGACAAGTTCATTACCCAAGCCATTTCCCGCTGCCATGGAAACCAAGTGCTCTGGCAGCACATTTGTCTGAAAGTGGATATGACACCTAGAGAAGGGAGTGTGGTGGTGAATGGCAACTGCCCGAAGCAGCAGCACAGCTCTTCCACTGCCAAAACAACTCCACCTGCCTCATGAACTTCACGTACCATCAGCTGTCCTGGCAGCTATCTAGGAAACCCTGTTGGGTCACTTCTGGTCCCATGCCCATTGAGCCCAGTGGGATGGAATCAAGCAGCTTGAGCACCCACACAAAACCAACATGGAGAACCTCACTCAAGGAGCTCCAAACATCACGGCCAAAGACAAGTTCAGTGCCCAAACCATTTCCCGCTGCCATGGAAACCAAGTGCTCTGGCAGCACATATGTCTGAAAGTGGATATGACACCTAGAGAAGGGAGTGTGGTGGTGAATGGCAACTGCCCGAAGCAGCAGCACAGCTCTTCCACTGCCAAAACAACTCCACCTGCCTCATGAACTTCACGTACCATCAGCTGTCCTGGCAGCTATCTAGGAAACCCTGTTGGGTCACTTCCGGTCCCATGCCCAATGAGCCCAGTGGGATGGAATCAAGCAGCTTGAGCACCCAAACAAAACGAACATGGAGCTCCTCACTCAAGGCGCTCAAAACTACATGGCGAAAGACAAGCTCAGTGCCCAAGCCATTTCCCGCTGCCAAGGAAACCAAGTGCTCTGGCAGCACATATGTCTGAAAGTGGATATGACACCTAGGGAAGGGAGTGTGCTGGTGAATGGCAACTGCCCGAAGCAGCAGCACAGCTCTTCCACTGCCAAAACAACTCCACCTGCCTCATGAACTTCACATACCATCAGCTGTCCTGGCAGCTATCTAGGAAACCCTGTTGGGTCACTTCCGGTCCCATGCCCATTGAGGGAGTGGGATGGAATCAAGCAGCTTGAGCACCCACACAAAACGAACATGGAGCTCCTCACTCAAGGCGCTCCAAACTTCACGGCCAAAGACAAGTTCAGTGCCCAAGCCATTTCCCGCTGCCATGGAAACCAAGTGCTCTGGCAGCACATATGTCTGAAAGTGGATATGACAGCTAGGGAAGGGAGTGTGCTGGTGAATGGCAACTGCCCGAAGCAGCAGCACAGCTCTTCCACTGCCAAAACAACTCCACCTGCCTCATGAACTTCACATACCATCAGCTATCCTGGCAGCTATCTAGGAAACCCTGTTGGCTCACTTCCGGTCCCATGCCCAATGAGCCCAGTGGGATGGAATCAAGCAGCTTCAGCACCCACACAAATCTAACATGGAGCTCCTCACTGAAGGCGCTCAAAACTCCACGGCCAAAGACAAGTTCAGTGCCTAAGTCATTTCCCACTGCCATGGCAACCAAGTGCTCTGGCAGCACATATGTCTGAAAGTGGATATGACACCTAGGGAAGGGAGTGTGCTGGTGAATGGCAACTGCCTGAAGCAGCAGCACAGCTCTTCCACTGCCAAAACAACTCCACCTGCCTCATGAACTTCACATACCATCAGCTGTCCTGGCAGCTATCTAGGAAACCCTGTTGGGTCACTTCCGGTCCCATGCCCATTGAGCCCAGTGGGATGGAATCAAGCAGCTTCAGCACCCACACAAATCTAACATGGAGCTCCTCACTCAAGGCGTAAAAACTCCACAGCTAAAGTTAAGTTCAGTGAACAAGCCATTTCCTGCTGCCATGGAAACCAAGTGCTCTGGCAGCACATATGTCTGAAAGTGGATATGACACCTAGGGAAGGGAGTGTGCTGGTGAATGGCAACTGCCCGAAGCAGCAGCACAGCTCTTCCAGTGCCAAAACAACTCCACCTGCCTCATGAACTTCACATACCATCAGCTGTCCTGGCAGCCATCTAGGAAACCCTGTTGGGTCACTTCCGGTCCCATGCCCAATGAGCCCAGTGGGATGAAATCAAGCAGCTTGAGCGCCCACACAAAACAAACATGGAGCTCCTCACTCAAGGCGCTCAAAACTCCACAGCCAAAGATAAGTTCAGTGCCCAAGCCATTTCCCGCTGCCATGGAAATCAAGTGCTCCGGCAGCACATATGTCTGAAAGTGGATATGACACCTAGGGAAGGGAGTGTGCTGGTGAATGGCAACTGCCCGAAGCACAACTACAGCTCGTCCAGTGCAAAAACAACTCCACCTGCCTCATGAACTTCACATAGCATCAGCTGTCTTGGAAGCTATCTTGGAAACCCTGTTGGGTCACATCCTGTCCTATGCCCATTGAGCCCAGATCAAGCAGCTTGACCACCCACACAAAACTAACAATGAGCTCCTCACTCAGGCGCTCAAAACTCCACAGCCAAAGACAAGTTCAGAGCCCAAGCCATTTCCCGCTGCCATGGGAACCAAGTGCTCTGGCAGCGCATATGTCTGAAAGTGGATATGACACCTAGGGAAGGGAGTTTGTTGGTGAATGGCAGCTGCCTGAAGCAGCTGCACAGCTCTTCCAGTGCAAAAACAACTCCACCTGCCTCATGAACTTCACATACCATCAGCTGTCCTGGCAGCTATCTAGGAAACCCTGTTGGGTCACTTCCGGTCCCATGCCCATTGAGCCCAGTGGGATGGAATCAAGCAGCTTCAGCACCCACACAAAACGAACATGGAGCTCCTCAATCAAGGCGCTCCAAACTTCACGGCCAAAGACAAGTTCAGTGCCCAAGACATTTCCCGCTGCCATGGAAACCAAGGTCTCTGGCAGCACATATGTCTGAAAGTGGATATGACACCTAGAGTAGTGAGTGTGCTGGTGAATGGCAACTGCCCGAAGCAGCAGCACAGCTCTTCCAGTGCCAAAACAACTCCACCTGCCTCATGAACTTCACATACCATCAGCTGTCCTGGCAGCTATCTAGGACACCCTGTTGCGTCACTTCCGGTCCCATGCACAATGAGCCCAGTGGGATGGAATCAAGCAGCTTCAGCACCCACACAAATCTAACATGGAGCTCCTCACTGAAGGCGCTCAAAACTCCACGGCCAAAGACAAGTTCAGTGCCCAAGCCATTTCCCGCTGCCATGGAAACCAAGTGTTCTGGCAGCACATATGTCTGAAGGTGGATATGACACCTAGGGAAGGGAGTGTGCTGGTGAATGGCAACTGCCCGAAGCAGCAGCACAGCTCTTCCACTGCCAAAACAACTCCACCTGCCTCATGAACTTCACATACCATCAGCTGTCCTGGCAGCTATCTAGGAAACCCTGTTGGGTCACTTCCGGTCCCATGCCCATTGAGCCCAGTGGGATGGAATCAAGCAGCTTCAGCACCCACACAAAACGAACATGGAGCTCCTCACTCAAGGCGTAAAAACTCCTCAGCTAAAGTTAAGTTCAGTGAACAAGCCATTTCCTGCTGCCATGGAAACCAAGTGCTCTGCAGCACATATGTCTGAAAGTGGATATGACACCTAGGGAAGGGAGTGTGCTGGTGAATGGCAACTGCCCGAAGCAGCAGCACAGCTCTTCCAGTGCCAAAACAACTCCACCTGCCTCATGAACTTCACATACCATCAGCTGTCCTGGCAGCCATCTAGGAAACCCTGTTGGGTCACTTCCGGTCCCATGCCCATTGAGCCCAGTGGGATGAAATCAAGCAGCTTGAGCGCCCACACAAAACAAACATGGAGCTCCTCACTCAAGGCGCTCCAAACTCCACAGGCAAAGACAAGTTTAGTGCCCCAGCCATTTCCCGCTGCCATGGAAATCAAGTGCTCCGGCAGCACATATGTCTGAAAGTGGATATGACACCTAGGGAAGGGAGTGTGCTGGTGAATGGCAACTGCCCGAAGCACAACTACAGCTCGTCCAGTGCCAAAACAACTCCACCTGCCTCATGAACTTCACATACCATCAGCTGTCTTGGCAGCTATCTTGGAAACCCTGTTGGGTCACATCCTGTCCTATGCCCATTGAGCCCAGACCAAGCAGCTTGACCACCCACACAAAACTAACAATGAGCTCCTCACTCAAGACGCTCAAAACTCCACAGCCAAAGACAAGTTCAGAGCCCAAGCCATTTCCCGCTGCCATGGGAACCAAGTGCTCTGGCAGCGCATATGTCTGAAAGTGGATATGACACCTAGGGAAGGGAGTTTGTTGGTGAATGGCAGCTGCCTGAAGCAGCTGCACAGCTCTTCCACTGCCAAAACAACTCCACCTGCCTCATGAACTTCACATACCATCATCTGTCCTGGCAGCTACCTAGGAAACCCTGTTGGGTCACTTCCGGTCCCATGCCCATTGAGCCCAGTGGGATGGAATCAAGCAGCTTCAGCACCCACACAATACTAACATGGAGCTCCTCACTCAAGGCGCTCCAAACTTCACGGCCAAAGACAAGTTCAATGCAGAAGCCATTTCCCGCTGCCATGGAAACCAAGTGCTCTGGCAGCACATATGTCTGAAAGTGGATATGACACCTAGGGAAGGGAGTGTGGTGGTGAATGGCAACTGCCCGAAGCAGCAGCACAGCTCTTCCAGTGCCAAAACAACTCCACCTGCCTCATGAACTTCACATACCACCAGCTGTCCTGGCAGCTATCTAGGAAACCCTGTTGGGTCATTCCGGTCCCATGCCCATTGAGCCCAGTGGGATGAAATCAAGCAGCTTCAGCACCCACACAAATCTAACATGGAGGTCCTCACTGAAGACGCTCAAAACTCCACGGCCAAAGACAAGTTCAGTGCCCAAGCGATTTCCCACTGCCATGGGAACCAAGTGCTCTGGCAGCACATATGTCTGAAAGTGCATATGACACCTAGAGAAGGGAGTGTGGTGGTGAATGGCAACTGCCTGAAGCAGCAGCACAGCTCTTCCAGTGCAAAAACAACTCCACCTGCCTCATGAACTTCACATCCCATCAGCTGTCCTGGCAGCTATCTAGGAAACCCTGTTGGGTCACTTCCGGTAACATGCCCATTGAGCCCAGTGGGATGGAATCAAGCAGGTTGAGCACCCACACAATACGAACATGGAGCTCCTCACTCAAGGCGCTCAAAACTCACGGTCAAAGACAAGTTCAGTGCCCAAGCCATTTCCCGCTGCCATGGAAACTAAGTGCTCTGGCATCACATATGTTTGAAAGTGGATATGACACCTAGGGAAGGGAGTGTGCTGGTGAATGGCAACTGCCCGAAGCAGCAGCACAGCTCTTCCACTGCCAAAACAACTCCACCTGCCTCATGAACTTCACATACCATCAGCTGTCCTGGCAGGTATGTTGGACACCCTGTTCTGTGACTTCCTGTCCCATTCCCATTGAGCCCAGTGGGATGGAATCAAGCAGCTTGAGAACCCACACAAAACTAACATGGAGCTCCTCACTCAAGGCGCTCCAAACTCCATGGCCAAAGACAAGTTCAGTGCCGAAGCCATTTTCCGGTGCCATGGAAACCAAGTGCTCTGGCAGCACATATGTCTGAAAGTGGATATGACACCTAGGGAAGGGATTGTGTTGGTGAATGTCAACTGCCAAAACCTGCAGCACAGCTCTTCCAATGCCAAGACAACTCCACCTGCCTCATGAACTTCACATACCACCAGCTGTCCTGGCAGCTATCTAGGAAACCCTGTTAGGTCACTTGCGGTCCCATGCCCATTGAGCTCAGCGGGATGGAATCAAGCAGCTTGAGCACCCACACAAAACGAACATGGAGCTCCTCACTCAAGGCGCTCCAAACTTCACGGCCAAAGACAAGTTCAGTGCCCAAGCCATTTCCCGCTGCCATGGAAACCAAGTGCTCTGGCAGCACATATGTCTGAAAGTGGATATGACACCTAGGGAAGGGAGTGTGCTGGTGAATGGCAACTGCCCGAAGCAGCAGCACAGCTCTTCCACTGCCAAAACAACTCCACCTGCCTCATGAACTTCACATACCATCAGCTGTCCTGGCAGCTATCTAGGAAACCCTGTTGGGTCACTTCAGGTCCCATGCCCAATGAGCCCAGTGGGATGGAATCAAGCAGCTTCAGCACCCACACAAATCTAACATGGAGGTCCTCACTGAAGGTGCTCAAAACTCCACGGCCAAAGACAAGTTCAGTGCCTAAGTCATTTCCCACTGCCATGGCAACCAAGTGCTCTGGCAGCACATATGTCTGAAAGTGGATATGACACCTAGGGAAGGGATTGTGGTGGTGAATGGCAACTGCCCGAAGCAGCAGCACAGCTCTTCCACTGCCAAAACAACTCCACCTGCCTCATGAACTTCACATACCATCAGCTGTCCTGGCAGCTATCTTGGACACCCTTTGCGTCACTTCCGGTCCCATGCACAATGAGCCCTGTGGGATGGAATCAAGCAGCTTCAGTACCCACACAAATCTAACATGGAGCTCCTCACTGAAGGCGCTCAAACCTCCACGGCCAAAGACAAGTTCAGTGCCCAAGCCATTTCCCGCTGCCATGGAAACCAAGTGCTCTGGCAGCACATATGTCTGAAAGTGGATATGACACCTAGGGAAGGGAGTGTGCTGGTGAATGGCAACTGCCCGAAGCAGCAGCACAGCTCTTCCACTGCCAAAACAACTCCACCTGCCTCATGAACTTCACATACCATCAGCTGTCCTGGCAGCTATCTAGGAAACCCTGTTGGGTCACTTCCGGTCCCATGCCCATTGAGCCCAGTGGGATGGAACCTAGCAGCTTCAGCACCCACACAAATCTAACATGGAGCTCCTCACTCAAGGCGTAAAAACTCCACAGCTAAAGTTAAGTTCAGTGAACAAGCCATTTCCTGCTGCCATGGAAACCAAGTGCTCTGGCAGCACATATGTCTGAAAGTGGATATGACACCTAGGGAAGGGAGTGTGCTGGTGAATGGCAACTGCCCGAAGCAGCAGCACAGCTCTTCCACTGCCAAAACAACTCCACCTGCCTCATGAACTTCACATACCATCAGCTGTCCTGGCAGCCATCTAGGAAACCCTGTTGGGTCACTTCCGGTCCCATGCCCAATGAGCCCAGTGGGATGAAATCAAGCAGCTTGAGCGCCCACACAAATCTAACATGGAGCTCCTCACTCAAGGCGCTCAAAACTCCACAGCCAAAGATAAGTTCAGTGCCCAAGCCATTTCCCGCTGCCATGGAAATCAAGTGCTCCGGCAGCACATATGTCTGAAAGTGGATATGACACCTAGGGAAGGGAGTGCTGGTGAATGGCAACTGCCCGAAGCACAACTACAGCTCGTCCAGTGCAAAAACAACTCCACCTGCCTCATGAACTTCACATAGCATCAGCTGTCTTGGCAGCTATCTTGGAAACCCTGTTGGGTCACATCCTGTCCTATGCCCATTGAGCCCAGATCAAGCAGTTTGACCACCCACACAAAACTAACAATGAGCTCCTCACTCAAGGCGCTCAAAACTCCACAGCCAAAGACAAGTTCAGAGCCAAAGCCATTTCCCGCTGCCATGGGAACCAAGTGCTCTGGCAGCGCATATGTCTGAAAGTGGATATGACACCTAGGGAAGGGAGTTTGTTGGTGAATGGCAGCTGCCTGAAGCAGCTGCACAGCTCTTCCAGTGCAAAAACAACTCCACCTGCCTCATGAACTTCACATACCATCAGCTGTCCTGGCAGCTATCTAGGAAACCCTGTTGGGTCACTTCCGGTCCCATGCCCATTGAGCCCAGTGGGATGGAATCAAGCAGCTTCAGCACCCACACAAAACGAACATGGAGCTCCTCAATCAAGGCGCTCCAAACTTCACGGCCAAAGACAAGTTCAGTGCCCAAGCCATTTCCCGCTGCCATGGAAACCAAGTGCTCTGGCAGCACATATGTTTGAAAGTGGATATGACACCTAGAGTAGTGAGTGTGCTGGTGAATGGCAACTGCCCGAAGCAGCAGCACAGCTCTTCCAGTGCCAAAACAACTCCACCTGCCTCATGAACTTCACATACCATCAGCTGTCCTGGCAGCTATCTAGGACACCCTGTTGCGTCACTTCCGGTCCCATGCACAATGAGCCCAGTGGGATGGAATCAAGCAGCTTCAGCACCCACACAAATCTAACATGGAGCTCCTCACTGAAGGCGCTCAAAACTCCACGGCCAAAGACAAGTTCAGTGACCAAGCCATTTCCCGCTGCCATGGAAACCAAGTGCTCTGGCAGCACATATGTCTGAAAGTGGATATGACACCTAGGGAAGGGAGTGTGCTGGTGAATGGCAACTGCCCGAAGCAGCAGCACAGCTCTTCCAGTGCCAAAACAACTCCACCTGCCTCATGAACTTCACATCCCATCAGCTGTCCTGGCAGCTATCTAGGAAACCCTGTTGGGTCACTTCTGGTCCCATGCCCATTGAGCCCAGTGGGATGGAATCAAGCAGCTTCAGCACCCACACAAATCTAACATGGAGCTCCTCACTCAAGGCGTAAAAACTCCACAGCTAAAGTTAAGTTCAGTGAACAAGCCATTTCCTGCTGCCATGGAAACCAAGTGCTCTGCAGCACATATGTCTGAAAGTGGATATGACACCTAGGGAAGGGAGTGTGCTGGTGAATGGCAACTGCCCGAAGCAGCAGCACAGCTCTTCCACTGCCAAAACAACTCCACCTGCCTCATGAACTTCACATACCATCAGCTGTCCTGGCAGCCATCTAGGAAACCCTGTTGGGTCACTTCCGGTCCCATGCCCATTGAGCCCAGTGGGATGAAATCAAGCAGCTTGAGCGCCCACACAAAACAAACATGGAGCTCCTCACTCAAGGCGCTCCAAACTCCACAGGCAAAGACAAGTTTAGTGCCCCAGCCATTTCCCGCTGCCATGGAAATCAAGTGCTCCGGCAGCACATATGTCTGAAAGTGGATATGACACCTAGGGAAGGGAGTCTGCTGGTGAATGGCAACTGCCCGAAGCACAACTACAGCTCGTCCAGTGCCAAAACAACTCCACCTGCCTCATGAACTTCACATACCATCAGCTGTCTTGGCAGCTATCTTGGAAACCCTGTTGGGTCACATCCTGTCCTATGCCCATTGAGCCCAGACCAAGCAGCTTGACCACCCACACAAAACTAACAATGAGCTCCTCACTCAAGGCGCTCAAAACTCCACAGCCAAAGACAAGTTCAGAGCCCAAGCCATTTCCCGCTGCCATGGGAACCAAGTGCTCTGGCAGCGCATATGTCTGAAAGTGGATATGACACCTAGGGAAGGGAGTTTGTTGGTGAATGGCAGCTGCCTGAAGCAGCTGCACAGCTCTTCCAGTGCAAAAACAACTCCACCTGCCTCATGAACTTCACATACCATCAGCTGTCCTGGCAGCTATCTAGGAAACCCTGTTGGGTCACTTCCGGTCCCATGCCCATTGAGCCCAGTGGGATGGAATCAAGCAGCTTCAGCACCCACACAAAACGAACATGGAGCTCCTCAATCAAGGCGCTCCAAACTTCACGGCCAAAGACAAGTTCAGTGCCCAAGCCATTTCCCGCTGCCATGGAAACCAAGTGCTCTGGCAGCACATATGTTTGAAAGTGGATATGACACCTAGAGTAGTGAGTGTGCTGGTGAATGGCAACTGCCCGAAGCAGCAGCACAGCTCTTCCAGTGCCAAAACAACTCCACCTGCCTCATGAACTTCACATACCATCAGCTGTCCTGGCAGCTATCTAGGACACCCTGTTGCGTCACTTCCGGTCCCATGCACAATGAGCCCAGTGGGATGGAATCAAGCAGCTTCAGCACCCACACAAATCTAACATGGAGCTCCTCACTGAAGGCGCTCAAAACTCCACGGCCAAAGACAAGTTCAGTGACCAAGCCATTTCCCGCTGCCATGGAAACCAAGTGCTCTGGCAGCACATATGTCTGAAAGTGGATATGACACCTAGGGAAGGGAGTGTGCTGGTGAATGGCAACTGCCCGAAGCAGCAGCACAGCTCTTCCAGTGCCAAAACAACTCCACCTGCCTCATGAACTTCACATCCCATCAGCTGTCCTGGCAGCTATCTAGGAAACCCTGTTGGGTCACTTCTGGTCCCATGCCCATTGAGCCCAGTGGGATGGAATCAAGCAGCTTCAGCACCCACACAAATCTAACATGGAGCTCCTCACTCAAGGCGTAAAAACTCCACAGCTAAAGTTAAGTTCAGTGAACAAGCCATTTCCTGCTGCCATGGAAACCAAGTGCTCTGCAGCACATATGTCTGAAAGTGGATATGACACCTAGGGAAGGGAGTGTGCTGGTGAATGGCAACTGCCCGAAGCAGCAGCACAGCTCTTCCAGTGCCAAAACAACTCCACCTGCCTCATGAACTTCACATACCATCAGCTGTCCTGGCAGCCATCTAGGAAACCCTGTTGGGTCACTTCCGGTCCCATGCCCATTGAGCCCAGTGGGATGAAATCAAGCAGCTTGAGCGCCCACACAAAACAAACATGGAGCTCCTCACTCAAGGCGCTCCAAACTCCACAGGCAAAGACAAGTTTAGTGCCCCAGCCATTTCCCGCTGCCATGGAAATCAAGTGCTCCGGCAGCACATATGTCTGAAAGTGGATATGACACCTAGGGAAGGGAGTGTGCTGGTGAATGGCAACTGCCCGAAGCACAACTACAGCTCGTCCAGTGCCAAAACAACTCCACCTGCCTCATGAACTTCACATACCATCAGCTGTCTTGGCAGCTATCTTGGAAACCCTGTTGGGTCACATCCTGTCCTATGCCCATTGAGCCCAGACCAAGCAGCTTGACCACCCACACAAAACTAACAATGAGCTCCTCACTCAAGGCGCTCAAAACTCCACAGCCAAAGACAAGTTCAGAGCCCAAGCCATTTCCCGCTGCCATGGGAACCAAGTGCTCTGGCAGCGCATATGTCTGAAAGTGGATATGACACCTAGGGAAGGGAGTTTGTTGGTGAATGGCAGCTGCCTGAAGCAGCTGCACAGCTCTTCCACTGCCAAAACAACTCCACCTGCCTCATGAACTTCACATACCATCATCTGTCCTGGCAGCTACCTAGGAAACCCTGTTGGGTCACTTCTGGTCCCATGCCCATTGAGCCCAGTGGGATGGAATCAAGCAGCTTAAGCACCCACACAATACTAACATGGAGCTCCTCACTCAAGGCGCTCCAAACTTCACGGCCAAAGACAAGTTCAGTGCCCAAACCATTTCCCGCTGCCATGGAAACCAAGTGCTCTGGCAGCACATATGTCTGAAAGTGGATATGACACCTAGGGAAGGGAGTGTGGTGGTGAATGGCAACTGCCCGAAGCAGCAGCACAGCTCTTCCAGTGCCAAAACAACTCCACCTGCCTCATGAACTTCACATACCACCAGCTGTCCTGGCAGCTATCTAGGAAACCCTGTTGGGTCATTCCGGTCCCATGCCCATTGAGCCCAGTGGGATGAAATCAAGCAGCTTCAGCACCCACACAGATCTAACATGGAGGTCCTCACTGAAGACGCTCAAAACTCCACGGCCAAAGACAAGTTCAGTGCCCAAGCGATTTCCCACTGCCATGGGAACCAAGTGCTCTGGCAGCACATATGTCTGAAAGTGCATATGACACCTAGGGAAGGGAGTTTGTTGGTGAATGGCAACTGCCTGAAGCAGCAGCACAGCTCTTCCAGTGCAAAAACAACTCCACCTGCCTCATGAACTTCACATCCCATCAGCTGTCCTGGCAGCTATCTAGGAAACCCTGTTGGGTCACTTCCGGTAACATGCCCATTGAGCCCAGTGGGATGGAATCAAGCAGCTTCAGCACCCACACAAAACTAACATGGAGCTCCTCACTCAAGGCGCTCAAAACTCCACAGCCAAAGACAACTTCAGTGCCCAAGCCATTTCCCGCTGCCATGGAAACCAAGAGGTCTGGCAGCACATATGTCTGAAAGTGGATATGACACCTAGAGAAGGGAGTGTGCTGGTGAATGGCAACTGCCCGAAGCAGCAGCACAGCTCTTCCAGTGCCAAAACAACTCCACCTGCCTCATGAACTTCACATCCCATCAGCTGTCCTGGCAGCTATCTAGGAAACCCTGTTGGGTCACTCCCGGTCCCATGCCTATTGAGCCCAGAGGGATGGAATCAAGCAGCTTCAGCACCCACACAAAACTAACATGGGGCTCCTCACTCAAGGTTCTCAAAACTCCACAGCCAAAGACAAGTTCAGTTCCCAAGCCATTTCCCACTGCCATGGAAACCAAGTGCTCTGGCAGCGTATGTGTCTGAAAGTAGATGTGACACCTAGGGAAGGGAGTGTGGTGGTGAATGGCAACTGTCCGAAGCAGCAGCACAGCTCTTCCAGTGCCAAAAAAACTCCACCTGCCTCATGAACTTCACATACCATTAGCTGTCCTGGCAGCTATCAAGGAAACCCTGTTGGGTCACTTCCGGTCCCATGCCCATTGAGCCCAGTGGGATGGAATCAAGCAGGTTGAGCACCCACACAATACGAACATGGAGCTCCTCACTCAAGGCGCTCAAAACTCACGGTCAAAGACAAGTTCAGTGCCCAAGCCATTTCCCACTGCCATGGAAACTAAGTGCTCTGGCATCACATATGTTTGAAAGTGGATATGACACCTAGGGAAGGGAGTGTGGTGGTGAATGGAAACTGTCTGAAGTAGCAGCACAGCTCTTCCACTGCCAAAACAACTCCACCTGCCTCATGAACTTCACATACCATCAGCTGTCCTGGCAGCTGTCTAGGAAACCCTGTTGGGTCACTTCCGGTCCCATGCCTATTGAGCACAGAGGGATGGAAACAAGCAGCTTCAGGACCCACACAAATCTAACATGGAGCTCCTCACTCAAGGCGCTCAAAACTCCACAGCCAAAGACAAGTTCAGTGCCCAAGCCATTTCCCGCTGCCATGGAAACCAAGTGCTCTGGCAGCACATATGTCTGAAAGTGGATATGACACCTAGGGAAGGGAGTGTGGTGGTAAATGGCAACTACCCGAAGCAGCAGCACAGCTCTTCCACTGCCAAAACAACTCCACCTGCCTCATGAACTTCACATACCATCAGCTGTCTTGGCAGCTATCTTGGAAACCCTGTTGGGTCACTTCCGGTCCCATGCCCATTGAGCCCAGATCAGGCAGCTTGACCACCCACACAAAACGAACATGGAGCTCCTCACTCAAGGCTCTCAAAACTCCACAGCGAAAGACAAGTTCAGTGCCCAAGCCATTTCCCACTGCCATGGAAACCAAGTGCTCTGGCAGCACATATGTCTGAAAGTGGATATGACACCTAGGGAAGGGAGTGTGCTGGTGAATGGCAACTGCCTGAAGCAGCAGCACAGCTCTTCCACTGCCAAAACAACTCCACCTGCCTCATGAACTTCACATACCATCAGCTGTCCTGGCAGCTATTAGGAAACCCTGTTGGGTCACTTCCTGTCCCATGCCCATTGAGCCCAGTGGGATGGAATCAAGCAGCTTCAGCACCCACACAAAACGAACATGGAGCTCCTCACTCAATTAGACCCAAACTTCACGGCCTAAGACAAGTTCCGTGCCCAAGCCATTTTCTGCTGCCATGGAAACCAAGTGCTCTGGCAGCACATATGTCTGAAAGTGGATATGACACCTAGGGAAGGGAGTGTGGTGGTGAATGGCAACTGCCTGAAGCAGCAGCACAGCTCTTCCAGTGCCAATACAACTCCACCTGCCTCATGAACTTCACATACCATCAGCTGTCCTGGCAGGCATTGTGGACAACTTGTTGGGTCACTTCCGGTCCCATGCCCATTGAGCCCAGTGGGATGGAATCAAGCAGCTTGAGCACCCACACAAAACGAACATGGAGCTCCTCACTCAAGGCGCTCAAAATCCCACAGCCAAAGACAAGTTCAGTGCCCAAGCCATTTCCCGCTGCCATGGAAACCAAGTGCTCTGGCAGCACATATGTCTGAAAGTGGATATGACACCTAGGGAAGGGAGTGTGCTGGTGAATGGCAACTGCCCGAAGCAGCAGCACAGCAATTCCAGTGCAAAAACAACTCCACCTGCCTCATGAACTTCACATACCATCAGCTGTCTTGGCAGCTATCTAGGAAACCGTGTTGGGTCACTTGCGGTAACATGCCCATTGAGCCCAGTGGGATATAATCAAGCAGCTTGAGCACCCACACAAAACTAACATGGAGCTCCTCACTCAATGCGATCCAAACTTCACGGCCAAACACAAGTTCAGTGCCCAAGCCATTTCCCGCTGCCATGGAAACCAAGAGATCTGGCATCACATATCTGAAAGTGGATATGACACCTAGAGAAGGGAGTGTGCTGGTGAATGGCAACTGCCCGAAGCACCACCACAGCTCTTCCAGTGCAAAAACAACTCCACCTGCCTCATGAACTTCACATACCATCACCTGTCTTGGCAGCTATCTTGGAAACCCTGGTGGGTCACTTCCAGTCCCATGCCCATTGAGCCCAGATCAAGCAGCTTGTCCACAAACAAAACGAACATGGAGCTCCTCACTCAAGGCGCTCAAAACTTCACAGCCAAAGACAAGTTCAGTGCCCAAGCCATTTCCCACTGCCATGGAAACCAAGTGCTCTGGCAGCGCATGTGTCTGAAAGTGGATATGACACCTAGGAACGGGAATTTATTGGTGAATGGCAGCTGCCTGAAGCAGCAGCACCGATCTTCCAGTGCAAAAACAACTCCACCTGCCTCATGAACTTCACATACCATCAGCTGTACTGGCAGATATCTAGGAAACCCTGTTGGGTCACTTCCGGTCCCATGCCCATTGAGCACAGAGGGATGGAATCAAGCAGCTTCAGCACCCACACAAAACGAACATGGAGCTCCTCACTCAAGGCGCTCAAAACTTCATGGCCAAAGACAAGTTCAGTGCCCAAGAAATTTCCCGCTGATATGGAAACCAAGTGCTCTGGCATCACATATGTCTGAAAGTGGATATGGCACCTAGGGAAGGGAGTGTGGTGGTGAATGGCAACTGTCCGAAGCAGCAGCACAGCTCTTCCAGTGCCAAAACAACTCCACCTGCCTCATGAACTTCACATACCATCAGCTGTACTGGCAGATATCTAGGAAACCCTGTTGGGTCATTCCGGTCCCATGCCCATTGAGCCCAGTGGGATGGAATCAAGCAGCTTCAGCACCCACACAAAACGAACATGGAGCTCCTCACTCAATTAGACCCAAACTTCACGGCCAAAGACAAGTTCCGTGACCAAGCCATTTTCTGCTGCCATGGAAACCAAGTGCTCTGGCAGCACATATGTCTGAAAGTGGATATGACACCTAGGGAAGGGAGTGTGGTGATGAATGGCAACTGCCTGAAGCAGCAGCACAGCTCTTCCAGTGCCAATACAACTCCACCTGCCTCATGAACTTCACATACCATCAGCTGTCCTGGCAGCTATCTAGGAAACCCTGTTGGGTCACTTCCGGTCCCATGCCCATTGAGCCCAGTGGGATGGAATCAAGCAGCTTGAACACCCACTCAAAACCAACTTGGGGCTCCTCACTCAAGGCGCTCAAAACGTCACGGCCAAAGACAAGTTCAGTGCCCAAGCCATTTCCCGCTGCCATGGAAGCCAAGTGCTCTGGCAGCACATATGTCTGAAAGTGGATATGACACCTAGGGAAGGGAGTGTGGTGGTGAATGGAAACATCCTGAAGGAGCAGCACAGCTCTTCCAGTGCCAAAACAACTCCACCTGCCTCATGCACTTCACATACCATCAGCTGTGCTGGCAGCTATTTAGGAAATCCTGTTGGGTCACTTCCGGTCCCATGCCCATTGAGCCCAGGGGGATGGAATCAAGCAGCTTCAGCACCCACACAAAACGAACATGGAGCTCCTCACTCAAGGCGCTCAAAACGTCACGGCCAAAGACAAGTTCAGTGCCCAAACCATTTCCCACTGCCATGGAAACCAAGTGCTCTGGCAGCACATATGTCTGAAAGTGGATATGACACCTAGGGAAGGGAGTGTGCTGGTGAATGGCAACTGCCCGAAGCAGCAGCACAGCTCTTCCACTGCCAAAACAACTCCACCTGCCTCATGAACTTCACATACCATCAGCTGTCCTGGCAGCTATCTAAGAAACCCTGTTGGGTCACTTCCGGTCCCATGCCAATGAGCCCAGTGGGATGAAATAAAGCAGCTTGAGCACCCACACAAAACTAACATGGAGCTCCTCACTCAAGGCGCTCAAAACTTCACGGCCAAAGACAAGTTCAGTGACCAAGCCATTTCCACTGCCATGGAAACCAAGTGCTCTGGCAGCACATATGTCTGAATGTGGATATGAAACCTAGGGAAGGGAGTGTGGTGGTGAATGGCAACTGCCCGAAGCAGCAGCACAGCTCTTCCAGTGCCAATACAACTCCACCTGCCTCATGAACTTCACATACCATCAGCTATACTGGCAGGCATTGTGGACAACTTGTTGGGTCACTTCCGGTCCCATGCCCATTGAGCCCAGTGGGATGGAATCAAGCAGCTTGAGCACCCACACAAAACTAACATGGGGCTCCTCACTCAAGGCGCTCAAAACTTCAAGGCCAAAGACAAGTTCAGTGCCCAAGCCATTTCCCGCTGCCATGGAAACCAAGTGCTCTGGCAGCACATATGTCTGAAAGTGGATATGACACCTAGGGAAGGGAGTGTGGTGGTGAATGGCAACTGCCCGAAGCAGCAGCACAGCTCTTCCAGTGCCAAAACAACTCCACCTGCCTCATGAACTTCACATACCATCAGCTGTCCTGGCAGCTATCTAAGAAACCCTGTTGGGTCACTTCCGGTCCCATGCCAATGAGCCCAGTGGGATGAAATAAAGCAGCTTGAGCACCCACACAAAACTAACATGGAGCTCCTCACTCAAGGCGCTCAAAACTTCACGGCCAAAGACAAGTTCAGTGCCCAAGCCATTTCCCGCTGCCATGGAAACCAAGTGCTCTGGCAGCACATATGTCTGAATGTGGATATGACACCTAGGGAAGGGAGTGTGGTGGTGAATGGCAACTGCCCGAAGCAGCAGCACAGCTCTTCCAGTGCCAATACAATTCCACCTGCCTCATGAACTTCACATACCATCAGCTGTCCTGGCAGGCATTGTGGACAACTTGTTGGGTCACTTCCGGTCCCATGCCCATTGAGCCCAGTGGGATGGAATCAAGCAGCTTGAGCACCCACACAAAACTAACATGGGGCTCCTCACTCAAGGCGCTCAAAACTTCAAGGCCAAAGACAAGTTCAGTGCCCAAGCCATTTCCCGCTGCCATGGAAACCAAGTGCTCTGGCAGCACATATGTCTGAAAGTGGATATGACACCTAGGGAAGGGAGTGTGGTGGTGAATGGCAACATCCTGAAGGAGCAGCACAGCTCTTCCAGTGCCAAAACAACTCCACCTGCCTCATGAACTTCACATACCATCAGCTGTCCTGGCAGCTATCTAGGAAACCCTGTTGGGTCACTTCCGGTCCCATGCCTATTGAGCACAGAGGGATGGAATCAAGCAGCTTCAGGACCCACACAAAAAGAACATGGAGCTCCTCACTCAAGGCGCTCAAAACTCCACAGCCAAAGACAAGTTCAGTGACCAAGAAATTTCCCGCTGATATGGAAACCAAGTGCTCTGGCATCACATATGTCTGAAAGTGGATATGACACCTAGGGAAGGGAGTGTGCTGGTGAATGGCAACTGCCCGAAGCAGCAGCACAGCTCTTCCAGTGCAAAAACAACTCCACCTGCCTCATGAACTTCACATACCATCAGCTGTACTGGCAGATATCTAGGAAACCCTGTTGGGTCACTTCCGGTCCCATGCCCATTGACCCAGTGGGATGGAATCAAGCAGCTTCAGCACCCACACAAAACTTACATGGAGCTCCTCACTCAAGGCGTTCAAAACTTCACAGCCAAAGACAAGTTAAGTGCCCAAGGCATTTCCCACTACCATGGAAACCAAGTGCTCTGGCAGCACATATGTCTGAATGTGGATATGACACCTAGGGAAGGGAGTGTGGTGGTGAATGGCAACTGCCTGAAGCAGCAGCACAGCTCTTCCAGTGCAAAAACAACTCCACCTGCCTCATGAACTTCACCTACCATCAGCTGTCTTGGCAGCTATCTTGGAAACCCTGTTGGGTCACTTCCGGTCCCATGCCCATTGAGCCCAGTCGGATGGAATCAAGCAGCTTGAGCACCCACACAAAACGAACATGGAGCTCCTCTCTCAAGGCGCTCAAAACTTCATGGCCAAAGACAAGTTCAGTGCCCAAACCATTTCCCACTGCCATGGAAACCAAGTGCTCTGGCAGCACATATGTCTGAAAGTGGATATGACACCTAGGGAAGGGAGTGTGGTGGTGAATGGAAACTTCCTGAAGCAGCAGCACAGCTCTTCCAGTGCAAAATCAACTCCACCTGAATCATGAACTTCACATACCATCAGCTGTCCTGGCAGCTATCTAGGAAACCCTGTTGGGTCACTTCCGGTCCCATGCCCATGAGCCCAGTGGGAAGAAATCAAGCAGCTTGAGCACCCACACAAAACTAACTTGGGGCTCCTCACTCAAGGCGCTCAAAACTTCACGGCCAAAGACAAGTTCAGTGCCCAAGCCATTTCCCGCTGCCATGGAAATCAAGTGCTCTGGCAGCACATATGTCTGAAAGTGGATATGACAGCTAGGGAAGGGAGTGTGCTGGTGAATGGCAAGTGCCTGAAGCAGCAGCACATCTCTTCCAGTGCCAAAACAACTCCACCTGCCTCATGAACTTCACATACCATCAGCTGCCTTGGAAGGCATGTTGAGCAAATTTTTGGTAACTTCTGGTCCCATGCCCATTGAGCCCAGTGGGATGCAATCAAGCAGCTTCAGCACCCACACATAACGAACATGGAGCTAATCACTCCAGGCGATCAAGTCTTAACTGAAAGACAAGTTCCGTGCCCAAGCCATTTCCCGCTGCCATGGAAACCAAGTGCTCTGGCAGCACATATGTCTGAAAGTGGATATGACACCAAGGGAAGGGAGTGTGGTGGTGAATGGCAACTGCCTGAAGCAGCAGCACAGCTCTTCCACTGCCAAAACAACTCCACCTGCCTCATGAACTTCACATACCATCAGCTGTCTTGGCAGCTATCTTGGAAACCCTGTTGGGTCACTTCCGGTCCCATGCCCATTGAGCCCAGATCAGGCAGCTTGACCACCCACACAAAACGAACATGGAGCTCCTCACTCAAGGCGCTCAAAACTCCACAGCCAAAGACAAGTTCAGTGCCCAAGCCATTTCCCACTGCCATGGAAACCAAGTGCTCCGGCAGCGCATGTGTCTGAAAGTAGATGTGACACCTAGGGAAGGGAGTGTGGTGGTGAATGGCAACTGCCCGAAGCAGCAGCACAGCTCTTCCACTGCCAAAACAACTCCACCTGCCTCATGATCTTCACATACCATCAGCTGTCCTGGCAGCTATCTAGGAAACCCTGTTGGGTCACTTCCGGTCCCATGCCCATTGAGCCCAGTGGGATGGAATCAAGCAGCTTGAGCACCCACACAAAACGAACATGGAGCTCCTCTCTCAAGGCGCTCAAAACTTCATGGCCAAAGACAAGTTCAGTGCCCAAACCATTTCCCACTGCCATGGAAACCAAGTGCTCTGGCAGCACATATGTCTGAAAGTGGATATGACACCTAGGGAAGGGAGTGTGGTGGTGAATGGAAACTTCCTGAAGCAGCAGCACAGCTCTTCCAGTGCAAAATCAACTCCACCTGCCTCATGAACTTCACATACCATCAGCTGTCCTGGCAGCTATCTAGGAAACCCTGTTGGGTCACTTCCGGTCCCATGCCCATGAGCCCAGTGGGAAGAAATCAAGCAGCTTGAGCACCCACACAAAACTAACTTGGGGCTCCTCACTCAAGGCGCTCAAAACTTCACGGCCAAAGACAAGTTCAGTGCCCAAGCCATTTCCCGCTGCCATGGAAATCAAGTGCTCTGGCAGCACATATGTCTGAAAGTGGATATGACAGCTAGGGAAGGGAGTGTGGTGGTGAATGGCAAGTGCCTGAAGCAGCAGCACATCTCTTCCAGTGCCAAAACAACTCCACCTGCCTCATGAACTTCACATACCATCAGCTGCCTTGGAAGGCATGTTGAGCAACTTTTTTGGTAACTTCTGGTCCCATGCCCATTGAGCCCAGTGGGATGCAATCAAGCAGCTTCAGCACCCACACATAACGAACATGGAGCTAATCACTCCAGGCGATCAAGTCTTAACTGAAAGACAAGTTCAGTGCCCAAGCCATTTCCCGCTGCCATGGAAACCAAGTGCTCTGGCAGCACATATGTCTGAAAGTGGATATGACACCAAGGGAAGGGAGTGTGGTGGTGAATGGCAACTGCCTGAAGCAGCAGCACAGCTCTTCCACTGCCAAAACAACTCCACCTGCCTCATGAACTTCACATACCATCAGCTGTCCTGGCAGCTATCTAGGAAACCCTGTTGGGTCACTTCCGGTCCCATGCCCATTGAGCCCAGTGGGATGGAATCAAGCAGCTTGAGCACCCACACAAAACTAACATGGAGCTCCTCACTCAAGGCGCTCCAAACTTCACGGCCAAAGACAAGTTCAGTGCCGAAGCCATTTCCCGCTGCCATGGAAACCAAGTGCTCTGGCACCACATATGTCTGAAAGTGGATATGATACCTAGGGAAGGGAGTGTGGTGGTGAATGGCAACTGCCCGAAGCAGCAGCACAGCTCTTCCACTGCCAAAACAACTCCACCTGCCTCATGAACTTCACATACCATCAGCTGTCCTGGCAGCTATCTAGGAAACCCTGTTGGGTCACTTCCGGTCCCATGCCCATTGAGCACAGTGGGATGGAATCCAGCAGCTTGAGCACTAACACAAAACTAACATGGAGCTCCTCACTCAGGCGCTCAAAACTTCACGGCCAAAGACAAGTTCAGTGCCCAAGACATTTCCCGCTGCCATGGAAACCAAGTGCTCTGGCAGCACATATGTCTGAAAGTGGATATGACACCTAGGGAAGGGAGTGTGCTGGTGAATGGCAAGTGCCTGAAGCAGCAGCACATCTCTTCCAGTGCCAAAACAACTCCACCTGCCTCATGAACTTCACATACCATCAGCTGCCTTGTAAGGCATGTTGAGCAACTTTTTTGGTAACTTCTGGTCCCATGCCCATTGAGCCCAGTGGGATGCAATCAAGCAGCTTCAGCACCCACACATAACGAACATGGAGCTAATCACTCCAGGCGATCAAGTCTTAACTGAAAGACAAGTTCAGTGCCCAAGCCATTTCCCGCTGCCATGGAAACCAAGTGCTCTGGCAGCACATATGTCTGAAAGTGGATATGACACCAAGGGAAGGGAGTGTGGTGGTGAATGGCAACTCCCCTAAGCAGCAGCACAGTTCTTCCACTGCCAAAACAACTCCACCTGCCTCATGAACTTCACATACCATCAGCTGTCCTGGCAGCTATCTAGGAAACCCTGTTGGGTCACTTCCGGTCCCATGCCCATTGAGCCCAGTGGGATGGAATCAAGCAGCTTGAGCACCCACACAAAACTAACATGGAGCTCCTCACTCAAGGCGCTCCAAACTTCACGGCCAAAGACAAGTTCAGTGCCCAAGCCATTTCCCGCTGCCATGGAAACCAAGTGCTCTGGCACCACATATGTCTGAAAGTGGATATGACACCTAGGGAAGGGAGTGTGCTGGTGAATGGCAACTGCCCGAAGCAGCAGCACAGCTCTTCCACTGCCAAAACAACTCCACCTGCCTCATGAACTTCACATACCATCAGCTGTCCTGGCAGCTATCTAGGAAACCCTGTTGGGTCACTTCCGGTCCCATGCCCATTGAGCACAGTGGGATGGAATCCAGCAGCTTGAGCACTAACACAAAACTAACATGGAGCTCCTCACTCAAGGCGCTCAAAACTTCACGGCCAAAGACAAGTTCAGTGCCCAAGCCATTTCCCGCTGCCATGGAAACCAAGTGCTCTGGCAGCACATATGTCTGAAAGTGGATATGACACCTAGGGAAGGGAGTGTGGTGGTGAATGGCAACTGCCCGAAGCAGCAGCACAGCTCTTCCGGTGCCAAAACAACTCCACCTGCCTCATGAACTTCACATACCATCAGCTGTCCTGGCAGCTACCTAGGAAACCCTGTTGGGTCACTTCCGGTCCCATGCCCATTGAGCCCAGTGGGATGGAATCAAGCAGGTTGTGCACCCACACAAAACTAACATGGAGCTCCTCACTCAAGGCGCTCCAAACTTCACGGCCAAAGACAAGTTCAGTGCCCAAGGCATTTCCACTGCCATGGAAACCAAGTGCTCTGGCAGCACATATGTCTGAAAGTGGATATGACACCTAGGGAAGGGAGTGTGTTTGTGAATGGCAACTGCCCGAAGCAGCAGCACAGCTCTTCCAGTGCCAAAACAACTCCACCTGCCTCATGAAATTCACATACCATCAGCTGTCCTGGCAGCTATCTAGAAAACCCTGTTGGGTCATTTTCATTAGCATGCCCATTGAGCCCAGTGGGAAGAAATCAAGCAGCTTGAGCACCCACACAAAACGAACATGGAGCTCCTCACTCAAGGCGCTCAAACCTACATGGTGGAAGACAAGTTCAGTGCCCAAGCCATTTCCCGCTGCCATGGAAACCAAGTGCTCTGGCACCACATATGTCTGAAAGTGGATATGACACCTAGGGAAGGGAGTGTGCTGTTGAATGGCAACTGCCCGAAGCAGCAGCACAGCTCTTCCAGTGCCAAAACAACTCCACCTGCCTCATGAACTTCACATACCATCAGCTGTCCTGGCAGCTATCTAGGAAACCCTGTTGGGTCACTTCCGGTCCCATGCCCATTGAGCCCAGTGGGATGGCATCAAGCAGCTTGAGCACCCACAATAAACGAACATGGAGCTCCTCACTCCAGGCGCTCAAGACTTCACTGCCAAAGACAAGTTCAGTGCCCAAGTCATTTCCCGAGGCCATGGAAACCAAGTGCTCTGGCAGCACACATGTGTGAAAGCGGATATGACAATTAGGGAAGGGAGTGTGCTGGTGAATGGCAACTGCCCGAAGCAGCAGCACAGCTCTTCTGGTGCCAAAACAACTCCACCTGCCTCATGAACTTCACATACCATCAGCTGCCTTTGAAGGCATGTTGGGCAACTTGTTGGGTCACTTCCGGTCCCATCCCCATTGAGCCCAGTGGGATTAAATGAAGCAGCTTGAGCGTCCACACAAAACTAACATGGAGCTCCTCACTCAAGGCGCTCAAAACTTCACGGCCAAAGACAAGTTCAGTGCCCAAGCCATTTCCCACTGCCATGGAAACCAAGTGCTCTGGCAGCACATATATCTGAAAGTGGATATGACAGCTAAGGAAGGGAGTGTGGTGGTGAATGGCAACTGTCCGAAGCAGCAGCACAGCTCTTCCAGTGCCAAAACAACTCCACCTGCCTCATGAACTTCACATACCATCAGCTGTCCTGGCAGCTATCTAGGAAACCCTGTTGGGTCACTTCCAGTCCCATGCCCATTGAGCCCAGTGGGATGGAATCAAGAAGCTTCAGCAGCCACACAAAACGAACATGGAGCTCCTCACTCAAGGCGCTCCAAACTTCACGGCCAAAGACAAGTTCAGTGCCCAAGCCATTTTCACCGCCATGGAAACCAAGTGCTCTGGCAGCACATATGTCTGAAAGTGGATATGACACCTAGGGAAGGGAGTGTGGTGGTGAATGGCAACTGCCCGAAGCAGCAGCACAGTTCTTCCCTTGACAAAACAACTCCACATGCCTCATGAACTTCACATACCATCAGCTGTCCTGGCAGCCATCTAGGAAGCCCTGTGGGTCACTTCCGGTCCCATGCCCATTGAGCCCAGTGGGATGGAATCAAGCAGCTTCAGCACCCACACAAAACTAACATGGAGCTTCTCACTCAAGGTGCTCAAAACTCCACAGCCAAAGACAAGTTCAGTGCCCAAGCCATTTCCCGCTGCCATGGAAATCAAGTGCTCTGGCAGCACAGATGTCTGAAAGTGGATATGACACCTAGGGAAGCGAGTGTGCTGGTGAATGGCAACTGCCCGAAGCAGCAGCACAGCTCTTCCAGTGACAAAACAACTCCACCTGCCTCATGAACTTCACATACCATCAGCTGTCCTGGCAGCTATCTAGGAAACCCTGTTGGGTCACTTCCGGTCCCATGCCCTTTGAGCCCAGTGGGATGGAATCAAGCAGCTTCAGCACCCACACAAAACGAACAAGGAGCTCCTCACTCAAGGCGCTCAAAATCCCACAGCCAAAGACAAGTTCAGTGCCCAAGCCATTTCCCGCTGCCATGGAAACCAAGTGCTCTGGCAGCACATATGTCTGAAAGTGGATATGACACCTAGGGAAGGGAGTGTGCTGGTGAGTGGCAACTGCCCGAAGCAGCAGCACAGCTCTTCCACTGCCAAAACAACTCCACCTGCCTCATGAACTTCACATACCATTAGCTGTCCTGGCAGCTATCTAGGAAACCCTGTTGGGTCACTTCCGGTCCCATGCCCATTGAGCCCAGTGGGATGGAATCAAGCAGCTTGAGCACCCACACAAAACGAACATGGAGCTCCTCACTCAAGGCGCTCCAAACTTCACTGCCAAAGACAAGTTCAGTGCCCAAGCCATTTCCCGCTTCCATGGAAACCAAGTGCTCTGGCAGCACATATGTCTGAAAGTGGATATGACACCTAGGGAAGGGAGTGTGCTGGTGAATGGCAACTGCCCGAAGCAGCAGCACAGCTCTTCCAGTGCCAAAACAACTCCACCTGCCTCATGAACTTCACATACCATCAGCTGCCTTTGAAGGCATGTTGGGCAACTTGTTGGGTCACTTCCGGTCCCATCCCCATTGAGCCCAGTGGGATTAAATGAAGCAGCTTGAGCGTCCACACAAAACTAACATGGAGCTCCTCACTCAAGGCGCTCAAAACTTCACGGCCAAAGACAAGTTCAGTGCCCAAACCATTTCCCACTGCCATGGAAACCAAGTGCTCTGGCAGCACATATATCTGAAAGTGGATATGACAGCTAAGGAAGGGAGTGTGGTGGTGAATGGCAACTGTCCGAAGCAGCAGCACAGCTCTTCCAGTGCCAAAACAACTCCACCTGCCTCATGAACTTCACATACCATCAGCTGTACTGGCAGCTATCTAGGAAACCCTGTTGGGTCACTTCCAGTCCCATGCCCATTGAGCCCAGTGGGATGGAATCAAGCAGCTTCAGCAGCCACACAAAACGAACATGGAGCTCCTCACTCAAGGCGCTCCAAACTTCACGGCCAAAGACAAGTTCAGTGCCCAAGCCATTTTCACCGCCATGGAAACCAAGTGCTCTGGCAGCACATATGTCTGAAAGTGGATATGACACCTAGGGAAGGGAGTGTGGTGGTGAATGGCAACTGCCCGAAGCAGCAGCACAGTTCTTCCACTGACAAAACAACTCCACATGCCTCATGAACTTCACATACCATCAGCTGTCCTGGCAGCCATCTAGGAAGCCCTGTGGGTCACTTCCGGTCCCATGCCCATTGAGCCCAGTGGGATGGAATCAAGCAGCTTCAGCACCCACACAAAACTAACATGGAGCTTCTCACTCAAGGTGCTCAAAACTCCACAGCCAAAGACAAGTTCAGTGCCCAAGCCATTTCCCGCTGCCATGGAAATCAAGTGCTCTGGCAGCACATATGTCTGAAAGTGGATATGACACCTAGGGAAGCGAGTGTGCTGGTGAATGGCAACTGCCCGAAGCAGCAGCACAGCTCTTCCAGTGACAAAACAACTCCACCTGCCTCATGAACTTCACATACCATCAGCTGTCCTGGCAGCTATCTAGGAAACCCTGTTGGGTCACTTCCGGTCCCATGCCCTTTGAGCCCAGTGGGATGGAATCAAGCAGCTTCAGCACCCACACAAAACGAACAAGGAGCTCCTCACTCAAGGCGCTCAAAATCCCACAGCCAAAGACAAGTTCAGTGCCCAAGCCATTTCCCGCTGCCATGGAAACCAAGTGCTTTGGCAGCACATATGTCTGAAAGTGGATATGACACCTAGGGAAGGGAGTGTGCTGGTGAATGGCAACTGCCCGAAGCAGCAGCACAGCTCTTCCACTGCCAAAACAACTCCACCTGCCTCATGAACTTCACATACCATTAGCTGTCCTGGCAGCTATCTAGGAAACCCTTTTGGGTCACTTCGGGTCCCATGCCCATTGAGCCCAGTGGGATGGAATCAAGCAGCTTGAGCACCCACACAAAACGAACATGGAGCTCCTCACTCAAGGCGCTCCAAACTTCACTGCCAAAGACAAGTTCAGTGCCCAAGCCATTTCCCGCTTCCATGGAAACCAAGTGCTCTGGCAGCACATATGTCTGAAAGTGGATATGACACCTAGGGAAGGGAGTGTGCTGGTGAATGGCAACTGCCCGAAGCAGCAGCACAGCTCTTCCTGTGCCAAAACAACTCCACCTGCCTCATGAACTTCACATACCATCAGCTGTCCTGGCAGCTATCTAGGAACTCCTGTTGGGTCACTTCTGGTCTCATGCCAATTGAGCCCAGTGGGATGGAATCAAGCAGCTTCAGCACCCACACAAAACGAACATGGAGCTCCTCACTCAAGGCGCACAAAAGCCTACAACCAAAGACAAATTTAGTACCCAAAACATTTCCCGCTGCCATGGAAACCAAGTGCTCTGGCAGCACATATGTCTGAAAGTGGATATGACACCTAGGGAAGTGAGTGTGGTGGTGAATGGCAACTGCCTGAAGCAGCAGCACAGCTCTTCCAGTGCCAAAACAACTCCACCTGCCTCATGAACTTCACATAGCATCAGCTGTCCTGGCAGCCATCTAGGAAACCCTGTTGGGTCACTTCCGGTCCCATGCCCATTGAGCCCAGTGGGATGGAATCAAGCAGGTTGAGCACCCACACAAAACTAACATGGAGCTCCTCACTCAAGGCGCTCCAAACTTCACGGCCAAAGACAAGTTCAGTGCCGAAGCCATTTCCCGCTGCCATGGAAATCAAGTGCTCTGGCAGCAGATATGTCTGAAAGTGGATATGACACCTAGGGATGGGGGTGTGCTGGTGAATGGCAACTGCCCGAAGCACCAACACAGCTCTTCCAGTGCAAAAACTACTCCATCTGCCTCATGAACTTCACATACCATTAGCTGTCCTGGCAGCTATTTAAGAAACCCTGTTGGGTCACTTCCGGTCCCATGCCCATTGAGCCCAATGGAATGAAATCAAGCAGCTTGAGCACCCACACAAAACTAACATGGGACTCCTCACTCAAGGCGCTCCAAACTTCACGGCCAAAGACAAGTTCAGTGCCCAAGCCATTTCCCACTGCCATGGAAACCAAGTGCTCTGGCAGCACATCTGTCTGAAAGTGGATAGGACACCTGGGGAAGGGAGTGTGGTGGTGAATGGAAACTGCCCGAAGCAGCAGCACAGCTCTTCCACTGCCAAAACAACTCCACCTGCCTCATGAACTTCACATACCACCAGCTGTCCTGGCAGCTATCTAGGAAACCCTGTTGGGTCACTTCCGGTCCCATGCCCATTGAGCCCAGTGGGATGGAATCAAGCAGCTTGAGCACCCACACAAATCTAACATGGAGCTCCTCACTCAAGGCGCTAAAATCTCCACAGCCAAAGACAAGTTCAGTGACCAAGTGTCAGGAGCCGTGCACTATAGCCACACTGAAGCCATTTTGAATATAGACCTATGGGACAGTGGAAACCCCCGGTTGGCTAGATGCTTGGGAAAGAAGTTATGAAACTAATCACACGCTTAGCTTCAATTGTTCCTATCAACTGTTTCAGAATATGATTGATGCTGTACTTACCAACATCTTGTTACTGATTACCTACGCTATTGTCGATATGTGGGTTACTATTGTTGATATGGTGGCTGCTCAAGAACAATCGGTCTTGAGACCATGGCTTGCGTCCCAGCTTCTCTTTCCCTGAGCCTTAGTTACTGAAGAATATAAAAACCCTCAGTTGAAATCAATAAACTGACAGCTTGATCAGACCTACTGTCTTGCTGTCCATTCTTTGTGTCTCTTGTCCCTTCATTCTCTCCTAGGTGACTGCGACCCCGTTGACTCTCCTGCTGGACAGGACAAATTGGCGCCCAACGTGGATGTGTGCAGACCACCGACAGAGAGAACGCCGTGCCATCATTCATGGAGAGGCCTCTCGTGGTGTCGAAAGGAACACCGGTTGAGCAGTTTCACGGTTTACCCGCCGGAAGTCGAGCTCGTGGGAAATATTCACGGCGCAAATCTTACGGAGCCAAGGTAAGATGGGACAAGCATTCTCATAACATGACCTATTCTTGCAAGGTCTTATAGATTCATTCAAGACACAAGGAATTAGGGTGAAAAAGAAAGACCTCAAAACCTTTTTGGATTTTGTTGGTCTGATTTGTTCCTGGCATCCCCAGGACGGTTCTATTGATGAGAAAACTTGGTGTAGAGTAGGTGATTGTTTTAAAGATTATTATGAAGTTTTTGGACCTGAGAAAATTCCTGTTACGGCTTTTAATTATTGGATTTTGATTTATGATATTTTAAAGATTAAGTCTCAGCATCCAGATTTACAGGATCTGGCTTTTGAGGGAGAACAATCTCTTAAAAAGAGTCACTCTCGGCTGTCCACACCTATCCCCTCACCTTCCCCAGGTTCTCGACCATCTTCTGTCATTATAGATATTGAGGCAGAGTCCAGTGCCAAGCCCCTGAGCAATCTGCCCCAGAAACTATATGCTCTCAGATTAATAGTCATTCACGACGCCTCTCACCCACCTCTACCTTATGCTTCAGAAGCAGCAGCTCCTTCAGCCCCTGCCTCATTACTAGAAGAGGAGCCTGTAATAGAACCCCGTAAGAGTGAGGCTTCAGATCTCCCCAAGAAGAGTGTAATATGCTGCCCTGTTATTCACATCCCTGCACGAGGTGGTGGACACCATGCCACGAACATCAACCACTGCAGTTTAAAGTTCTAAAAAATATTAAGCAAGCAGTGAAAGATTATGGCACTCAGACACCTTTTACCTTTGCCCTTATTGAGTCCTTTTTCAGGCATGCATCTCCCACTTCTTTACCCAACCCCTTAGCTGAGAGAGGCAGGGTAAGATAAGCCATTTAAGGTTTATTAAAAAAAAAAAAAAAAGAAAAGAAAGAAAGAAAATGAAAAGAAAAGAAAAGAAAAATATGTTCTGTAACTTGACTTGATAAAGAGTGTTCCAAATCCACTGTTAAATTAACTTAAAGCATGAGATGAACCTATGTGTGCTTGTTTTATAAAAAATCTCTAGGTTAAAGTATTTTGAAGAAGAGTCTGGAAGTTGCAACAGGTTTGAGAGTTATATGTCTCTGTTTCGACATGTTTGGTGTTTGTGCTTATGTTTGTTTTGTCAATATTCTTGGTGTTCTATTATTTTTGTCCGGACAAAACTAAATTTTGTTTTAATACTCTTTCTCCAGTTGTGTCTTTGTCTTGAATTGTTAAGTTGTTGTTCTTGTTCTGAATTGGTGCGTGTGTGACTGACTGACAGAAGAGATGGGACGGATCATGACTAACCCCGTTTCTCTCTCCTGGTAAATAATTTTAGAGAGGTCTAACAAATTTAACAGGACCTGACCAGACCGGACTCCCCACCTCCACTGAAAAAAAATTTGTGTCATTTTCTTGCTGTTTGGTCTTTAGCTTACAGTGTTGTCCTGGCATTGATTAAGCCTAACATACAGTATTCAACATGTTCAGTTAAATGCTAAAGGAACTTTTTGTTTAACTCATTTAGACCTCTAAATTCTTCAGAGTTCTAAACCAAGTCTCATGACTTTGGGAGTTCTAGTAGGATCCCTGGAACTCTCAAAGATTGAGACAAAATTTAAATAATGTACTTGTCATTTAAAATAATTTGGATTATAATCTCACAATATTACAAAATTATGCTAAATTTATTGCATCATATATGCTATTTAAATAGAAGAGCATTTATGTTCATTGGTCAAAATGTTTCCTACTCATGAAATCGATCCAGATTGTAAATTACTTGTGTTCTTACTTACAAAAAAATATGTGAAATTTTGCCTTGCAGGAGAACAACGAATTCTTTAAAGATGTATAGTAAAATGGGTCATAATGTGTATATTTTCTGAATGTTTGCCTTTAAAACAATGGAGTTGAAGTCTGATTCTTTGTGAAAAACAGTGTTTTAACGTCTTCTTTAAAGTAATTTTCATCTTATTGATAACCAAACCTGTTAACTAACTTCAGTAAATTCCAAGGTAGTCTCGCAAGACAACAGCTAAATTTAAGTTTTTTCAGCTCTCTTGACTTCAATAAAACAGAAGCTTAGGGGAAGCTCCAGGCCCATCAGCCATAAAACAAGGAAGGGACATGCTTGGAGTCTGCCTTTTGAAAAATTTGGGACTTTGACTTTGTCCCTGTTGTGGTGATTCTTATCTGCCTTCATTTTAAAAGGGGGAAATTCCCAAATCAGCTAGAAGAAGACTGAAAAAACTTCTCTTTCCCGGTTTTGAGGAGGATTTGTGCTAAAATGTGTTTCCATGAATTAGGAGAAATGATTGAAAATTGCTTAAAGCCATTGTATTTAAAAGTTGGTATCCTTTTATTAAGAAAATGTCTTAAGAAAAGTTGAGGAATGAATCTTGTAAGCTTTACATATAATTGGCTATAATTTTAAAGATACTATTATAACATTGTGTAAATCTTTAACATTAATACCTAATACATGCTGATGTTAGAATTGATATCTGTATTCAAAAAAAGTTTTTGAAGTGTGTATACATAGCAATGCTAGTAAATATCTAAAAATAAAAATATCTCCAATTTTGAAAGCTGTTAAGAAATTGAAGCATTGAAAAAAAAAATTGAAACATTGAACTTTAGGTAGTCTCTGTTTAATGGGTAGCTTTGTCAATTGTCTATCCAGCTTCAGTAAGCTCTATTCTTGTTCCAACCTTTGAGTTTGTTACAGTTCTTAAACAGTTAAGAGATGATTTTATGCACTAATTCCCATGTTTAAGGTTATATCTCCCTTTTGGTGACTGACTAAGGAAATATACATTTTGCCTTTCAGTTAGATAATCCCTTGTGTTCTGTATATTGTCTTTGTTAAATTCTCATGATTTAAAAGAACTGTGTTTAAGGGTATTTTCTGGTATGTACTTACTTTAAAATGTTTGGGTGATCATTTATAAGTGATAAAAAAAAATTTTTTTTTGATGTGTTGTTTGAATCAGTCTGACTAAATGAATGGATATTATAATGAGGAATCTTTGATCAGATACTTTAAGAACTCTTGGCATATTTAATAGGTTTAACTCTTCTGGTTCTGGAATTTCTAAATAGGCCCCTGACAGTCTCAAACTCAGAAGAATGTGTTTCAAAGGTTGTATCTTTCTGCTAATGAAGTTAATTGTGAGACAAATAATTAATTAAATCTAAAAAAAAAAAATTAAATTGGGGGTGAGAGGCAATTGCAGAAAAGACATTGGGAAACCTTGCCAGTGGGGAGCCAGGACAGCTAAGTCTAAAAAGTACAAGAGTGTGTAAAATCCTACAGGTGGTATCAGAGCTAAACATAGATACTTTGTTTTCTAGGATTCTAGCAAGCCTATTGCATCCATTAAAGCTAAAGTTTAATTGTAAACTATAGGTATGGTTTATTCAGATTACTAAGAGCAAAATGTAATTCTAAATAATTGGTAACTTGAACATACTTAACAGAATTCTCAAGTAGCTGTTACAAAAGCTGTTTTGTTTTATGTGTGTTATCTGATATGCATGTACATGTTTATGAATGAAAATTGCCAAGCTAAATCCTTTTTAAAAATTATGTATAGATGCATAATTAGGCTCTTAGAGAGTCATGTCTGTTACTGTTTTCTTAGGACCTACAAGATCTGTTCAGCTCAATAGTTCTACACGATTTTAAATGGACTTACTGGTAGCGTACAGTTTCAAGATTGGCCGTGGGAGCCCAAATCCTCATAAGCTAGATGGAAAATATATGGGTATATGTATGCAAGTGTTTAATGATAATTCAGATGTCAGAGAATGTTAAAATGCTCCAACATGGGAAACAGCTCTTACAGCAGACTCATAGACTGTCAATTTTAAGAAGCACTCAGTGGCCTCAGAATCAGCCAAAAAGGCATTCTGATCTGACAGGAGAGCCAGCAAGAGAGCAAGCATATCAGGTGTGGAATGCCAGGACACTGAGCTAAGAGTGTCCCTCCGTGAAAGAGCTCAGTGGTCCACGCCCCAGTGCAAAGAAGCAACCACCGAGGATGGTTGTGCTCTTCTCTCAATGGAGGAGAGAACTTCCACTTTGTGTGTTGCCAGGTCAAATGGGGTTGTTGTTGATTCAGGAGGTTTCCACAGCCTAAACATTGCGTGTCTGGAGCCTCAGGTGATAACTGACGTCACATATAAGAGTGCTAATTTGTTAAATCCACTAGAGTCACTGTGTACACTGACTTCCCATGCAGGACCATATATTTAGAGTTATAGTAAAAGTAATAGTACATCTTGCTGTATTTTAGTATAAAGATTTATCATCTCAGTTTTGGTTAGGTCTGAATATTTAACTCTTTTGCTCTAATAAGTCAGCTTGCATTTACCTGTCCTGTGATGGTCTTATATCCTGATGCTATATGCTAATCCTTGCATTGTTATTGTGCCTTCTGATTGATCTAGGTTAGCAATTTTATGCAGCTCAAAAAAAGTTTCATGTGTTCCATTGAGCTCATTGAATATGTTCCAAAATTTGAGATTTAAAGGAGTTAACTTAGACAGAGGTAAATCTAGTCCATAGTCTTAAATTAAAGTTTACTCTAACAAAGACTGAAACCTAACAATTCTTTTACATCTAAGTTCTGAAACTCAAGTGTTCAAACTGCTAACCCAACTCACAACCTGATAGTCTGGGAAAGTTAACTATGTTATGTCTTGTTATTTAGACTTCAAGAAAGAGAAACCTTTCAAGTGCCAGAATGTACATCGAACACCTAATGACTTCTGCCTTCTATCAGGAACCACTAGATGGATCCCCTACAGCTGCTGTTACCCAACGGCGCCCCCCTCTCAGCAGGAAGTAGTTAAGAACAGATGACGGCGTCCCTTTTCCCTAAAAGCAGCTGGGGTCCATTTCTCTGTTTGGAAATGTAGGAGCTAGATGGGATAATGGGAAGTTAGGGTCTCCGGTTCCTGGTAAAACTGTCTTGTGTACATGTAACAATGTTAGTGTTATAAGATTCTTGAATGTTAGTATTTTCAACAATACTTGTACATTGTTAAGTATGTCTTTTTGAATCTCACCAGCCAGCTGCTCCCCAATATACCATCATATATGTGTCACCCCAGTAAAAGTCCACAATATTTTGGCCAGAGTGATAGAAATCAATCAATACCTCCGGGACAATGTTCTAGTGCCTTCCTAAATTTCACCAGTCAGTTAGCCACCAGTATAATTAAAGTAAATGAGACCCGAGTTTCACTCATGTCAGGAGAAGTAATTCTAAATGGCATTAAATTGGCAGCCTGCATGTTCAAGGAATGGAGCAGGATGATGGCCTTAGAAACCTCGATGGTTGTTGCACTAGTACTCGCCATGCTCTTCCTGTACTGCATGCGCAAACAGCAGGCCTGGGAGCAAGTTGTCATTGGACAAGCCATGACGGCACTGGCTGTGGAAAATCCTAGCGCTCAAGTTTGGCTGAGCATGATGTGTTAATAGGTGATCAGAGACAGATAAGATCTGACAGGACTCTCCAAGTGATAACCCCCCACATCATGCCATGCGGCTCCAGTTTTCTAACCGGTTCGTCTAAGGTAATGTGGCCATTTACGGTTGGAGCAGTATTTCCCAACAGGACTGTCATTTATGGCAGCATTGCAGGGGAATACATGCTCCAGCTATGAATTGTTACATGGCCCCTTTTCTAGTAAGCGTGTAGCCAATGACGGGCACCTTTCTGATACCCCGCCAACCTAAGACAGGGAGCCCTGGATGACTGGCAGGGCTGCCCAGAGACAGGTAAGAGCTGAGGGTGCCTCAGAATGAACCTAAGACAGGCAGCGCTTATCTTGCTTCACAAACCTTTCTCTTTTCGCCGCTTTCATTGATATATAGAAAAAAGGGGGAGATGTCAGGAGCCGTGCACTATAGCCACACTGAAGCCATTTTGAATATAGACCTATGGGACAGTGGAAACCCCCGGTTGGCTAGATGCTTGGGAAAGAAGTTATGAAACTAATCACACGCTTAGCTTCAATTGTTCCTAGCAACTGTTTCAGAATATGATTGATGCTGTACTTACCAACATCTTGTTACTGATTACCTACGCTATTGTCGATATGTGGGTTACTATTGTTGATATGGTGGCTGCTCAAGAACAATCGGTCTTGAGACCATGGCTTGCGTCCCAGCTTCTCTTTCCCTGAGCCTTAGTTACTGAGGAATATAAAAACCCTCAGTTGAAATCAATAAACTAACAGCTTGATCAGACCTACTGTCTTGCTGTCCATTCTTTGTGTCTCTTGTCCCTTCATTCTCTCCTAGGTGACTGCGACCCCGTTGAAAGTCCTGCTGGACAGGACAACCAAGCCATTTCCCGCTGCCATGGAAACCAAGTGCTCTGGCAGCACATATGTCTGAAAGTGGATATGACACCTAGGGAAGGGAGTGTGTTGGTGAATGGCAACTACCTGAAGCAGCAGCACAGCTCTTCCAGTGCCTAAACAAATCCACCTGCCTCATGAACTTCACATACCATCAGCTGTCCTGGCAGCTATCTAGGAAACCCTGTTGGCTCACTTCCGGTCCCATGCCCATTGAGCCCAGTGGGATGGAATCAAGCAGCTTCAGCACCCACACAAATCTAACATGGAGCTCCTCACTGAAGGCGCTCAAACTCCACAGCCAAAGACAAGTTCAGTGCCCAAGCCATTTCCCGCTGCCATGGAAACCAAGTGCTCTGGCAGCACATATGTCTGAAAGTGGATATGACACCTAGGGAAGGGAGTGTGCTGGTGAATGGCAACTGCCCGAAGCAGCAGCACAGCTCTTCCACTGCCAAAACAACTCCACCTGCCTCATGAACGTCACATACCATCAGCTGTCCTGGCAGCTATCTTGGAAACCCTGTTGGATCACTTCCGGTCCCATGCCCATTGAGCCCAGTGGGATGGAATCAAGCAGCTTCAGCACCCACACAAACCTAACATGGAGCTCCTCACTCAAGGCGCTCAAAACGTCACGGCCAAAGACAAGTTCAGTGCCCAAGCCATTTCCCGCTGCCATGGAAATCAAGTGCTCTGGCAGCAGATATGTCTGAAAGTGGATATGACACCTAGGGAAGGGAGTGTGGTGGTGAATGGCAACTGCCCGAAGCAGCAGCACAGCACTTCCACTGCCAAAACAACTCCACCCGCCTCATGAACTTCACATACCATCAGCTGTCTTGGCAGCTATCTAGGAAACCCTGTTGGGTCACTTCCGGTCCCATGCCCACTGAGCCCAGTGGGATGGAATCAAGCAGCATCAGCACCCACACAAATCTAACATGGAGCTCCTCACTCAAGGCGCTCAAACTCCACAGCCAAAGACAAGTTCAGTGCCGAAGCCATTTCCCGCTGCCATGGAAACCAAGTGCTCTGGCAGCACATATGTCTGAAAGTGCATATGGCACCTAGGGAAGGGAGTGTGGTGGTGAATGGCAACTGCCCGAAGCAGCAGCACAGCTCTTCCACTGCCAAAACAACTCCACCTGCCTCATGAACTTCAGATACCATCAGCTGTCCTGGCACCTATCTAGGAAACCCTGTTGGGTCACTTCCGTTCCCATGCCCATTGAGCCCAGTGGGATGGAATCAAGCAGCTTGAGCACCCACACAAATCTAACATGGAGCTCCTCACTCAAGGCGCTCAAAAATCCACAGCCAAAGACAAGTTCAGTGCCCAAGCCATTTCCCGCTGCCATGGAAACCAAGTGCTCTGGCAGCACATATGTCTGAAAGTGGATATGACACCTAGGGAAGGGAGTGTGGTGGTGAATGGCAAGTGCCCGAAGCAGCAGCACAGCTCTTCCAGTGCCAAAACAACTCCACCTGCCTCATGAACTTCACATACCATCAGCTGTCCTGACAGCTATCTAGGAAACCCTGTTGGGTCACTTCCGGTCCCATGCCCATTGAGCCCAGTGGGATGGAATCAAGCAGCTTCAGCACCCACACAAAACGAACATAGAGCTTATCACTCAAGGTGCTCAAAACTATACAACCAAAGACAAGTTCAGTGCCTAAGCCATTTCCCGCTGCCATGGAAACCAAGTGCTCTGGCACCACATATATCTGAAAGTGGAAATGACACCTAGGGAAGGGAGTGTGGAGGTGAATGGCAACTGCTCGAAGCAGCAGCACGGCTCTTCCAGTGCCAAAACAACTCCACCTGCCTCATGCACTTCACATACCATCAGCTGTCCTGGCAGCTATCTAGGAAACCCTGTTGGGTCACTTCTGGTCCCATGCCCATTGAGCCCAGTGGGATGGAATCAAGAAGCTTCAGCACCCACACAAAACTAACATGGAGCTCCTCACTCAAGGCGCTCAAAACTCCACAGCCAAAGACAAGTTCAGTGCCCAAGCCATTTCCCGCTGCCATGGAAACCAAGTGCTCTGGCAGCACATATGTCTGAAAGTGGATATGACACCTAGGGAAGGGAGTGTGCTGGTGAATGGCAACTGCCCGAAGCAGCAGCACAGCTCTTCCAGTGCCAAAACAACTCCACCTGCCTCATGAACTTCACATACCATCAGCTGTCCTGGCACCTATCTAGGAAACCCTGTTGGGTCACTTCTGGTCCCAGGCCCATTGAGCCCAGTGGGATGGAATCAAGCAGCTTCAGCACCCACACAAATCTAACATGGAGCTCCTCACTCAAGGCGCTCAAAACTCCACAGCCTAAGACAAGTTCAGTGCCCAAGCCATTTCCCGCTGCCATGGAAACCAAGTGCTCTGGCAGCACATATGTCTGAAAGTGGATATGACACCTAGGGAAGGGAGTGTGCTGGTGAATGGCAACTGCCCGAAGCAGCAGCACAGCTCTTCCAGTGCCAAAACAACTCCACCTGCCTCATGCACTTCACATACCATCAGCTGTGCTGGCAGCTATCTAGGAAACGCTGTTGGGTCACTTCGGGTCCCATGCCCATTGAGCCCAGTGGGATGGAATCAAGCAGCTTGAGCACCCACACAAAACTAACATGGAGCTCCTCACTCAAGGCGCTCAAACTCCACAGCCAAAGACAAGTTCAGTGCCCAAGCCATTTCCCGCTGCCATGGAAACCAAGTGCTCTGGCAGCACATATGTCTGAAAGTGGATATGACACCTAGGGAAGGGAGTGTGGTGGTGAATGGCAACTGCCCGAAGCAGCAGCACAGCTCTTCCAGTGCCAAAACAACTCCACCTGCCTCATGAACTTCACATACCATCAGCTGTCCTGGCAGCTATCTAGGAAACCCTGTTTGGTCACTTCTGGTCCCATGCCCATTGAGCCTAGAGGGATGTAACCAAGCAGTTTCAGCACCTACGCAAAACGAACATGGAGCTCCTCACTCAAGGCGTTCAAAACGTCACGGCCAAAGACAAGTTCAGTGCCCAAGCCATTTCCCGCTGCCATGGAAACCAAGTGCTCTGGCAGCACATATGTCTGAAAGTGGATATGACACCTAGGGAACTATGTATGTGGTGAATGGCAACTGCCCGAAGCAGCAGCACAGCTCTTCCAGTGCCAAAACAACTCCACTTGCCTCATGCACTTCACATACCATCAGCTGTCCTGGCAGCTATCTAGGAAACCCTGTTGGGTCACTTCCGGTCCCATGCCCATTGAGCCCAGTGGGATGGAATCAAGCAGCTTCAGCACCCACGCAAAACGAATATGGAGCTCCTCTCTCAAGGCGCTCAAAGCTCCACAGCCAAAGACAAGTTCAGTGCCCAAGCCATTTCCCGCTGCCATGGAAACCAAGTGCTCTGGCAGCACATATGTCTGAAAGTGGATATGACACCTAGGGAAGGGAGTGTGCTGGTGAATGGCAACTGCCCGAAGCAGCAGCACAGCTCTTCCGGTGCCAAAACAACTCCACCCGCCTCATGAACTTCACATACCATCAGCTGTCTTGGCAGCTATCTAGGAAACCCTGTTGGGTCACTTCCAGTCCCATGCCCACTGAGCCCAGTGGGATAGAATCAAGCAGCTTCAGCACCCACACAAAACTAACATGGAGCTCCTCACTGAAGGCGCTCAAACTCCACAGCCAAAGACAAGTTCAGTGCTGAAGCCATTTCCCGCTGCCATGGAAACCAAGTGCTCTGGCAGCACATATGTCTGAAAGTGGATATGACACCTAGGGAAGGGAGTGTGCTGGTGAATGGCAACTGCCCGAAGCAGCAGCACAGCTCTTCCAGTGCCAAAACAACTCCACCTGCCTCATGCACTTCACATACCATCAGCTGTCCTGGCAGCTATCTAGGAAACCCTGTTGGCTCACTTCCGGTCCCATGCCCATTGAGCCCAGTGGGATGGAATCAAGCAGCTTCAGCACCCACACAAAACGAACATGGAGCTCCTCACTCAAGGCGCTCAAAACGTCACGGCCAAAGACAAGTTCAGTGCCGAAGCCATTTCCCGCTGCCATGGAAACCAAGTGCTCTGGCAGCACATATGTCTGAAAGTGGATATGACACCTAGGGAAGGGAGTGTGGTGGTGAATGGCAACTGCCCGAAGCAGCAGCACAGCTCTTCCAGTGCCAAAACAACTCCACCTGCCTCATGAACTTCACATACCATCAGCTGTCCTGGCACCTATCTAGGAAACCCTGTTGGGTCACTTCTGGTCCCATGCCTATTGAGCCTAGTGGGATGGAATCAAGCAGTTTCAGCACCCACGCAAAACTAACATGGAGCTCCTCACTCAAGGTGCTCAAAACATCACGGCCAAAGACAAGTTCAGTGCCGAAGCCATTTCCCGCTGCCATGGAAATCAAGTGCTCTGGCAGCACATATGTCTGAAAGTGGATATGACACCTAGGGAACTATGTTTTGTGGTGAATGGCAACTGCCCGAAGCAGCAGCACAGCTCTTCCACTGCCAAAACAACTCCACCTGCCTCATGAACTTCACATACCATCAGCTGTCCTGGCAGCTATCTAGGAAACCCTGTTGGGTCACTTCCGGTCCCATGCCCATTGAGCCCAGTGGGATGGAATCAAGCAGCTTGAGCACCCAAACAAATCTAACATAGAGCTCCTCACTCAAGGCGCTCAAAACTCCACAGCCAAAGACAAGTCCAGTGCCCAAGCCATTTCCCGCTGCCATGGAAACCAAGTGCTCTGGCACCACATATGTCTGAAAGTGGATATGACACCTAGGGAAGGGAGTGTGCTGGTGAATAGCAACTGCCCGAAGCAGCAGCACAACTCTTCCACTGCCAAAACAACTCCACCTGCCTCATGAACTTCACATACCATCAGCTGTCCTGGCAGCTATCTAGGAAACCCTGTTGGGTCACTTCCGGTCCCATGCCCATTGAGCCCAGTGGGATGGAATCAAGCAGCTTCAGCACCCACACAAAACGAACATGGAGCTCCTCACTCAAGGCGCTCAAAACGTCACGGCCAAAGACAAGTTCAGTGCCCAAGCCATTTCCCGCTGCCATGGAAACCAAGTGCTCTGGCAGCACATATGTCTGAAAGTGGATATGACACCTAGGGAAGGGAGTGTGGTGGTGAATGGCAACTGCCCGAAGCAGCAGCACAGCTCTTCCAGTGCCAAAACAACTCCACCTGCCTCATGAACTTCACATACCATCAGCTGTCCTGGCACCTATCTAGGAAACCCTGTTGGGTCACTTCTGGTCCCATGCCCATTGAGCCTAGTGGGATGGAATCAAGCAGTTTCAGCACCCACGCAAAACTAACATGGAGCTCCTCACTCAAGGCGCTCAAAACGTCACGGCCAAAGACAAGTTCAGTGCCGAAGCCATTTCCCGCTGCCATGGAAACCAAGTGCTCTGGCAGCACATATGTCTGAAAGTGGATATGACACCTAGGGAACTATGTATGTGGTGAATGGCAACTGCCCGAAGCAGCAGCACAGCTCTTCCAGTGCCAAATCAACTCCACCTGCCTCATGAACTTCACATACCATCAGCTGTCCTGGCAGCTATCTAGGAAACCCTGTTGGGTCACTTCCGGTCCCATGCCCATTGAGGGCAGTGGGATGGAATCAAGCAGCTTCAGCACCCAAACAAATCTAACATGGATCTTCTCCCTCAAGGCGCTTAAAACCCCACAGCCAAAGACAAGTTCAGTGCCCATGCCATTTCTCGCTGCCATGGAAACCAAGTGCTCTGGCAGCACATATGTCTGAAAGTGGATATAACACCTAGGGAAGGGAGTGTGCTGGTGAATGGCAACTGCCCAAAGCAGCAGCACAGCTCTTCCACTGCCAAAACAACTCCACCTGCCTCATGAACGTCACATACCATCAGCTGTCCTGGCAGCTATCTAGGAAACCCTGTTGGGTCACTTCCGGTCCCATGCCCATTGAGCCCAGTGGGATGGAATCAAGCAGCTTCAGCACCCACACAAAACTAACATGGAGCTCCTCACTCAAGGTGCTCAAAACGTCACGGCCAAAGACAAGTTCAGTGCCCAAGCCATTTCCCGCTGCCATGGAAATCAAGTGCTCTGGCAGCACATATGTCTGAAAGTGGATATGACACCTAGGGAAGGGAGTGTGCTGGTGAATGGCAACTGCCCAAAGCAGCAGCACAGCTCTTCCAGTGCCAAAACAACTCCATCTGCCTCATGAACTTCACATACCATCAGTTGTCCTGGCACCTATCTAGGAAACCCTGTTGGGTCACTTCCGGTCCCATGCCCATTGAGCCCAGTGGGATGGAATCAGGCAGCTTCAGCACCCACGCAAAACGAATATGGAGCTCCTCACTCAAGGCGCTCAAACTCCACAGCCAAAGACAAGTTCAGTGCCCAAGCCATTTCCCGCTGCCATGGAAACCAAGTGATCTGGCAGCACATATGTCTGAAAGTGGATATGACACCTAGGGAAGGGAGTGTGCTGGTGAATGGCAACTGCCCGAAGCAGCAGCACAGCTCTTCCACTGCCAAAACAACTCCACCCGCCTCATGAACTTCACATACCATCAGCTGTCTTGGCAGCTATCTAGGAAACCCTGTTGGGTCACTTCCGGTCCCATGCCCACTGAGCCCAGTGGGATGGAATCAAGCAGCTTCAACACCCACACAAATCTAACATGGAGCTCCTCACTCAAGGCGCTCAAACTCCACAGACAAAGACAAGTTCAGTGCCCAAGCCATTTCCCGCTGCCATGGAAACCAAGTGCTCTGGCAGCACATATGTCTGAAAGTGGATATGACACCTAGGGAAGGGAGTGTGGTGGTGAATGGCAACTGCCCGAAGCAGCAGCACAGCTCTTCCACTGCCAAAACAACTCCACCTGCCTCATGAACTTCACATACCATCAGCTGTCCTGGCAGCTATCTAGGAAACCCTGTTGGGTCACTTCCGGTCCCATGCCCATTGAGGGCAGTGGGATGGAATCAAGCAGCTTCAGCACCCACACAAATCTAACATGGATCTTCTCCCTCAAGGCGCTTAAAACTCCACATCCAAAGACAAGTTCAGTACCCAAGCCATTTCTCGCTGCCATGGAAACCAAGTGCTCTGGCAGCACATATGTCTGAAAGTGGATATGACACCTAGGGAAGGGAGTGTGCTGGTGAATGGCAACTGCCCAAAGCAGCAGCACAGCTCTTCCACTGCCAAAACAACTCCACCTGCCTCATGAACGTCACATACCATCAGCTGTCCTGGCAGCTATCTTGGAAACCCTGTTGGATCACTTCCGGTCCCATGCCCATTGAGCCCAGTGGGATGGAATCAAGCAGCTTCAGCACCCACACAAAACGAACATGGAGCTCCTCACTCAAGGCGCTCAAACTCCACAGCCAAAGACAAGTTCAGTGCCGAAGCCATTTCCCGCTGCCATGGAAACCAAGTGCTCTGGCAGCACATATGTCTGAAAGTGGATATGACACCTAGGGAAGGGAGTGTGCTGGTCAATGGCAACTGCCCGAAGCAGCAGCACAGCTCTTCCACTGCCAAAACAAATCCACCTGCCTCATGAACTTCACATACCATCAGCTGTCCTGGCAGCTATCTAGGAAATTCTGTTGGGTCACTTCTGGTCCCAAGCCCATTGAGCCCAGTGGGATGGAATCAAGCAGCTTCAGCACCCACACAAAACGAACATGGAGCTTCTCACTCCAGGCGCTCAAACTCCACAGCCAAAGACAAGTTCAGTGCCCAAGCCATTTCCCGCTGCCATGGAAACCAAGTGCTCTGGCAGCACATATGTCTGAAAGTGGATATGACAGCTATGGAAGGGAGTGTGCTGGTGAATGGCAACTGCCCGAAGCAGCAGCACAGCTCTTCCAGTGCCAAAACAACTCCACCTGCCTCATGCACTTCACATACCATCAGCTGTGCTGGCAGCTATCTAGGAAACGCTGTTGGGTCACTTCCGGTCCCATGCCCATTGAGCCCAGTGGGATGGAATCAAGCAGCTTGAGCACCCACACAAAACTAACATGGAGCTCCTCACTCAAGGCGCTCAAAAAACCACAGCCAAAGACAAGTTCAGTGCCGAAGCCATTTCCCGCTGCCATGGAAACCAAGTGCTCTGGCAGCACATATGTCTGAAAGTGGATTTGACACCTAGGGAAGGGAGTGTGCTGGTGAATGGCAACTGCCCGAAGCAGCAGCACAACTCTTCCACTGCCAAAACAACTCCACCTGCCTCATGAACTTCACATACCATCAGCTGTCCTGGCAGCTATCTAGGAAACCCTGTTGGGTCACTTCTGGTCCCATGCCCATTGAGCCCAGTGGGATGGAATCAAGCAGCTTCAGCACCCACACAAAACGAACATGGAGCTCCTCACTCAAGGCGCTCAAAACGTCACGGCCAAAGACAAGTTCAGTGCCGAAGCCATTTCCCGCTGCCATGGAAACCAAGTGCTCTGGCAGCACATATGTCTGAAAGTGGATATGACACCTAGGGAAGGGAGTGTGGTGGTGAATGGCAACTGCCCGAAGCAGCAGCACAGCTCTTCCAGTGCCAAAACAACTCCACCTGCCTCATGAACTTCACATACCATTAGCTGTCCTGGCACCTATCTAGGAAACCCTGTTGGGTCACTTCTGGTCCCATGCCCATTGAGCCTAGTGGGATGGAATCAAGCAGTTTCAGCACCCACGCAAAACTAACATGGAGCTCCTCACTCAAGGCGCTCAAAACTCCACAGCCAAAGACAAGTTCAGTGCCGAAGCCATTTCAGGCTGCCATGGAAACCAAGTGCTCTGGCAGCACATATGTCTGAAAGTGGATATGACACCTAGGGAACTATGTATGTGGTGAATGGCAACTGCCCGAAGCAGCAGCACAGCTCTTCCAGTGCCAAAACAACTCCATCTGCCTCATGAACTTCACATACCATCAGCTGTCCTGGCAGCTATCTAGGAAACCCTGTTGGGTCACTTCCGGTCCCATGCCCATTGAGCCCAGGGGGATGGAATCAAGCAGCTTCAGCACCCACACAAATCTAACATGGAGCTCCTCACTGAAGGCGCTCAAACTCAACAGCCAAAGACAAGTTCAGTGCCGAAGCCATTTCCCGCTGCCATGGAAACCAAGTGCTCTGGCAGCACATATGTCTGAAAGTGGATATGACACCTAGGGAAGGGAGTGTGCTGGTGAATGGCAACTGCCCGAAGCAGCAGCACAGCTCTTCCACTGCCAAAACAACTCCACCTGCCTCATGAACTTCACATACCATCAGCTGTCCTGGCAGCTATCTAGGAAACCCTGTTGGGTCACTTCCGGTCCCATGCCCATTGAGCCCAGTGGGATGGAATCAAGCAGCTTGAGCACCCACACAAAACTAACATGGAGCTCCTCACTCAAGGCGCTCAAAAAACCACAGCCAAAGACAAGTTCAGTGCCCAAGCCATTTCCCGCTGCCATGGAAACCAAGTGCTCTGGCAGCACATATGTCTGAAAGTGGAAATGACACCTAGGGAAGGGAGTGTGCTGGTCAATGGCAACTGCCCGAAGCAGCAGCAAAACTCTTCCACTGCCAAAACAACTCCACCTGCCTCATGAACTTCACATACCATCAGCTGTCCTGGCAGCTATCTAGGAAACCCTGTTGGGTCACTTCCGGTCCCATGCCCATTGAGCCCAGTGGGATGGAATCAAGCAGCTTCAGCACCCACACAAAACGAACATGGAGCTCCTCACTCAAGGCGCTCAAAACTCCACAGCCAAAGACAAGTTCAGTGCCCAAGCCATTTCCCGCTGCCATGGAAACCAAGTGCTCTGGCAGCACATATGTCTGAAAGTGGATATGACACCTAGGGAAGGGAGTGTGGTGGTGAATGGCAACTGCCTGAAGCAGCAGCACAGCTCTTCCAGTGCCAAAACAACTCCACCTGCCTCATGAACTTCACATACCATCAGCTGTCCTGGCAGCTATCTAGGAAACCCTGTTGGGTCACTTCTGGTCCCATGCCTATTGAGCCTAGTGGGATGGAATCAAGCAGTTTCAGCACCCACGCAAAACTAACATGGAGAACCTCACTCAAGGCGCTCAAAACGTCACGGCCAAAGACAAGTTCAGTGCCGAAGCCATTTCCCGCTGCCATGGAAACCAAGTGCTCTGGCAGCACATATGTCTGAAAGTGGATATGACACCTAGGGAACTATGTTTTGTGGTGAATGGCAACTGCCTGAAGCAGCAGCACAGCTCTTCCAGTGCCAAAACAACTCCACCTGCCTCATGAACTTCACATACCATCAGCTGTCCTGGCAGCTATCTAGGAAACCCTGTTGGGTCACTTCTGGTCCCATGCCCATTGAGCCTAGTGGGATGGAATCAAGCAGTTTCAGCACAAACGCAAAACTAACATGGAGCTCCTCACTCAAGGCGCACAAAACGTCACGGCCAAAGACAAGTTCAGTGCCCAAACCATTTCCCGCTGCCATGGAAACCAAGTGCTCTGGCAGCACATATGTCTGAAAGTGGATATAACACCTAGGGAACTATATATGTGGTGAATGGCAACTGCCCGAAGCAGCAGCACAGCTCTTCCAGTGCCAAAACAACTCCATCTGCCTCATGAACTTCACATACCATCAGCTGTCCTGGCAGCTATCTAGGAAACCCTGTTGGGTCACTTCTGGTCCCATGCCCATTGAGCCTAGTGGGATGGAATCAAGCAGTTTCAGCACCCACGCAAAACTAACATGGAGCTCCTCACTCAAGGCGCTCAAAACTCCACAGCCAAAGACAAGTTCAGTGCCGAAGCCATTTCAGGCTGCCATGGAAACCAAGTGCTCTGGCAGCACATATGTCTGAAAGTGGATATGACACCTAGGGAACTATGTATGTGGTGAATGGCAACTGCCCGAAGCAGCAGCACAGCTCTTCCAGTGCCAAAACAACTCCATCTGCCTCATGAACTTCACATACCATCAGCTGTCCTGGCAGCTATCTAGGAAACCCTGTTGGGTCACTTCCGGTCCCATGCCCATTGAGCCCAGGGGGATGGAATCAAGCAGCTTCAGCACCCACACAAATCTAACATGGAGCTCCTCACTGAAGGCGCTCAAACTCAACAGCCAAAGACAAGTTCAGTGCCGAAGCCATTTCCCGCTGCCATGGAAACCAAGTGCTCTGGCAGCACATATGTCTGAAAGTGGATATGACACCTAGGGAAGGGAGTGTGCTGGTGAATGGCAACTGCCCGAAGCAGCAGCACAGCTCTTCCACTGCCAAAACAACTCCACCTGCCTCATGAACTTCACATACCATCAGCTGTCCTGGCAGCTATCTAGGAAACCCTGTTGGGTCACTTCCGGTCCCATGCCCATTGAGCCCAGTGGGATGGAATCAAGCAGCTTGAGCACCCACACAAAACTAACATGGAGCTCCTCACTCAAGGCGCTCAAAAAACCACAGCCAAAGACAAGTTCAGTGCCCAAGCCATTTCCCGCTGCCATGGAAACCAAGTGCTCTGGCAGCACATATGTCTGAAAGTGGAAATGACACCTAGGGAAGGGAGTGTGCTGGTCAATGGCAACTGCCCGAAGCAGCAGCAAAACTCTTCCACTGCCAAAACAACTCCACCTGCCTCATGAACTTCACATACCATCAGCTGTCCTGGCAGCTATCTAGGAAACCCTGTTGGGTCACTTCCGGTCCCATGCCCATTGAGCCCAGTGGGATGGAATCAAGCAGCTTCAGCACCCACACAAAACGAACATGGAGCTCCTCACTCAAGGCGCTCAAAACTCCACAGCCAAAGACAAGTTCAGTGCCCAAGCCATTTCCCGCTGCCATGGAAACCAAGTGCTCTGGCAGCACATATGTCTGAAAGTGGATATGACACCTAGGGAAGGGAGTGTGGTGGTGAATGGCAACTGCCTGAAGCAGCAGCACAGCTCTTCCAGTGCCAAAACAACTCCACCTGCCTCATGAACTTCACATACCATCAGCTGTCCTGGCAGCTATCTAGGAAACCCTGTTGGGTCACTTCTGGTCCCATGCCTATTGAGCCTAGTGGGATGGAATCAAGCAGTTTCAGCACCCACGCAAAACTAACATGGAGAACCTCACTCAAGGCGCTCAAAACGTCACGGCCAAAGACAAGTTCAGTGCCGAAGCCATTTCCCGCTGCCATGGAAACCAAGTGCTCTGGCAGCACATATGTCTGAAAGTGGATATGACACCTAGGGAACTATGTTTTGTGGTGAATGGCAACTGCCTGAAGCAGCAGCACAGCTCTTCCAGTGCCAAAACAACTCCACCTGCCTCATGAACTTCACATACCATCAGCTGTCCTGGCAGCTATCTAGGAAACACTGTTGGGTCACTTCTGGTCCCATGCCCATTGAGCCTAGTGGGATGGAATCAAGCAGTTTCAGCACCCACGCAAAACTAACATGGAGCTCCTCACTCAAGGCGCTCAAAACGTCACGGCCAAAGACAAGTTCAGTGCCCAAACCATTTCCCGCTGCCATGGAAACCAAGTGCTCTGGCAGCACATATGTCTGAAAGTGGATATAACACCTAGGGAACTATATATGTGGTGAATGGCAACTGCCCGAAGCAGCAGCACAGCTCTTCCAGTGCCAAAACAACTCCATCTGCCTCATGAACTTCACATACCATCAGCTGTCCTGGCAGCTATCTAGGAAACCCTGTTGGGTCACTTCCGGTCACATGCCCATTGAGCCCAGTGGGATGGAATCAAGCAGCTTCAGCACCCACGCAAAACGAATATGAAGCTCCTCACTCAAGGCGCTCAAAGCTCCACAGCCAAAGACAAGTTCAGTACCCAAGCCATTTCCCGCTGCCATGGAAACCAAGTGCTCTGGCAGCACATATGTCTGAAAGTGGATATGACACCTAGGGAAGGGAGTGTGCTGTTGAATGGCAACTGCCCGAAGCAGCAGCACAGCTCTTCCAGTGCCAAAACAACTCCACCCGCCTCATGAACTTCACATACCATCAGCTGTCCTGGCAGCTATCTAGGAAACCCTGTTGGGTCACTTCTGGTCCCATGCCCATTGAGCCCAGTGGGATGGAATCAAGCAGCTTCAGCACCCACACAAAACGAACATGGAGCTCCTCACTCAAGGCGCTCAAAACGTCACGGCCAAAGACAAGTTCAGTGCCGAAGCCATTTCCCGCTGCCATGGAAACCAAGTGCTCTGGCAGCACATATGTCTGAAAGTGGATATGACACCTAGGGAAGGGAGTGTGGTGGTGAATGGCAACTGCCCGAAGCAGCAGCACAGCTCTTCCAGTGCCAAAACAACTCCACCTGCCTCATGAACTTCACATACCATCAGCTGTCCTGGCACCTATCTAGGAAACCCTGTTGGGTCACTTCTGGTCCCATGCCCATTGAGCCTAGTGGGATGGAATCAAGCAGTTTCAGCACCCACGCAAAACTAACATGGAGCTCCTCACTCAAGGCGCTCAAAACGTCACGGCCAAAGACAAGTTCAGTGCCGAAGCCATTTCAGGCTGCCATGGAAACCAAGTGCTCTGGCAGCACATATGTCTGAAAGTGGATATGACACCTAGGGAACTATGTATGTGGTGAATGGCAACTGCCCGAAGCAGCAGCACAGCTCTTCCAGTGCCAAAACAACTCCATCTGCCTCATGAACTTCACATACCATCAGCTGTCCTGGCAGCTATCTAGGAAACCCTGTTGGGTCACTTCCGGTCCCATGCCCATTGAGCCCAGTGGGATGGAATCAAGCAGCTTCAGCACCCAAGCAAAACGAATATGGAGCTCCTCACTCAAGGCGCTCAAAGCTCCACAGCCAAAGACAAGTTCAGTACCCAAGCCATTTCCCGCTGCCATGGAAACCAAGTGCTCTGGCACCACATATGTCTGAAAGTGGATATGACACCTAGGGAAGGGAGTGTGGTGGTGAATGGCAACTGCCCGAAGCAGCAGCACAGCTCTTCCACTGCCAAAACAACTCCACCCGCCTCATGAACTTCACATACCATCAGCTTTCTTGGCAGCTATCTAGGAAACCCTGTTGGCTCACTTCCGGTCCCATGCCCACTGAGCCCAGTGGGATGGAATCAAGCAGCTTCAGCACCCACGCAAAACGAATATGAAGCTCCTCACTCAAGGCGCTCAAAGCTCCACAGCCAAAGACAAGTTCAGTACCCAAGCCATTTCCCGCTGCCATGGAAACCAAGTGCTCTGGCAGCACATATGTCTGAAAGTGGATATGACACCTAGGGAAGGGAGTGTGCTGGTCAATGGCAACTGCCCGAAGCAGCAGCAAAACTCTTCCACTGCCAAAACAACTCTACCTGCCTCATGAACTTCAGATACCATCAGCTGTCCTGGCAGCTATCTAGGAAACCCTGTTGGGTCACTTCCGGTCCCATGCCCATTGAGGGCAGTGGGATGGAATCAAGCAGCTTCAGCACCCACACAAAACGAACATGGAGCTCCTCACTCAAGGCGCTCAAAACGTCACGGCCAAAGACAAGTTCAGTGCCCAAGCCATTTCCCGCTGCCATGGAAACCAAGTGCTCTGGCAGCACATATGTCTGAAAGTGGATATGACACCTAGGGAAGGGAGTGTGGTGGTGAATGGCAACTGCCTGAAGCAGCAGCACAGCTCTTCCAGTGCCAAAACAACTCCACCTGCCTCATGAACTTCACATACCATCAGCAGTCCTGGCAGCTATCTAGGAAACCCTGTTGGGTCACTTCTGGTCCCATGCCTATTGAGCCTAGTGGGATGGAATCAAGCAGTTTCAGCACCCACGCAAAACTAACATGGAGAACCTCACTCAAGGCGCTCAAAACGTCACGGCCAAAGACAAGTTCAGTGCCCAAGCCATTTTCCGCTGCCATGGAAACCAAGTGCTCTGGCAGCACATATGTCTGAAAGTGGATATGACACCTAGGGAACTATGTTTTGTGGTGAATGGCAACTGCCCGAAGCAGCAGCACAGCTCTTCCAGTGCCAAAACAACTCCATCTGCCTCATGAACTTCACATACCATCAGCTGTCCTGGCAGCTATCTAGGAAACCCTGTTGGGTCACTTCTGGTCCCATGCCCATTGAGCCTAGTGGGATGGAATCAAGCAGTTTCAGCACCCACGCAAAACTAACATGGAGCTCCTCACTCAAGGCGCTCAAAACGTCACGGCCAAAGACAAGTTCAGTGCCGAAGCCATTTCCCGCTGCCATGGAAACCAAGTGCTCTGGCAGCACATATGTCTGAAAGTGGATATGACACCTAGGGAACTATATATGTGGTGAATGGCAACTGCCCGAAGCAGCAGCACAGCTCTTCCAGTGCCAAAACAACTCCATCTGCCTCATGAACTTCACATACCATCAGCTGTCCTGGCAGCTATCTAGGAAACCCTGTTGGGTCACTTCCGGTCACATGCCCATTGAGCCCAGTGGGATGGAATCAAGCAGCTTCAGCACCCACGCAAAACGAATATGAAGCTCCTCACTCAAGGCGCTCAAAACCCCACAGCCAAAGACAAGTTCAGTACCCAAGCCATTTCCCGCTGCCATGGAAACCAAGTGCTCTGGCAGCACATATGTCTGAAAGTGGATATGACACCTAGGGAAGGGAGTGTGCTGGTGAATGGCAACTGCCCGAAGCAGCAGCACAGCTCTTCCAGTGCCAAAACAACTCCACCCGCCTCATGAACTTCACATACCATCAGCTGTCTTGGCAGCTATCTAGGAAACCCTGTTGGGTCACTTCCTGTCCCATGCCCACTGAGCCCAGTGGGATGGAATCAAGCAGCTTCAGCACCCACACAAATCTAACATGGAGCTCCTCACTCAAGGCGCTCAAACTCCACAGCCAAAGACAAGTTCAGTGCCGAAGCCATTTCCCGCTGCCATGGAAACCAAGTGCTCTGGCAGCACATATGTCTGAAAGTGGATATGACACCTAGGGAAGGGAGTGTGCTGGTCAATGGCAACTGCCTGAAGCAGCAGCACAGCTCTTCCAGTGCCAAAACAACTCCACCTGCCTCATGAACTTCACATACCATCAGCTGTCCTGGCAGCTATCTAGGAAACCCTGTTGGGTCAATTCTGGTCCCAAGCCCATTGAGCCCAGTGGGATGGAATCAAGCAGCTTCAGCACCCACACAAAACGAACATGGAGCTCCTCACTCAACACGTTCACAACTCCACGGCCAAAGACAAGTTCAGTGCCGAAGCCATTTCCCGCTGCCATGGAAACCAAGTGATCTGGCAGCACATATGTCTGAAAGTGGATATGACACCTAGGGAAGGGAGTGTGCTGGTGAATGGCAACTCTCCGAAGCAGCAGCACAGCTCTTCCACTGCCAAAACAACTCCACCTGCCTCATGAACTTCACATACCATCAGCTGTCCTGGCAGCTATCTAGGAAACCCTGTTGGGTCACTTCCGGTCCCATGCCCATTGAGCCCAGTGGGATGGAATCAAGCAGCTTGAGGACCCAAACAAATCTAACATGGAGCTCCTCACTCAAGGCGCTCAAAACTCCACAGCCAAAGACAAGTTCAGTGCCCAAGCCATTTCCCGCTGCCATGGAAACCAAGTGCTCTGGCAGCACATATGTCTGAAAGTGGATATGACACCTAGGGAAGGGAGTGTGCTGGTGAATGGCAACTGCCTGAAGCAGCAGCACAGCTCTTACACTGTCAAAACAACTCCACCTGCCTCATGAACTTCACATATCATCAGCTGTCTTGGCAGCTATCTAGGAAACCCTGTTGGGTCACTTCCGGTCCCATGCCCATTGAGCCCAGTGGGATGGAATCAAGCAGCTTGAGCAATCACACAGGTCTAACATGGAGCTCCTCACTCAAGGCGCTCAAACCTCCACAGCCAAAGACAAGTTCAGTGCCCAAGCCATTTCCCGCTGCCATGGAAACCAAGTGCTCTGGCAGCACATATGTCTGAAAGTGGATATGACACCTAGGGAACTATGTTTTGTGGTGAATGGCAACTGCCCGAAGCAGCAGCACAGCTCTTCCAGTGCCAAATCAACTCCACCTGCCTCATGAACTTCACATACCATCAGCTGTCCTGGCAGCTATCTAGGAAACCCTGTTGGGTCACTTCCGGTCCCATGCCCTTTGAGGGCAGTGGGATGGAATCAAGCAGCTTCAGCACCCACACAAATCTAACATGGATCTTCTCCCTCAAGGCGCTTAAAACTCCACAGCCAAAGACAAGTTCAGTGCCCAAGCCATTTCTCGCTGCCATGGAAACCAAGTGCTCTGGCAGCACATATGTCTGAAAGTGGATATGACACCTAGGGAAGGGAGTGTGCTGGTGAATGGCAACTGCCTGAAGCAGCAGCACAGCTCTTCCACTGCCAAAACAACTCCACCTGCCTCATGAACGTCACATACCATCAGCTGTCCTGGCAGCTATCTTGGAAACCCTGTTGGCTCACTTCCGGTCCCATGCCCATTGAGCCCAGTGGGATGGAATCAAGCAGCTTCAGCAATCACGCAAAACGAATATGGAGCTCCTCACTCAAGGCGCTCAAAGCTCCACAGCCAAAGACAAGTTCAGTACCCAAGCCATTTCCCGCTGCCATGGAAACCAAGTGCTCTGGCACCACATATGTCTGAAAGTGGATATGACACCTAGGGAAGGGAGTGTGGTGGTGAATGGCAACTGCCCGAAGCAGCAGCACAGCTCTTCCAGTGCCAAAACAACTCCACCCGCCTCATGAACTTCACATACCATCAGCTGTCTTGGCAGCTATCTAGGAAACCCTGTTGGGTCACTTCCGGTCCCATGGCCACTGAGCCCAGTGGGATGGAATCAAGCAGCTTGAGCACCCACACAAATCTAACATGGAGCTCCTCACTCAAGGCGCTCAAACTCCACAGCCAAAGACAAGTTCAGTGCCGAAGCCATTTCCCGCTGCCATGGAAACCAAGTGCTCTGGCACCACATATGTCTGAAAGTGGATATGACACCTAGGGAAGGGAGTGTGCTGGTGAATGGCAACTGCCCGAAGCAGCAGCACAGCTCTTCCACTGCCAAAACAACTCCACCTGCCTCATGAACTTCACATACCATCAGCTGTCCTGGCAGCTCTCTACGAAACTCTGTTGGGTCACTTCCGGTCCCATGCCCATTGAGGGCAGTGGGATGGAATCAAGCAGCTTCAGCACCCACACAAAACTAACATGGAGATCCTCACTCAAGGCGCTCAAAAAACCACAGCCAAAGACAAGTTCAGTGCCCAAGCCATTTACCACTGCCATGGAAACCAAGTGCTCTGGCAGCACATATGTCTGAAAGTGGATATGACAGCTAGGGAAGGGAGTGTGCTGGTGAATGGCAACTGCCCGAAGCAGCAGCACAGCTCTTCCACTGCCAAAACAACTCCACCTGCCTCATTAACTTCAAATACCATCAGCTGTCCTGGCAGCTATCTACTAACCCATGTTGGGTCACTTCCGGTCCCCTGAGCATTGAGCCCAGTGGGATGGAATCAAGCAGCTTCAGCACCCACACAAAACGAACATGGAGCTCCTCACTCAAGACGCTCAAAACGTCACGGCCAAAGACAAGTTCAGTGCCCAAGCCATTTCCCGCTGCCATGGAAACCAAGTGCTCTGGCAGCACATATGTCTGAAAGTGGATATGACACCTAGGGAAGGGAGTGTGGTGGTCAATGGCAACTGCCCGAAGCAGCAGCACAGCTCTTCCACTGCCAAAACAACTCCACCTGCCTCATGAACTTCACATACCATCAGCTGTCTTGGCAGCTATCTAAGAAACCTTTTGGGTCACTTTTGGTCCCATGCCCATTGAGCCCAGTGGGATGGAATCAAGCAGCTTGAGCACCCACACAAAACGAACATGGAGCTCCTAACTCAAGGCGCTCAAAACTCCACAGCCAAAGACAAGTTCAGTGCCAAGCCATTTCCCACTGCCATGGAAACCAAGTGCTCTGGCAGCACATATGTCTGAAAGTGGATATGACACCTAGGGAAAGGAGTGTGCTGGTGAATGGCAACTGCCCGAAGCAGCAGCACAGCTCTTCCACTGCCAAAACAACTCCACCCGCCTCATGAACTTCACATACCATCAGCTGTCCTGGCAGCTATCTAGGAAACCCTGTTGGGTCACTTCTGGTTCCATGCCCATTGAGCCCAGTGGGATGGAATCAAGCAGCTTCAGCACCCACACAAAACTAACATGGAGCTCCTCACTCAAGGCGCTCAAAAACCACAGCCAAAGACAAGTTCAGTGCCCAAGCCATTTCCCGCTGCCATGGAACTCAAGTGCTCTGGCAGCACATATGTCTGAAAGTGGATATGGCACCTAGGGAAGGGAGTGTGCTGGTGAATGGCAACTGCCCGAAGCAGCAGCACAGCTCTTCCACTGCCAAAACAACTCCACCTGCCTCATGAACTTGACATACCATCAGCTGTCCTGGCAGCTATCTACTAACCCCTGTTGGGTCACTTCCGGTCCCCCGCCCATTGAGCCCAGGGGGATGGAATCAAGCAGCTTGAGCACCCACACAAAACTAACATGGAGCTCCTCACGCAAGGTGCTCAAAACCCCACGGCCAAAGACAAGTTCAGTGCCGAAGCCATTTCCCGCTGCCATGGAACTCAAGTGCTCTGGCAGCACATATGTCTGAAAGTGGATATGACTCCTAGGGAAGGGAGTGTGCTGGTGAATGGCAACTGCCCGAAGCAGCAGCACAGCTCTTCCACTGCCAAAACAACTCCACCTGCCTCATGAACTTCACATACCATCAGCTGTCCTGGCACCTATCTAGGAAACCCTGTTGGGTCACTTCCGGTCCCATGCCCATTGAGGGCAGTGGGATGGAATCAAGCAGCTTCAGCACCCACACAAAACGAACATGGAGCTCCTCACTCAAGGCGCTCAAAACGTCACGGCCAAAGACAAGTTCAGTGCCCAAGCCATTTCCCGCTGCCATGGAAACCAAGTGCTCTGGCAGCACATATGTCTGAAAGTGGATATGACACCTAGGGAAGGGAGTGTGGTGGTGAATGGCAACTGCCTGAAGCAGCAGCACAGCTCTTCCAGTGCCAAAACAACTCCACCTGCCTCATGAACTTCACATACCATCAGCAGTCCTGGCAGCTATCTAGGAAACCCTGTTGGGTCACTTCTGGTCCCATGCCTATTGAGCCTAGTGGGATGGAATCAAGCAGTTTCAGCACCCACGCAAAACTAACATGGAGAACCTCACTCAAGGCGCTCAAAACGTCACGGCCAAAGACAAGTTCAGTGCCCAAGCCATTTCCCGCTGCCATGGAAACCAAGTGCTCTGGCAGCACATATGTCTGAAAGTGGATATGACACCTAGGGAACTATGTTTTGTGGTGAATGGCAACTGCCCGAAGCAGCAGCACAGCTCTTCCAGTGCCAAAACAACTCCATCTGCCTCATGAACTTCACATACCATCAGCTGTCCTGGCAGCTATCTAGGAAACCCTGTTGGGTCACTTCTGGTCCCATGCCCATTGAGCCTAGTGGGATGGAATCAAGCAGTTTCAGCACCCACGCAAAACTAACATGGAGCTCCTCACTCAAGGCGCTCAAAACGTCACGGCCAAAGACAAGTTCAGTGCCGAAGCCATTTCCCGCTGCCATGGAAACCAAGTGCTCTGGCAGCACATATGTCTGAAAGTGGATATGACACCTAGGGAACTATATATGTGGTGAATGGCAACTGCCCGAAGCAGCAGCACAGCTCTTCCAGTGCCAAAACAACTCCATCTGCCTCATGAACTTCACATACCATCAGCTGTCCTGGCAGCTATCTAGGAAACCCTGTTGGGTCACTTCCGGTCACATGCCCATTGAGCCCAGTGGGATGGAATCAAGCAGCTTCAGCACCCACGCAAAACGAATATGAAGCTCCTCACTCAAGGCGCTCAAAACCCCACAGCCAAAGACAAGTTCAGTACCCAAGCCATTTCCCGCTGCCATGGAAACCAAGTGCTCTGGCAGCACATATGTCTGAAAGTGGATATGACACCTAGGGAAGGGAGTGTGCTGGTGAATGGCAACTGCCCGAAGCAGCAGCACAGCTCTTCCAGTGCCAAAACAACTCCACCCGCCTCATGAACTTCACATACCATCAGCTGTCTTGGCAGCTATCTAGGAAACCCTGTTGGGTCACTTCCTGTCCCATGCCCACTGAGCCCAGTGGGATGGAATCAAGCAGCTTCAGCACCCACACAAATCTAACATGGAGCTCCTCACTCAAGGCGCTCAAACTCCACAGCCAAAGACAAGTTCAGTGCCGAAGCCATTTCCCGCTGCCATGGAAACCAAGTGCTCTGGCAGCACATATGTCTGAAAGTGGATATGACACCTAGGGAAGGGAGTGTGCTGGTCAATGGCAACTGCCTGAAGCAGCAGCACAGCTCTTCCAGTGCCAAAACAACTCCACCTGCCTCATGAACTTCACATACCATCAGCTGTCCTGGCAGCTATCTAGGAAACCCTGTTGGGTCAATTCTGGTCCCAAGCCCATTGAGCCCAGTGGGATGGAATCAAGCAGCTTCAGCACCCACACAAAACGAACATGGAGCTCCTCACTCAACACGTTCACAACTCCACGGCCAAAGACAAGTTCAGTGCCGAAGCCATTTCCCGCTGCCATGGAAACCAAGTGATCTGGCAGCACATATGTCTGAAAGTGGATATGACACCTAGGGAAGGGAGTGTGCTGGTGAATGGCAACTCTCCGAAGCAGCAGCACAGCTCTTCCACTGCCAAAACAACTCCACCTGCCTCATGAACTTCACATACCATCAGCTGTCCTGGCAGCTATCTAGGAAACCCTGTTGGGTCACTTCCGGTCCCATGCCCATTGAGCCCAGTGGGATGGAATCAAGCAGCTTGAGGACCCAAACAAATCTAACATGGAGCTCCTCACTCAAGGCGCTCAAAACTCCACAGCCAAAGACAAGTTCAGTGCCCAAGCCATTTCCCGCTGCCATGGAAACCAAGTGCTCTGGCAGCACATATGTCTGAAAGTGGATATGACACCTAGGGAAGGGAGTGTGCTGGTGAATGGCAACTGCCTGAAGCAGCAGCACAGCTCTTACACTGTCAAAACAACTCCACCTGCCTCATGAACTTCACATATCATCAGCTGTCTTGGCAGCTATCTAGGAAACCCTGTTGGGTCACTTCCGGTCCCATGCCCATTGAGCCCAGTGGGATGGAATCAAGCAGCTTGAGCAATCACACAGGTCTAACATGGAGCTCCTCACTCAAGGCGCTCAAACCTCCACAGCCAAAGACAAGTTCAGTGCCCAAGCCATTTCCCACTGCCATGGAAACCAAGTGCTCTGGCAGCACATATGTCTGAAAGTGGATATGACACCTAGGGAACTATGTTTTGTGGTGAATGGCAACTGCCCGAAGCAGCAGCACAGCTCTTCCAGTGCCAAATCAACTCCACCTGCCTCATGAACTTCACATACCATCAGCTGTCCTGGCAGCTATCTAGGAAACCCTGTTGGGTCACTTCCGGTCCCATGCCCTTTGAGGGCAGTGGGATGGAATCAAGCAGCTTCAGCACCCACACAAATCTAACATGGATCTTCTCCCTCAAGGCGCTTAAAACTCCACAGCCAAAGACAAGTTCAGTGCCCAAGCCATTTCTCGCTGCCATGGAAACCAAGTGCTCTGGCAGCACATATGTCTGAAAGTGGATATGACACCTAGGGAAGGGAGTGTGCTGGTGAATGGCAACTGCCTGAAGCAGCAGCACAGCTCTTCCACTGCCAAAACAACTCCACCTGCCTCATGAACGTCACATACCATCAGCTGTCCTGGCAGCTATCTTGGAAACCCTGTTGGCTCACTTCCGGTCCCATGCCCATTGAGCCCAGTGGGATGGAATCAAGCAGCTTCAGCAATCACGCAAAACGAATATGGAGCTCCTCACTCAAGGCGCTCAAAGCTCCACAGCCAAAGACAAGTTCAGTACCCAAGCCATTTCCCGCTGCCATGGAAACCAAGTGCTCTGGCACCACATATGTCTGAAAGTGGATATGACACCTAGGGAAGGGAGTGTGGTGGTGAATGGCAACTGCCCGAAGCAGCAGCACAGCTCTTCCAGTGCCAAAACAACTCCACCCGCCTCATGAACTTCACATACCATCAGCTGTCTTGGCAGCTATCTAGGAAACCCTGTTGGGTCACTTCCGGTCCCATGGCCACTGAGCCCAGTGGGATGGAATCAAGCAGCTTGAGCACCCACACAAATCTAACATGGAGCTCCTCACTCAAGGCGCTCAAACTCCACAGCCAAAGACAAGTTCAGTGCCGAAGCCATTTCCCGCTGCCATGGAAACCAAGTGCTCTGGCACCACATATGTCTGAAAGTGGATATGACACCTAGGGAAGGGAGTGTGCTGGTGAATGGCAACTGCCCGAAGCAGCAGCACAGCTCTTCCACTGCCAAAACAACTCCACCTGCCTCATGAACTTCACATACCATCAGCTGTCCTGGCAGCTCTCTACGAAACTCTGTTGGGTCACTTCCGGTCCCATGCCCATTGAGGGCAGTGGGATGGAATCAAGCAGCTTCAGCACCCACACAAAACTAACATGGAGATCCTCACTCAAGGCGCTCAAAAAACCACAGCCAAAGACAAGTTCAGTGCCCAAGCCATTTCCCACTGCCATGGAAACCAAGTGCTCTGGCAGCACATATGTCTGAAAGTGGATATGACAGCTAGGGAAGGGAGTGTGCTGGTGAATGGCAACTGCCCGAAGCAGCAGCACAGCTCTTCCACTGCCAAAACAACTCCACCTGCCTCATTAACTTCAAATACCATCAGCTGTCCTGGCAGCTATCTACTAACCCATGTTGGGTCACTTCCGGTCCCCTGAGCATTGAGCCCAGTGGGATGGAATCAAGCAGCTTCAGCACCCACACAAAACGAACATGGAGCTCCTCACTCAAGACGCTCAAAACGTCACGGCCAAAGACAAGTTCAGTGCCCAAGCCATTTCCCGCTGCCATGGAAACCAAGTGCTCTGGCAGCACATATGTCTGAAAGTGGATATGACACCTAGGGAAGGGAGTGTGGTGGTGAATGGCAACTGCCCGAAGCAGCAGCACAGCTCTTCCACTGCCAAAACAACTCCACCTGCCTCATGAACTTCACATACCATCAGCTGTCTTGGCAGCTATCTAAGAAACCTTTTGGGTCACTTTTGGTCCCATGCCCATTGAGCCCAGTGGGATGGAATCAAGCAGCTTGAGCAACCACACAAAACGAACATGGAGCTCCTAACTCAAGGCGCTCAAAACTCCACAGCCAAAGACAAGTTCAGTGCCAAGCCATTTCCCACTGCCATGGAAACCAAGTGCTCTGGCAGCACATATGTCTGAAAGTGGATATGACACCTAGGGAAAGGAGTGTGCTGGTGAATGGCAACTGCCCGAAGCAGCAGCACAGCTCTTCCACTGCCAAAACAACTCCACCCGCCTCATGAACTTCACATACCATCAGCTGTCCTGGCAGCTATCTAGGAAACCCTGTTGGGTCACTTCTGGTTCCATGCCCATTGAGCCCAGTGGGATGGAATCAAGCAGCTTCAGCACCCACACAAAACTAACATGGAGCTCCTCACTCAAGGCGCTCAAAAACCACAGCCAAAGACAAGTTCAGTGCCCAAGCCATTTCCCGCTGCCATGGAACTCAAGTGCTCTGGCAGCACATATGTCTGAAAGTGGATATGGCACCTAGGGAAGGGAGTGTGCTGGTGAATGGCAACTGCCCGAAGCAGCAGCACAGCTCTTCCACTGCCAAAACAACTCCACCTGCCTCATGAACTTGACATACCATCAGCTGTCCTGGCAGCTATCTACTAACCCCTGTTGGGTCACTTCCGGTCCCCCGCCCATTGAGCCCAGGGGGATGGAATCAAGCAGCTTGAGCACCCACACAAAACTAACATGGAGCTCCTCACGCAAGGTGCTCAAAACCCCACGGCCAAAGACAAGTTCAGTGCCGAAGCCATTTCCCGCTGCCATGGAACTCAAGTGCTCTGGCAGCACATATGTCTGAAAGTGGATATGACTCCTAGGGAAGGGAGTGTGCTGGTGAATGGCAACTGCCCGAAGCAGCAGCACAGCTCTTCCACTGCCAAAACAACTCCACCTGCCTCATGAACTTCACATACCATCAGCTGTCCTGGCACCTATCTAGGAAACCCTGTTGGGTCACTTGCGGTCCCATGCCCATTGAGCCCAGTGGGATGGAATCAAGCAGCTTCAGCACCCAAACAAAACGAACATGGAGCTCCGCACTCAAGGCGCTCAAAACGTCATGGCCAAAGACAAGTTCAGTGCCCAAGCCATTTCCCGCTGCCATGGAAACCAAGTGCTCTGGCAGCACATATGTCTGAAAGTGGATATGACACCTAAGGAAGGGAGTGTGCTGGTGAATGGAAACTGCCCGAAGCAGCAGCACAGCTCTTCCAGTGCCAAAACAACTCCACCTGCCTCATGCACTTGACATACCATCAGCTGTGCTGGCAGCTATTTAGGAAACCCTGTTGGGTCACTTCCGGTCCCATGCCCATTGAGCCCAGTGGGATGGAATCAAGCAGCTTCAGCACCCAAACAAATCTAATATGGAGCTCCTCACTAAAGTCGCTCAAAAAACCACAGCCAAAGACAAGTTCAGTGCCCAAGCCATTTCCCGCTGCCATGGAAACCAAGTGCTCTGGCACCACATATGTCTGAAAGTGGATATGACAACTAGGGAAGGAAGTATGGTGGTGAATGACAACTGCCCGAAGCAGCAGCACAGCTCTTCCACTGCCAAAACAACTCCACCTGCCTCATGAACTTCACATACCATCAGCTGTCCTGGCAGCTATCTAGGAAACCTTGTTGGCTCACTTCTGGTCCCATGCCCATTGAGCCCAGTGGGATGGAATCAAGCAGCTTCAGCACCCACACAAAACTAACATGTAACTCCTCACTCAAGGTGCTCAAAACGTCACGGCCAAAGACAAGTTCAGTGCCCAAGCCATTTTCCGCTGCCATGGAAACCAAGTGCTCTGGCAGCACATATGTCTGAAAGTGGATATGACACCTAGGGAACTATGTTTTGTGGTGAATGGCAACTGCCCGAAGCAGCAGCACAGCTCTTCCAGTGCCAAAACAACTCCACCTGCCTCATGAACTTCACATACCATCAGCTGTCCTGGCAGCTATCTAGGAAACCCTGTTGGGTCACTTCTGGTCCCATGCCCATTGAGCCCAGTGGGATGGAATCAAGCAGTTTCAGCACCCACGCAAAACTAACATGGAGCTCCTCACTCAAGGCGCTCAAAACGTCACGGCCAAAGACAAGTTCAGTGCCGAAGCCATTTCCCGCTGCCATGGAAACCAAGTGCTCTGGCAGCACATATGTCTGAAAGTGGATATGACACCTAGGGAACTATATATGTGGTGAATGGCAACTGCCCGAAGCAGCAGCACAGCTCTTCCAGTGCCAAAACAACTCCATCTGCCTCATGAACTTCACATACCATCAGCTGTCCTGGCAGCTATCTAGGAAACCCTGTTGGGTCACTTCCGGTCACATGCCCATTGAGCCCAGTGGGATGGAATCAAGCAGCTTCAGCACCCACGCAAAACGAATATGAAGCTCCTCACTCAAGGCGCTCAAAACCCCACAGCCAAAGACAAGTTCAGTACCCAAGCCATTTCCCGCTGCCATGGAAACCAAGTGCTCTGGCAGCACATATGTCTGAAAGTGGATATGACACCTAGGGAAGGGAGTGTGCTGGTGAATGGCAACTGCCCGAAGCAGCAGCACAGCTCTTCCAGTGCCAAAACAACTCCACCCGCCTCATGAACTTCACATACCATCAGCTGTCTTGGCAGCTATCTAGGAAACCCTGTTGGGTCACTTCCTGTCCCATGCCCACTGAGCCCAGTGGGATGGAATCAAGCAGCTTCAGCACCCACACAAATCTAACATGGAGCTCCTCACTCAAGGCGCTCAAACTCCACAGCCAAAGACAAGTTCAGTGCCGAAGCCATTTCCCGCTGCCATGGAAACCAAGTGCTCTGGCAGCACATATGTCTGAAAGTGGATATGACACCTAGGGAAGGGAGTGTGCTGGTCAATGGCAACTGCCTGAAGCAGCAGCACAGCTCTTCCAGTGCCAAAACAACTCCACCTGCCTCATGAACTTCACATACCATCAGCTGTCCTGGCAGCTATCTAGGAAACCCTGTTGGGTCAATTCTGGTCCCAAGCCCATTGAGCCCAGTGGGATGGAATCAAGCAGCTTCAGCACCCACACAAAACGAACATGGAGCTCCTCACTCAACACGTTCACAACTCCACGGCCAAAGACAAGTTCAGTGCCGAAGCCATTTCCCGCTGCCATGGAAACCAAGTGATCTGGCAGCACATATGTCTGAAAGTGGATATGACACCTAGGGAAGGGAGTGTGCTGGTGAATGGCAACTCTCCGAAGCAGCAGCACAGCTCTTCCACTGCCAAAACAACTCCACCTGCCTCATGAACTTCACATACCATCAGCTGTCCTGGCAGCTATCTAGGAAACCCTGTTGGGTCACTTCCGGTCCCATGCCCATTGAGCCCAGTGGGATGGAATCAAGCAGCTTGAGGACCCAAACAAATCTAACATGGAGCTCCTCACTCAAGGCGCTCAAAACTCCACAGCCAAAGACAAGTTCAGTGCCCAAGCCATTTCCCGCTGCCATGGAAACCAAGTGCTCTGGCAGCACATATGTCTGAAAGTGGATATGACACCTAGGGAAGGGAGTGTGCTGGTGAATGGCAACTGCCTGAAGCAGCAGCACAGCTCTTACACTGTCAAAACAACTCCACCTGCCTCATGAACTTCACATATCATCAGCTGTCTTGGCAGCTATCTAGGAAACCCTGTTGGGTCACTTCCGGTCCCATGCCCATTGAGCCCAGTGGGATGGAATCAAGCAGCTTGAGCAATCACACAGGTCTAACATGGAGCTCCTCACTCAAGGCGCTCAAACCTCCACAGCCAAAGACAAGTTCAGTGCCCAAGCCATTTCCCGCTGCCATGGAAACCAAGTGCTCTGGCAGCACATATGTCTGAAAGTGGATATGACACCTAGGGAACTATGTTTTGTGGTGAATGGCAACTGCCCGAAGCAGCAGCACAGCTCTTCCAGTGCCAAATCAACTCCACCTGCCTCATGAACTTCACATACCATCAGCTGTCCTGCAGCTATCTAGGAAACCCTGTTGGGTCACTTCCGGTCCCATGCCCTTTGAGGGCAGTGGGATGGAATCAAGCAGCTTCAGCACCCACACAAATCTAACATGGATCTTCTCCCTCAAGGCGCTTAAAACTCCACAGCCAAAGACAAGTTCAGTGCCCAAGCCATTTCTCGCTGCCATGGAAACCAAGTGCTCTGGCAGCACATATGTCTGAAAGTGGATATGACACCTAGGGAAGGGAGTGTGCTGGTGAATGGCAACTGCCTGAAGCAGCAGCACAGCTCTTCCAGTGCCAAAACAACTCCACCTGCCTCATGAACGTCACATACCATCAGCTGTCCTGGCAGCTATCTTGGAAACCCTGTTGGCTCACTTCCGGTCCCATGCCCATTGAGCCCAGTGGGATGGAATCAAGCAGCTTCAGCAATCACGCAAAACTAACATGAAGCTCCTCACTCAAGGCGCTCAAAGCTCCACAGCCAAAGACAAGTTCAGTGCCCAAGCCATTTCCCGCTGCCATGGAAACCAAGTGCTCTGGCAGCACATATGTCTGAAAGTGGATATGACACCTAGGGATCTATATATGTGGTGAATGGCAACTGCCCGAAGCAGCAGCACAGCTCTTCCAGTGCCAAAACAACTCCATCTGCCTCATGAACTTCACATACCATCAGCTGTCCTGGCAGCTATCTAGGAAACCCTGTTGGGTCACTTCCGGTCCCATGCCCATTGAGCCCAGTGGGATGGAATCAAGCAGCTTCAGCACCCACGCAAAACGAATATGGAGCTCCTCACTCAAGGCGCTCAAAGCTCCACAGCCAAAGACAAGTTCAGTACCCAAGCCATTTCCCGCTGCCATGGAAACCAAGTGTTCTGGCACCACATATGTCTGAAAGTGGATATGACACCTAGGGAAGGGAGTGTGGTGGTGAATGGCAACTGCCCGAAGCAGCAGCACAGCTCTTCCAGTGCCAAAACAACTCCACCTGCCTCATGAACTTCACATACCATCAGCTGTCTTGGCAGCTATCTAGGAAACCCTGTTGGGTCACTTCTGGTCCCATGGCCACTGAGCCCAGTGGGATGGAATCAAGCAGCTTGAGCACCCACACAAAACGAACATGGAGCTCCTCACTCAAGGCGCTCAAACTCCACAGCCAAAGACAAGTTCAGTGCCGAAGCCATTTCCCGCTGCCATGGAAACCAAGTGCTCTGGCAGCACATATGTCTGAAAGTGGATATGACACCTAGGGAAGGGAGTGTGCTGGTGAATGGCAACTGCCCGAAGCAGCAGCACAGCTCTTCCACTGCCAAAACAACTCCACCTGCCTCATGAACTTCACATACCATCAGCTGTCCTGGCAGCTCTCTACGAAACTCTGTTGGGTCACTTCCGGTCCCATGCCCATTGAGACCAGTGGGATGGAATCAAGCAGCTTCAGCACCCACACAAAACTAACATGGAGATCCTCACTCAAGGCGCTCAAAAAACCACAGCCAAAGACAAGTTCAGTGCCCAAGCCATTTCCCACTGCCATGGAAACCAAGTGCTCTGGCAGCACATATGTCTGAAAGTGGATATGACAGCTAGGGAAGGGAGTGTGCTGGTGAATGGCAACTGCCCGAAGCAGCAGCACAGCTCTTCCACTGCCAAAACAACTCCACCTGCCTCATTAACTTCAAATACCATCAGCTGTCCTGGCAGCTATCTACTAACCCATGTTGGGTCACTTCCGGTCCCCTGAGCATTGAGCCCAGTGGGATGGAATCAAGCAGCTTCAGCACCCACACAAAACGAACATGGAGCTCCTCACTCAAGACGCTCAAAACTTCACAGCCAAAGACAAGTTCAGTGCCCAAGCCATTTCCCGCTGCCATGGAAACCAAGTGCTCTGGCAGCACATATGTCTGAAAGTGGATATGACACATAGGGAAGGGAGGGTGGTGGTGAATGGCAACTGCCCGAAGCAGCAGCACAGCTCTTCCACTGCCAAAACAACTCCACCTGCCTCATGAACTTCACATACCATCAGCTGTCTTGGCAGCTATCTAAGAAACCTTTTGGGTCACTTTTGGTCCCATGCCCATTGAGCCCAGTGGGATGGAATCAAGCAGCTTGAGCACCCACACAAAACGAACATGGAGCTCCTAACTCAAGGCGCTCAAAACTCCACAGCCAAAGACAAGTTCAGTGCCAAGCCATTTCCCACTGCCATGGAAACCAAGTGCTCTGGCAGCACATATGTCTGAAAGTGGATATGACACCTAGGGAAAGGAGTGTGCTGGTGAATGGCAACTGCCCGAAGCAGCAGCACAGCTCTTCCACTGCCAAAACAACTCCACCCGCCTCATGAACTTCACATACCATCAGCTGTCCTGGCAGCTATCTAGGAAACCCTGTTGGGTCACTTCTGGTTCCATGCCCATTGAGCCCAGTGGGATGGAATCAAGCAGCTTCAGCACCCACACAAAACTAACATGGAGCTCCTCACTCAAGGCGCTCAAAAACCACAGCCAAAGACAAGTTCAGTGCCCAAGCCATTTCCCGCTGCCATGGAACTCAAGTGCTCTGGCAGCACATATGTCTGAAAGTGGATATGGCACCTAGGGAAGGGAGTGTGCTGGTGAATGGCAACTGCCCGAAGCAGCAGCACAGCTCTTCCACTGCCAAAACAACTCCACCCGCCTCATGAACTTGACATACCATCAGCTGTCCTGGCAGCTATCTACTAACCCCTGTTGGGTCACTTCCGGTCCCACGCCCATTGAACCCAGGGGGATGGAATCAAGCAGCTTGAGCACCCACACAAAACTAACATGGAGCTCCTCACGCAAGGTGCTCAAAACCCCACGGCCAAAGACAAGTTCAGTGCCGAAGCCATTTCCCGCTGCCATGGAACTCAAGTGCTCTGGCAGCACATATGTCTGAAAGTGGATATGACACCTAGGGAAGGGAGTGTGCTGGTGAATGGCAACTGCCCGAAGCAGCAGCACAGCTCTTCCACTGCCAAAACAACTCCACCTGCCTCATGAACTTCACATACCATCAGCTGTCCTGGCACCTATCTAGGAAACCCTGTTGGGTCACTTCCGGTCCCATGCCCATTGAGCCCAGTGGGATGGAATCAAGCAGCTTCAGCACCCAAACAAAACGAACATGGAGCTCCGCACTCAAGGCGCTCAAAACGTCATGGCCAAAGACAAGTTCAGTGCCCAAGCCATTTCCCGCTGCCATGGAAACCAAGTGCTCTGGCAGCACATATGTCTGAAAGTGGATATGACACCTAAGGAAGGGAGTGTGCTGGTGAATTTAAACTGCCCGAAGCAGCAGCACAGCTCTTCCAGTGCCAAAACAACTCCACCTGCCTCATGCACTTGACATACCATCAGCTGTGCTGGCAGCTATTTAGGAAACCCTGTTGGGTCACTTCCGGTCCCATGCCCATTGAGCCCAGTGGGATGGAATCAAGCAGCTTCAGCACCCAAACAAATCTAATATGGAGCTCCTCACTAAAGTCGCTCAAAAAACCACAGCCAAAGACAAGTTCAGTGCCCAAACCATTTCCCGCTGCCATGGAAACCAAGTGCTCTGGCACCACATATGTCTGAAAGTGGATATGACAACTAGGGAAGGAAGTATGGTGGTGAATGACAACTGCCCGAAGCAGCAGCACAGCTCTTCCACTGCCAAAACAACTCCACCTGCCTCATGAACTTCACATACCATCAGCTGTCCTGGCAGCTATCTAGGAAACCTTGTTGGCTCACTTCTGGTCCCATGCCCATTGAGCCCAGTGGGATGGAATCAAGCAGCTTCAGCACCCACACAAAACTAACATGTAACTCCTCACTCAAGGTGCTCAAAACGTCACGGCCAAAGACAAGTTCAGTGCCCAAGCCATTTCCCGCTGCCATGGAAACCAAGTGCTCTGGCAGCACATATGTCTGAAAGTGGATATGACACCTAGGGAAGGGAGTGTGCTGTTGAATGGCAACTGCCCGAAGCAGCAGCACAGCTCTTCCAGTGCCAAAACAACTCCACCTGCCTCATGCACTTCACATACCATCAGCTGTCCTGGCAGCTATCTAGGAAACCCTGTTGGCTCACTTCCGGTCCCATGCCCATTGAGCCCAGTGGGATGGAATCAAGCAGCTTCAGCACCCACACAAAACTAACATGGAGCTCCTCACTCAAGGCGCTCAAAACTCCACAGCCAAAGACAAGTTCAGTGCCCAAGCCATTTCCCGCTGCCATGGAAACCAAGTGCTCTGGCAGCACATATCTCTGAAAGTGGATATGACACCTAGAAAAGGGAGTCTGGTGGTGAATGGCAACTGCCCGAAGCAGCAGCACAGCTCTTCCACTGCCAAAACAACTCCACCTGCCTCATGATCTTCACATACCATCAGCTGTCCTGGCAGCTATCTAGGAAACCCTGTTGGGTCACTTCCGGTCCCATGCCCATTGAGCCCAGTGAGATGGAATCAAGCAGCTTCAGCACCCACACAAAACTAACATGGAGCTCCTCACTCAAGGCGCTCAAAAATCCACGGACAAAGACAAGTTCAGTGCCCAAGCCATTTCCCGCTGCCATGGAAACCAAGTGCTCTGGCAGCACATATCTCTGAAAGTGGATATGACACCTAGGGAAGGGAGTGTGCTGGTGAATGGCAACTGCCCGAAGCAGCAGCACAGCTCTTCCACTGCCAAAACAACTCCACCTGCCTCATGAACTTCAGATACCATCAGCTGTCCTGGCAGCTATCTAGGAAACCCTGTTGGGTCACTTCCTGTCCCATGCCCATTGAGCCCAGTGGGATGGAATCAAGCAGCTTCAGAACCCACGCAAAATGAACATGGAGCTTCTCACTCAAGGCGCTCAAAACTCCACGGCCAAAGACAAGTTCAGTGCCCAAGCCATTTCCCGCTGCCATGGAAACCAAGTGCTCTGGCAGCACATATGTCTGAAAGTGGATATGACACCTAGGGAAGGGAGTGTGCTGGTGAATGGCAACTGCCCGAAGCAGCAGCACAGCTTTTCCACTGCCAAAACAACTCCACCTGCCTCATGTATTTCACATACCATCAGCTGTCCTGGTAGCTCTCTAGGAAACCCTGTTGGGTCACTTCCGGTCTGATGCACATTGAGCCCAGTGGGATGGAATTAAGCAGCTTCAGCACCCACACAAAACGAACATGGAGCTCCTCACTCAAGGCGCTCAAAACTCCACGGCCAAAGACAAGTTCAGTGCCCAAGCCATTTCCCGCTGCCATGGAAACCAAGTGCTCTGGCAGCACATATCTCTGAAAGTGGATATGACACCTAGAGAAGGGAGTGTGCTGGTGAATGGCAACTGCCCGAAGCAGCAGCACAGCTCTTCCAGTGCCAAAACAACTCCACCTGCCTCATGCATTTAACATACCATCAGCTGTCCTGGCAGCTCTCTAGGAAACCCTGTTGGCTCACTTCCGGTCAGATGCCCATTGAGCCCAGTGGGATGGAATCAAGCAGCTTCAGCACCCACACAAAACGAACATGGAGCTCCTCACTCAAGGCGCTCAAAACTCCACGGACAAAGACAAGTTCAGTGCCCAAGCCATTTCCCGCTGCCATGGAAACCAAGTGCTCTGGCAGCACATATCTCTGAAAGTGGATATGACACCTAGGGAAGGGAGTGTGTTGGTGAATGGCAACTGCCCGAAGCAGCAGCACAGCTCTTCCACTGCCAAAACAACTCCACCTGCCTCATGAACTTGACATACCATCAGCTGTCCTGGCAGCTATCTAGGAAACCCTGTTGGGTCACATCCGGTCCCATGCACATTGAGCCCAGTGGGATGGAATCAAGCAGCTTCAGCACCCACACAAAACGAACATGGAGCTTCTCACTCAAGGCGCTCAAAACTCCACAGCCAAAGACAAGTTCAGTGCCCAAGCCATTTCCCACTGCCATGGAAACCAAGTGCTCTGGCAGCACATATGTCTGAAAGTGGATATGACTCCTAGGAAAGGGAGTGTGCTGGTGAATGGCAACTGCCCGAAGCAGCAGCACAGCTCTTCCAGTGCCAAAACAACTCTACCTGCCTCATGAACTTCACATACCAACAGCTGTCCTGGCACCTATCTAGGAAACCCTGTTGGGTCACTTCCGGTCCCATGCCCATTGAGCCCAGTGGGATGGAATTAAGCAGCTTCAGCACCCACACAAAACGAACATGGAGCTCCTCACTCAAGGCGCTCAAAACTCCACGGCCAAAGACAAGTTCAGTGCCCAAGCCATTTCCCGCTGCCATGGAAACCAAGTGCTCTGGCAGCACATATCTCTGAAAGTGGATATGACACCTAGAGAAGGGAGTGTGCTGGTGAATGGCAACTGCCCGAAGCAGCAGCACAGCTCTTCCAGTGCCAAAACAACTCCACCTGCCTCATGCATTTAACATACCATCAGCTGTCCTGGCAGCTCTCTAGGAAACCCTGTTGGCTCACTTCCGGTCAGATGCCCATTGAGCCCAGTGGGATGGAATCAAGCAGCTTCAGCACCCACACAAAACGAACATGGAGCTCCTCACTCAAGGCGCTCAAAACTCCACGGACAAAGACAAGTTCAGTGCCCAAGCCATTTCCCGCTGCCATGGAAACCAAGTGCTCTGGCAGCACATATCTCTGAAAGTGGATATGACACCTAGGGAAGGGAGTGTGTTGGTGAATGGCAACTGCCCGAAGCAGCAGCACAGCTCTTCCACTGCCAAAACAACTCCACCTGCCTCATGAACTTCACATACCATCAGCTGTCCTGGCAGCTATCTAGGAAACCCTGTTGGGTCACATCCGGTCCCATGCACATTGAGCCCAGTGGGATGGAATCAAGCAGCTTCAGCACCCACACAAAACGAACATGGAGCTTCTCACTCAAGGCGCTCAAAACTCCACAGCCAAAGACAAGTTCAGTGCCCAAGCCATTTCCCACTGCCATGGAAACCAAGTGCTCTGGCAGCACATATGTCTGAAAGTGGATATGACTCCTAGGAAAGGGAGTGTGCTGGTGAATGGCAACTGCCCGAAGCAGCAGCACAGCTCTTCCAGTGCCAAAACAACTCTACCTGCCTCATGAACTTCACATACCAACAGCTGTCCTGGCACCTATCTAGGAAACCCTGTTGGGTCACTTCCGGTCCCATGCCCATTGAGCCCAGTGGGATGGAATCAAGCAGCTTCAGCACCCACACAAATATAACATGTAACTCCTCACTCAAGGTGCTCAAAACGTCACGGCCAAAGACAAGTTCAGTGCCCAAGCCATTTCCCGCTGCCATGGAAACCAAGTGCTCTGGCAGCACATATGTCTGAAAGTGGATATGACACCTAGGGAAGGGAGTGTGCTGGTGAATGGCAACTGCCCGAAGCAGCAGCACAGCTCTTCCAGTGCCAAAACAACTCCACCTGCCTCATGCACTTCACATACCATCAGCTGTCCTGGCAGCTATCTAGGAAACCCTGTTGGGTCACTTCCGGTCCCATGCCCATTGAGCCCAGTGGGATGGAATCAAGCAGCTTCAGCACCCACACAAAACGAACATGGAGCTCCTCACTCAAGGCGCTCAAAACTACATGGCCAAAGACAAGTTCAGTGCCCAAGCCATTTCCCGCTGCCATGGAAACCAAGTGCTCTGGCAGCACATATCTCTGAAAGTGGATATGACACCTAGAGAAGGGAGTGTGCTGGTGAATGGCAACTGCCCGAAGCAGCAGCACAGCTCTTCCACTGCCAAAACAACTCCACCTGCCTCATGAACTTCACATACCATCAGCTGTCCTGGCAGCTATCTAGGAAACCCTGTTGGCTCACTTCCGGTCCCATGCCCATTGAGCCCAGTGGGATGGAATCAAGCAGCTTGAGCACCCACACAAATCTAACATGTAACTCCTCACTCAAGGTGCTCAAAACGTCACGGCCAAAGACAAGTTCAGTGCCCAAGCCATTTCCCGCTGCCATGGAAACCAAGTGCTCTGGCAGCACATATCTCTGAAAGTGGATATGACACCTAGGGAAGGGAGTGTGGTGGTGAATGGCAACTGCCCGAAGCAGCAGCACAGCTCTTCCACTGCCAAAACAACTCCACCTGCCTCATGAGCTTGACATACCATCAGCTGTCCTGGCAGCTATCTAGGAAACCCTGTTGGGTCACTTCCGGTCCCATGCACATTGAGCCCAGTGGGATGGAATCAAGCAGCTTCAGCACCCACACAAAACGAACATGGAGCTTCTCACTCAAGGCGCTCAAAACTCCACAGCCAAAGACAAGTTCATTGCCCAAGCCATTTCCCGATGCCATGGAAACCAAGTGCTCTGGCAGCACATATGTCTGAAAGTGGATATGACTCCTAGGAAAGGGAGTGTGCTGCTGAATGGCAACTGCCCGAAGCCGCAGCACAGCTCTTCCAGTGCCAAAACAACTCCACCTGCCTCATGCATTTCACATACCATCAGCTGTCCTGGCATGTATCTAGGAAACCCTGTTGGGTCACTTCCGGTCCCATGCCCATTGAGCCCAGTGGGATGGAATTAAGCAGCTTCAGCACCCACACAAAACTAACATGGAGCTCCTCACTCAAGGCGCTCAAAACTCCACGGCCAAAGACAAGTTCAGTGCCCAAGCCATTTCCCGCTGCCATGGAAACCAAGGGCTCTGGCAGCACATATGTCTGAAAGTGGATATGACACCTAGGGAAGGGAGTGTGGTGGTGAATGGCAACTGCCCGAAGCAGCAGCACAGCTCTTCCACTGCCAAAACAACTCCACCTGCCTCATTAACTTCAAATACCATCAGCTGTCCTGGCAGCTATCTACTAACCCATGTTGGGTCACTTCCGGTCCCCTGAGCATTGAGCCCAGTGGGATGGAATCAAGCAGCTTCAGCACCCACACAAAACGAACATGGAGCTCCTCACTCAAGACGCTCAAAACTTCACAGCCAAAGACAAGTTCAGTGCCCAAGCCATTTCCCGCTGCCATGGAAACCAAGTGCTCTGGCAGCACATATGTCTGAAAGTGGATATGACACATAGGGAAGGGAGGGTGGTGGTGAATGGCAACTGCCCGAAGCAGCAGCACAGCTCTTCCACTGCCAAAACAACTCCACCTGCCTCATGAACTTCACATACCATCAGCTGTCTTGGCAGCTATCTAAGAAACCTTTTGGGTCACTTTTGGTCCCATGCCCATTGAGCCCAGTGGGATGGAATCAAGCAGCTTGAGCACCCACACAAAACGAACATGGAGCTCCTAACTCAAGGCGCTCAAAACTCCACAGCCAAAGACAAGTTCAGTGCCAAGCCATTTCCCACTGCCATGGAAACCAAGTGCTCTGGCAGCACATATGTCTGAAAGTGGATATGACACCTAGGGAAAGGAGTGTGCTGGTGAATGGCAACTGCCAGAAGCAGCAGCACAGCTCTTCCACTGCCAAAACAACTCCACCCGCCTCATGAACTTCACATACCATCAGCTGTCCTGGCAGCTATCTAGGAAACCCTGTTGGGTCACTTCTGGTTCCATGCCCATTGAGCCCAGTGGGATGGAATCAAGCAGCTTCAGCACCCACACAAAACTAACATGGAGCTCCTCACTCAAGGCGCTCAAAAACCACAGCCAAAGACAAGTTCAGTGCCCAAGCCATTTCCCGCTGCCATGGAACTCAAGTGCTCTGGCAGCACATATGTCTGAAAGTGGATATGGCACCTAGGGAAGGGAGTGTGCTGGTGAATGGCAACTGCCCGAAGCAGCAGCACAGCTCTTCCACTGCCAAAACAACTCCACCTGCCTCATGAACTTGACATACCATCAGCTGTCCTGGCAGCTATCTACTAACCCCTGTTGGGTCACTTCCGGTCCCACGCCCATTGAGCCCAGGGGGATGGAATCAAGCAGCTTGAGCACCCACACAAAACTAACATGGAGCTCCTCACGCAAGGTGCTCAAAACCCCACGGCCAAAGACAAGTTCAGTGCCGAAGCCATTTCCCGCTGCCATGGAACTCAAGTGCTCTGGCAGCACATATGTCTGAAAGTGGATATGACTCCTAGGGAAGGGAGTGTGCTGGTGAATGGCAACTGCCCGAAGCAGCAGCACAGCTCTTCCAGTGCCAAAACAACTCCACCTGCCTCATGAACTTCACATACCATCAGCTGTCCTGGCACCTATCTAGGAAACCCTGTTGGGTCACTTCCGGTCCCATGCCCATTGAGCCCAGTGGGATGGAATCAAGCAGCTTCAGCACCCAAACAAAACGAACATGGAGCTCCGCACTCAAGGCGCTCAAAACGTCATGGCCAAAGACAAGTTCAGTGCCCAAGCCATTTCCCGCTGCCATGGAAACCAAGTGCTCTGGCAGCACATATGTCTGAAAGTGGATATGACACCTAAGGAAGGGAGTGTGCTGGTGAATGGAAACTGCCCGAAGCAGCAGCACAGCTCTTCCAGTGCCAAAACAACTCCACCTGCCTCATGCACTTGACATACCATCAGCTGTGCTGGCAGCTATTTAGGAAACCCTGTTGGGTCACTTCCGATCCCATGCCCATTGAGCCCAGTGGGATGGAATCAAGCAGCTTCAGCACCCAAACAAATCTAATATGGAGCTCCTCACTAAAGGCGCTCAAAAAACCACAGCCAAAGACAAGTTCAGTGCCCAAACCATTTCCCGCTGCCATGGAAACCAAGTGCTCTGGCACCACATATGTCTGAAAGTGGATATGACAACTAGGGAAGGAAGTATGGTGGTGAATGACAACTGCCCGAAGCAGCAGCACAGCTCTTCCACTGCCAAAACAACTCCACCTGCCTCATGAACTTCACATACCATCAGCTGTCCTGGCAGCTATCTAGGAAACCTTGTTGGCTCACTTCTGGTCCCATGCCCATTGAGCCCAGTGGGATGGAATCAAGCAGCTTCAGCACCCACACAAAACTAACATGTAACTCCTCACTCAAGGTGCTCAAAACGTCACGGCCAAAGACAAGTTCAGTGCCCAAGCCATTTCCCGCTGCCATGGAAACCAAGTGCTCTGGCAGCACATATGTCTGAAAGTGGATATGACACCTAGGGAAGGGAGTGTGCTGTTGAATGGCAACTGCCCGAAGCAGCAGCACAGCTCTTCCAGTGCCAAAACAACTCCACCTGCCTCATGCACTTCACATACCATCAGCTGTCCTGGCAGCTATCTAGGAAACCCTGTTGGCTCACTTCCGGTCCCATGCCCATTGAGCCCAGTGGGATGGAATCAAGCAGCTTCAGCACCCACACAAAACTAACATGGAGCTCCTCACTCAAGGCGCTCAAAACTCCACAGCCAAAGACAAGTTCAGTGCCCAAGCCATTTCCCGCTGCCATGGAAACCAAGTGCTCTGGCAGCACATATCTCTGAAAGTGGATATGACACCTAGAAAAGGGAGTCTGGTGGTGAATGGCAACTGCCCGAAGCAGCAGCACAGCTCTTCCACTGCCAAAACAACTCCACCTGCCTCATGATCTTCACATACCATCAGCTGTCCTGGCAGCTATCTAGGAAACCCTGTTGGCTCACTTCCGGTCAGATGCCCATTGAGCCCAGTGAGATGGAATCAAGCAGCTTCAGCACCCACACAAAACTAACATGGAGCTCCTCACTCAAGGCGCTCAAAAATCCACGGACAAAGACAAGTTCAGTGCCCAAGCCATTTCCCGCTGCCATGGAAACCAAGTGCTCTGGCAGCACATATCTCTGAAAGTGGATATGACACCTAGGGAAGGGAGTGTGCTGGTGAATGGCAACTGCCCGAAGCAGCAGCACAGCTCTTCCACTGCCAAAACAACTCCACCTGCCTCATGAACTTCAGATACCATCAGCTGTCCTGGCAGCTATCTAGGAAACCCTGTTGGGTCACTTCCTGTCCCATGCCCATTGAGCCCAGTGGGATGGAATCAAGCAGCTTCAGAACCCACGCAAAATGAACATGGAGCTTCTCACTCAAGGCGCTCAAAACGTCATGGCCAAAGACAAGTTCAGTGCCCAAGCCATTTCCCGCTGCCATGGAACTCAAGTGCTCTGGCAGCACATATGTCTGAAAGTGGATATGACACCTAGGGAAGGGAGTGTGCTGGTGAATGGCAACTGCCCGAAGCAGCAGCACAGCTTTTCCACTGCCAAAACAACTCCACCTGCCTCATGTATTTCACATACCATCAGCTGTCCTGGTAGCTCTCTAGGAAACCCTGTTGGGTCACTTCCGGTCTGATGCACATTGAGCCCAGTGGGATGGAATTAAGCAGCTTCAGCACCCACACAAAACGAACATGGAGCTCCTCACTCAAGGCGTTCAAAACTCCACGGCCAAAGACAAGTTCAGTGCCCAAGCCATTTCCCGCTGCCATGGAAACCAAGTGCTCTGGCAGCACATATCTCTGAAAGTGGATATGACACCTAGAGAAGGGAGTGTGCTGGTGAATGGCAACTGCCCGAAGCAGCAGCACAGCTCTTCCAGTGCCAAAACAACTCCACCTGCCTCATGCATTTAACATACCATCAGCTGTCCTGGCAGCTCTCTAGGAAACCCTGTTGGCTCACTTCCGGTCAGATGCCCATTGAGCCCAGTGGGATGGAATCAAGCAGCTTCAGCACCCACACAAAACGAACATGGAGCTCCTCACTCAAGGCGCTCAAAACTCCACGGACAAAGACAAGTTCAGTGCCCAAGCCATTTCCCGCTTCCATGGAAACCAAGTGCTCTGGCAGCACATATCTCTGAAAGTGGATATGACACCTAGGGAAGGGAGTGTGTTGGTGAATGGCAACTGCCCGAAGCAGCAGCACAGCTCTTCCACTGCCAAAACAACTCCACCTGCCTCATGAATTTGACATACCATCAGCTGTCCTGGCAGCTATCTAGGAAACCCTGTTGGGTCACATCCGGTCCCATGCACATTGAGCCCAGTGGGATGGAATCAAGCAGCTTCAGCACCCACACAAAACGAACATGGAGCTTCTCACTCAAGGCGCTCAAAACTCCACAGCCAAAGACAAGTTCAGTGCCCAAGCCATTTCCCACTGCCATGGAAACCAAGTGCTCTGGCAGCACATATGTCTGAAAGTGGATATGACTCCTAGGAAAGGGAGTGTGCTGGTGAATGGCAACTGCCCGAAGCAGCAGCACAGCTCTTCCAGTGCCAAAACAACTCTACCTGCCTCATGAACTTCACATACCAACAGCTGTTCTGGCACCTATCTAGGAAACCCTGTTGGGTCACTTCCGGTCCCATGCCCATTGAGCCCAGTGGGATGGAATCAAGCAGCTTCAGCACCCACACAAATATAACATGTAACTCCTCACTCAAGGTGCTCAAAACGTCACGGCCAAAGACAAGTTCAGTGCCCAAGCCATTTCCCGCTGCCATGGAAACCAAGTGCTCTGGCAGCACATATGTCTGAAAGTGGATATGACACCTAGGGAAGGGAGTGTGCTGGTGAATGGCAACTGCCCGAAGCAGCAGCACAGCTCTTCCAGTGCCAAAACAACTCCACCTGCCTCATGCACTTCACATACCATCAGCTGTCCTGGCAGCTATCTAGGAAACCCTGTTGGGTCACTTCCGGTCCCATGCCCATTGAGCCTAGTGGGATGGAATCAAGCAGCTTCAGCACCCACACAAAACTAACATGGAGCTCCTCACTCAAGGCGCTCAAAACTCCACGGCCAAAGACAAGTTCAGTGCCCAAGCCATTTCCCGCTGCCATGGAAACCAAGTGCTCTGGCAGCACATATCTCTGAAAGTGAATATGACACCTAGAGAAGGGAGTGTGCTGGTGAATGGCAACTGCCCGAAGCAGCAGCACAGCTCTTCCACTGCCAAAACAACTCCACCTGCCTCATGAACTTCACATACCATCAGCTGTCCTGGCAGCTATCTAGGAAACCCTGTTGGCTCACTTCCGGTCCCATGCCCATTGAGCCCAGTGGGATGGAATCAAGCAGCTTGAGCACCCACACAAATCTAACATGTAACTCCTCACTCAAGGTGCTCAAAACGTCACGGCCAAAGACAAGTTCAGTGCCCAAGCCATTTCCCGCTGCCATGGAAACCAAGTGCTCTGGCAGCACATATCTCTGAAAGTGGATATGACACCTAGGGAAGGGAGTGTGGTGGTGAATGGCAACTGCCCGAAGCAGCAGCACAGCTCTTCCACTGCCAAAACAACTCCACCTGCCTCATGAGCTTGACATACCATCAGCTGTCCTGGCAGCTATCTAGGAAACCCTGTTGGGTCACTTCCGGTCCCATGCACATTGAGCCCAGTGGGATGGAATCAAGCAGCTTCAGCACCCACACAAAACGAACATGGAGCTTCTCACTCAAGGCGCTCAAAACTCCACAGCCAAAGACAAGTTCATTGCCCAAGCCATTTCCCGATGCCATGGAAACCAAGTGCTCTGGCAGCACATATGTCTGAAAGTGGATATGACTCCTAGGAAAGGGAGTGTGCTGATGAATGGCAACTGCCCGAAGCCGCAGCACAGCTCTTCCAGTGCCAAAACAACTCCACCTGCCTCATGCATTTCACATACCATCAGCTGTCCTGGCATGTATCTAGGAAACCCTGTTGGGTCACTTCCGGTCCCATGCCCATTGAGCCCAGTGGGATGGAATTAAGCAGCTTCAGCACCCACACAAAACTAACATGGAGCTCCTCACTCAAGGCGCTCAAAACTCCACGGCCAAAGACAAGTTCAGTGCCCAAGCCATTTCCCGCTGCCATGGAAACCAAGGGCTCTGGCAGCACATATGTCTGAAAGTGGATATGACACCTAGGGAAGGGAGTGTGGTGGTGAATGGCAACTGCCCGAAGCAGCAGCACAGCTCTTCCACTGCCAAAACAACTCCACCTGCCTCATGAACTTCACATACCATCAGCTGTCCTGGCAGCTCTCTAGGAAACCCTGTTGGGTCACTTCCGGTCCCATGCTCTTTGAGCCCAGTGGGATGGAATCAAGCAGCTTCAGCACCCACACAAAACGAACATGGAGCTCCTCACTCAAGGCGCTCAAAGCTCCACAGAGAAGACAAGTTCAGTGCCCAAGCCATTTCCCGCTGCCATGGAAACCAAGTGCTCTGGCAGCACATATGTCTGAAAGTGGATATGACACCTAGGGAAGGGAGTGTGGTGGTGAAAGGCAACTGCCTGAAGCAGCAGCACAGCTCTTCCAGTGCCAAAACAACTCCACCTGCCTCATGCACTTCACATACCATCAGCTGTCCTGGCAGCTATCTAGGAAACCCTGTTGGGTCACTTCCGGTCCCATGCCCATTGAGCACAGTGGGATGGAATCAAGCAGCTTCAGCACCCACACAAAACGAACATGGAGCTCCTCACTCAAGGTACTCAAAACTCCACGGCCAAAGACAAGTTCAGTGCCCAAGCCATTTCCCGCTGCCATGGAAACCAAGTGCTCTGGCAGCACATGTCTCTGAAAATGGATATGACACCTAGGGAAGGGAGTCTGTTGGTGAATGGCAACTGCCCGAAGCAGCAGCACAGCTCTTCCAGTGCCAAAACAACTCCACCTGCCTCATGAACTTCACATACCATCAGCTGTCCTGGCAGCTCTCTAGGAAACTCTGTTGGGTCACTTCCGGTCCCATGCTCTTTGAGCCCAGTGGGATGGAATCAAGCAGCTTCAGCACCCACACAAAACTAACATGGAGCTCCTCACTCAAGGCGCTCAAAACTCCACAGCCAAAGACAAGTTCAGTGCCCAAGCCATTTCCCGCTGCCATGGAAACCAAGTGCTCTGGCAGCACATATGTCTGAAAGTGGATATGACACCTAGGGAAGGGAGTGTGCTGGTGAAAGGCAACTGCCTGAAGCAGCAGCACAGCTCTTCCAGTGCCAAAACAACTCCACCTGCCTCATGAACTTCACATACCATCAGCTGTCCTGGCACCTATCTAGGAAACCCTGTGGGGTCACTTCCGGTCCCATGCCCATTGAGCCCAGTGGGATGGAATCAAGCAGCTTGAGCACCCACACAAATCTAACATGTAACTCCTCACACAAGGTGCTCAAAATGTCACGGCCAAAGACAAGTTCAGTGCCCAAGCCATTTCCCGCTGCCATGGAAACCAAGTGCTCTGGCAGCACATATGTCTGAAAGTGGATATGACACCTAGGGAAGGGAGTGTGCTGGTGAATGGCAACTGCCCGAAGCAGCAGCACAGCTCTGCCACTGCCAAAACAACTCCACCTGCCTCATGAACTTCACATACCATCAGCTGTCCTGGCAGCTATCTAGGAAACCCTGTTGGGTCACTTCCGGTCCCATGCCCATTGAGCCCAGTGGGATGGAATCAAGCAGCTTCAGCACCCACACAAAACGAACATGGAGCTCCTCACTCAAGGTGCTCAAAACTCCACGGCCAAAGACAAGTTCAGTGCCCAAGCCATTTCCCGCTGCCATGGAAACCAAGTGCTCTGCCAGCACATATCTCTGAAAATGGATATGACACCTAGGGAAGGGAGTCTGTTGGTGAATGTCAACTGCCCGAAGCAGCAGCACAGCTCTTCCACTGCCAAAACAACTCCACCTGCCTCATGCACTTCACATACCATCAGCTGTCCTGGCAGCCTTCTAGGAAACCCTGTTGGGTCACTTCCGGTCCCACGCCCATTGAGCCCAGTGGGATGGAATCAAGCAGCTTCAGCACCCACACAAAACGAACATGGAGCTCCTCACTCAAGGCGCTCAAAACTACATGGCCAAAGACAAGTTCAGTGCCAAAGCCATTTCCCGCTGCCATGGAAACCAAGTGCTCTGGCAGCACATATGTGTGAAAGTGGATATGACACCTAGGGAAGGGAGTCTGGTGGTGAATGGCAACTGCCCGAAGCAGCAGCACAGCTCTTCCACTGCCAAAACAACTCCACCTGCCTCATGAACTTCACATACCATCAGCTGTCCTGGCACCTATCTAGGAAACCCTGTTGGGTCACTTCCGGTCCCATGCCCATTGAGCCCAGTGGGAGGGAATCAAGCAGCTTCAGCACCCAAACAAATCTAACATGGAGCTCCTCACTCAAGGCGCTCAAAACTCCACAGCCAAAGACAAATTCAGTGCCCAAGCCATTTCCCGCTGCCATGGAAACCAAGTGCTCTGGCAGCACATATCTCTGAAAGTGGATATGACACCTAGGGAAGGGAGTGTGCTGGTGAATGGCAACTGCCCGAAGCAGCAGCACAGCTCTTCCAGTGCCAAAACAACTCCACCTGCCTCATGAACTTCACATACCATCAGCTGTCCTGGCAGCTATCTAGGAAACCCTGCTGGGACACTTCCGGTCCCATGCCCATTGAGCCCAGTGGGATGGAATCAAGCAGCTTAAGCACCCACACAAAACTAACATGGAGCTCCTCACTCAAGGCGCTCAAAACTCCACGGCCAAAGACAAGTTCAGTGCCCAAGCCATTTCCCGCTGCCATGGAAACCAAGTGCTCTGGCAGCACATATGTCTGAAAGTGGATATGACACCTAGGGAAGGGAGTGTGGTGGTGAATGGCAACTGCCCGAAGCAGCAGCACAGCTCTTCCAGTGCCAAAACATCTCCACCTGCCTCATGAACTCCACATACCATCAGCTGTCCTGGCAGCTATCTAGGAAACCCTGTTGGGTCACTTCCGGTCCCATGCCCATTGAGCCCAGTGGGATGGAATCAAGCAGCTTCAGCACCCACACAAAACGAACATGGAGCTCCTCACTCAAGGCGCTCAAAACTCCACGGCCAAAGACAAGTTCAGTGCCCAAGCCATTTCCCGCTGCCATGGAAACCAAGTGCTCTGGCAGCACATATGTCTGAAAGTGGATATGACACCTAGGGAAGGGAGTGTGGTGGTGAATGGCAACTGCCCGAAGCAGCAGCACAGCTCTTCCACTGCCAAAACTACTCCACCTGCCTCATGAACTTCACATACCATCAGCTGTCCTGGCAGCTATCTAGGTAACCCTGTTGGGTCACTTCAGATCCCATGCCCATTGAGCCCAGTGGGATGGAATCCAGCAGCTTCAGCACCCACACAAATCTAACATGGAGATCCTCACTCAAGACGCACAAAACTCCACAGCCATAGACAAGTTCAGTGCCCAAGCCATTTCCCGCTGCCATGGAAACCAAGTGCTCTGGCAGCACATATGTCTGAAAGTGGATATGACACCTAGGGAAGGGAGTGTGTTGGTGAATGGCAACTGCCCGAAGCAGCAGCACAGCTCTTCCACTGCCAAAACAACTCCACCTGCCTCATGCACTTCACATACCATCAGCTGTCCTGGCAGCTATCTAGGAAACCCTGTTGGGTCACTTCCGGTCCCATGCCCATTGAGCCCAGTGGGATGGAATCAAGCAGCTTCAGCACCCACACAAAACGAACATGGAGCTCCTCACTCAAGCGCTCAAATGTACATGGCCAAAGACAAGTTCAGTGCCCAAGCCATTTCCCGCTGCCATGGAAACCAAGTGCTCTGGCAGCACATATGTGTGAAAGTGGATATGACACCTAGGGAAGGGAGTGTGCTGGTGAATGGCAACTGCCCGAAGCAGCAGCACAGCTCTTCCACTGCCAAAACAACTCCACCTGCCTCATGAACTTCACATACCATCAGCTGTCCTGGCAGCTATCTAGGAAACCCTGTTGGGTCACTTCCGGTCCCATGCCCATTGAGCCCAGTGGGATGGAATCAAGCAGCTTCAGCACCCACACAAAACGAACATGGAGCTCCTCACCCAAGGTGCTCAAAAGCCCACAGCCAAAGACAAGTTCAGTGCCCAAGCCATTTCCCTCTGCCATGGAATCCAAGTGCTCTGGCAGCACATATGTCTGAAAGTGGATATGACACCTAGGGAAGGGAGTGTGCTGGTGAATGGCAACTGCCCGAAACAGCAGCACAGCTCTTCCACTGCCAAAACAACTACACCTGCCTCATGAGCTTCACATACCATCAGCTGTCCTGGCACCTATCTAGGAAACCCTGTTGGGTCACTTCCGGTCCCATGCTCTTTGAGCCCAGTGGGATGGAATCAAGCAGCTTCAGCACCCACACAAAACTAACATGGAGCTCCTCACTCAAGGCGCTCAAAGCTCCAGAGCCAAAGACAAGTTCAGTGCCCAAGCCATTTCCTGCTGCCATGGAAACCAAGTGCTCTGGCAGCACATATGTCTGAAAGTGGATATGACACCTAGGGAAGGGACTCTGGTGGTGAAAGGCAACTGCCCGAAGCTGCAGCACAGCTCTTCCAGTGCCAAAACAACTCCACCTGCCTCATGAACTTCACATACCATCAGCTGTCCTGGCACCTATCTAGGAAACCCTGTTGGGTCACTTCCGGTCCCATGCCCATTGAGCCCAGTAGGATGGAATCAAACAGCTTCAGCACCCACACAGATCTAACATGGAGCTCCTCTCTCAAGGCGCTCAAAACGTCACGGCCAAAGACAAGTTCAGTGCCCAAGCCATTTCCCGCTGCCATGGAAACCAAGTGCTCTGGCAGCACATATGTCTGAAAGTGGATATGACACCTAGGAAAGGGAGTGTGCTGGTAAATGGCAACTGCCCGAAGCAGCAGCACAGCTCTTCCACTGCCAAAACAACTCCACCTGCCTCATGCATTTCACATACCATCAGCTGTCCTCGCAGGTATTTAGGAAACCCTGTTGGGTCACTTCCGGTCCCATGCCCATTGAGCCCAGTGGGATGGAATTAAGCAGCTTCAGCACCCACACAAAACGAACATGGAGCTCCTCACTCAAGGCGCTCAAAACTCCACGGCCAAAGACAAGTTCAGTGCCCAAGCCATTTCCCGCTGCCATGGAAACCAAGTGCTCTGGCAGCACATATGTCTGAAAGTGGATATGACACCTAGGGAAGGGAGTGTGCTGGTGAATGGCAACTGCCCGAAGCAGCAGCACAGCTCTTCCACTGCCAAAACAACTCCACCAGCCTCATGAACTTCACATACCATCAACTGTCCTGGCGGCTATCTAGGAAACCCTGTTGGGTCACTTCCGGTCCCACGCCCATTGAGCCCAGTGGGATGGAATCAAGCAGTTTCAGCACCCACACAAAACGAACATGGAGCTCCTCACTCAAGGCGCTCAAAACTCCACGGCCAAAGACAAGTTCAGTGCCCAAGCCATTTCCCGCTGCCATGGAAACCAAGTGCTCTGGCAGCACATATGTCTGAAAGTGGATATGACACCTAGGGAAGGGAGTGTGCTGGTGAAAGGCAACTGCCTGAAGCAGCAGCACAGCTCTTCCACTGCCAAAACAACTCCACCTGCCTCATGAACTTCACATACCATCAGCTGTCCTGGCAGCTATCTAGGAAACCCTGTTGGGTCACTTCCGGTCCCATGCCCATTGAGCCCAGTGGGATGGAATCAAGCAGCTTCAGCACCCACACAAAACGAACATGGAGCTCCTCACTCAAGGTGCTCAAAACTCCACGGCCAAAGACAAGTTCAGTGCCCAAGCCATTTCCCGCTGCCATGGAAACCAAGTGCTCTGGCAGCACATATCTCTGAAAATGGATATGACACCTAGGGAAGGGAGTCTGTTGGTGAATGGCAACTGCCCGAAGCAGCAGCACAGCTCTTCCACTGCCAAAACAACTCCACCTGCCTCATGCACTTCACATACCATCAGCTGTCCTGGCAGCCTTCTAGGAAACCCTGTTGGGTCACTTCCGGTCCCACGCCCATTGAGCCCTGTGGGATGGAATCAAGCAGCTTCAGCACCCACACAAAACGAACATGGAGCTCCTCACTCAAGGCGCTCAAAACTCCACGGACAAAGACAAGTTCAGTGCCCAAGCCATTTCCCGCTGCCATGGAAACCAAGTGCTCTGGCAGCACATATGTCTGAAAGTGGATATGACACCTAGGGAAGGGAGTGTGCTGGTGAATGGCAACTGCCCGAAGCAGCAGCACAGCTCTTCCACTGCCAAAACAACTCCACCTGCCTCATGAACTTCACATACCATCAGCTGTCCTGGCAGCTATCTAGGAAACCCTGTTGGGTCACTTCCGGTCCCATGCCCATTGAGCCCAGTGGGATGGAATCAAGCAGCTTAAGCACCCACACAGATCTAACATGGAGCTCCTCACTCAAGGCGCTCAAAACTCCACAGCCAAAGACAAGTTCAGTGCCCAAGCCATTTCCCGCTGCCATGGAAACCAAGTGCTCTGGCAGCACATATCTCTGAAAGTGGATATGACACCTAGGGAAGGGAGTGTGCTGGTGAATGGCAACTGCCCGAAGCAGCAGCACAGCTCTTCCACTGCCAAAACAACTCCACCTGCCTCATGCACTTCACATACCATCAGCTGTCCTGGCAGCCTTCTAGGAAACCCTGTTGGGTCACTTCCGGTCCCACGCCCATTGAGCCCAGTGGGATGGAATCAAGCAGCTTCAGCACCCACACAAAACGAACATGGAGCTCCTCACTCAAGGCGCTCAAAACTCCACGGCCAAAGACAAGTTCAGTGCCCAGGCCCTTTCCCACTGCCATGGAAACCAAGTGCTCTGGCAGCACATATCTCTGAAAGTGGATATGACACCTAGGGAAGGGAGTGTGCTGGTGAATGGCAACTGCCCGAAGCAGCAGCACAGCTCTTCCACTGCCAAAACAACTCCACCTGCCTCATGAACTTCACATACCATCAGCTGTCCTGGCACCTATCTAGGAAACCCTGTTGGGTCACTTCCGGTCAGATGCCCATTGAGCCCAGTGGGAGGGAATCAAGCAGCTTCAGCACCCACACAAATCTAACATGGAGCTCCTCACTCAAGGCGCTCAAAACTCCACAGCCAAAGACAAATTCAGTGCCCAAGCCATTTCCCGCTGCCATGGAAACCAAGTGCTCTGGCAGCACATATCTCTGAAAGTGGATATGACACCTAGGGAAGGGAGTGTGCTGGTGAATGGCAACTGCCCGAAGCAGCAGCACAGCTCTTCCACTGCCAAAACAACTCCACCTGCCTCATGAACTTCACATACCATCAGCTGTCCTGGCAGCTATCTAGGAAACCCTGTTGGGTCACTTCCGGTCCCATGCACATTGAGCCCAGTGGGATGGAATCAAGCAGCTTCAGCACCCACACAAATCTAACATGTAACTCCTCACTCAAGGTGCTCAAAACGTCACGGCCAAAGACAAGTTCAGTGCCCAAGCCATTTCCCGCTGCCATGGAAACCACGTGCTCTGGCAGCACATATGTCTGAAAGTGGATATGACACCTAGGGAAGGGAGTGTGCTGGTGAATGGCAACTGCCCGAAGCAGCAGCACAGCTCTTCCACTGCCAAAACAACTCCACCTGCCTCATGAACTTCACATACCATCAGCTGTCCTGGCAGCTATCTAGGAAACCCTGTTGGGTCACTTCCGGTCCCATGCCCATTGAGCCCAGTGGGATGGAATCAAGCAGCTTCAGCACCCACACAAAACTAACATGGAGCTCCTCACTCAAGGTGCTCAAAACTCCACGGCCAAAGACAAGTTCAGTGCCCAAGCCATTTCCCGCTGCCATGGAAACCAAGTGCTCTGGCAGCACATATGTCTGAAAGTGGATATGACACCTAGGGAAGGGAGTGTGCTGGTGAATGGCAACTGCCCGAAGCAGCAGCACAGCTCTTCCACTGCCAAAACAACTCCACCTGCCTCATGCACTTCACATACCATCAGCTGTCCTGGCAGCTATCTAGGAAACCCTGTTGGGTCACTTCCGGTCCCACGCCCATTGAGCCCAGTGGGATGGAATCAAGCAGCTTCAGCACCCACACAAAACAAACATGGAGCTCCTCACTCAAGGTGCTCAAAACTCCACGGCCAAAGACAAGTTCAGTGCCCAAGCCATTTCCCGCTGCCATGGAAACCAAGTGCTCTGGCAGCACATATCTCTGAAAATGGATATGACACCTAGGGAAGGGAGTCTGTTGGTGAATGGCAACTGCCCGAAGCAGCAGCACAGCTCTTCCACTGCCAAAACAACTGCACCTGCCTCATGCACTTCACATACCATCAGCTGTCCTGGCAGCCTTCTAGGAAACCCTGTTGGGTCACTTCCGGTCCCACGCCCATTGAGCCCTGTGGGATGGAATCAAGCAGCTTCAGCACCCACACAAAACGAACATGGAGCTCCTCACTCAAGGCGCTCAAAACTCCACGGACAAAGACAAGTTCAGTGCCCAAGCCATTTCCCGCTGCCATGGAAACCAAGTGCTCTGGCAGCACATATGTCTGAAAGTGGATATGACACCTAGGGAAGGGAGTGTGCTGGTGAATGGCAACTGCCCGAAGCAGCAGCACAGCTCTTCCACTGCCAAAACAACTCCACCTGCCTCATGAACTTCACATACCATCAGCTGTCCTGGCAGGTATCTAGGAAACCCTGTTGGGTCACTTCCGGTCCCATGCCCATTGAGCCCAGTGGGATGGAATCAAGCAGCTTAAGCACCCACACAGATCTAACATGGAGCTCCTCACTCAAGGCGCTCAAAACTCCACAGCCAAAGACAAGTTCAGTGCCCAAGCCATTTCCCGCTGCCATGGAAACCAAGTGCTCTGGCAGCACATATGTCTGAAAGTGGATATGACACCTAGGGAAGGGAGTGTGCTGGTGAATGGATGCCCGAAGCAGCAGCACAGCTCTTCCAGTGCCAAAACAACTCCACCTGCCTCATGAACTTCACATACCATCAGCTGTCCTGGCAGCTATCTAGGAAACCCTGTTGGGTCACTTCCGGTCCCATGCCCATTGAGCCCAGTGGGATGGAATCAAGCAGCTTCAGCACCCAAACAAATCTAACATGGAGCTCCTCACTCAAGGCGCTCAAAACTCCACGGCCAAAGACAAGTTCAGTGCCCAAGCCATTTCCCGCTGCCATGGAAACCAAGTGCTCTGGCAGCACATATGTCTGAAAGTGGATATGACACCTAGGGAAGGGAGTGTGCTGGTGAATGCAAACTGCCCGAAGTAGCAGCACAGCTCTTCCACTGCCAAAACAACTCCACCTGCCTCATGAACTTCACATACCATCAGCTGTCCTGGCAGCTATCTAGAAAACCCTGTTGGGTCACTTCCGGTTCCATGCCCATTGAGCACAGTGGGATGGAATCAAGCAGCTTCAGCACCAACACAGATCTAACATGGAGCTCCTCACTCAAGGCGCTCAAAACTACATGGCCAAAGACAAGTTCAGTGCCAAAGCCATTTCCCGCTGCCATGGAAACCAAGTGCTCTGGCAGCACATATGTGTGAAAGTGGATATGACACCTAGGGAAGGGAGTCTGGTGGTGAATGGCAACTGCCCGAAGCAGCAGCACAGCTCTTCCACTGCCAAAACAACTCCACCTGCCTCATGAACTTCACATACCATCAGCTGTCCTGGCACCTATCTAGGAAACCCTGTTGGGTCACTTCCGGTCCCATGCCCATTGAGCCCAGTGGGAGGGAATCAAGCAGCTTCAGCACCCAAACAAATCTAACATGGAGCTCCTCACTCAAGGCGCTCAAAACTCCACAGCCAAAGACAAATTCAGTGCCCAAGCCATTTCCCGCTGCCATGGAAACCAAGTGCTCTGGCAGCACATATCTCTGAAAGTGGATATGACACCTAGGGAAGGGAGTGTGCTGGTGAATGGCAACTGCCCGAAGCAGCAGCACAGCTCTTCCAGTGCCAAAACAACTCCACCTGCCTCATGAACTTCACATACCATCAGCTGTCCTGGCAGCTATCTAGGAAACCCTGCTGGGACACTTCCGGTCCCATGCCCATTGAGCCCAGTGGGATGGAATCAAGCAGCTTCAGCACCCACACAAAACTAACATGGAGCTCCTCACTCAAGGCGCTCAAAACTCCACGGCCAAAGACAAGTTCAGTGCCCAAGCCATTTCCCGCTGCCATGGAAACCAAGTGCTCTGGCAGCACATATGTCTGAAAGTGGATATGACACCTAGGGAAGGGAGTGTGGTGGTGAATGGCAACTGCCCGAAGCAGCAGCACAGCTCTTCCAGTGCCAAAACAACTCCACCTGCCTCATGAACTCCACATACCATCAGCTGTCCTGGCAGCTATCTAGGAAACCCTGTTGGGTCACTTCCGGTCCCATGCCCATTGAGCCCAGTGGGATGGAATCAAGCAGCTTCAGCACCCACACAAAACGAACATGGAGCTCCTCACTCAAGGCGCTCAAAACTCCACGGCCAAAGACAAGTTCAGTGCCCAAGCCATTTCCCGCTGCCATGGAAACCAAGTGCTCTGGCAGCACATATGTCTGAAAGTGGATATGACACCTAGGGAAGGGAGTGTGGTGGTGAATGGCAACTGCCCGAAGCAGCAGCACAGCTCTTCCACTGCCAAAACTACTCCACCTGCCTCATGAACTTCACATACCATCAGCTGTCCTGGCAGCTATCTAGGTAACCCTGTTGGGTCACTTCAGATCCCATGCCCATTGAGCCCAGTGGGATGGAATCCAGCAGCTTCAGCACCCACACAAATCTAACATGGAGATCCTCACTCAAGACGCACAAAACTCCACAGCCATAGACAAGTTCAGTGCCCAAGCCATTTCCCGCTGCCATGGAAACCACGTGCTCTGGCAGCACATATGTCTGAAAGTGGATATGACACCTAGGGAAGGGAGTGTGCTGGTGAATGGCAACTGCCCGAAGCAGCAGCACAGCTCTTCCACTGCCAAAACAACTCCACCTGCCTCATGAACTTCACATACCATCAGCTGTCCTGGCAGCTATCTAGGAAACCCTGTTGGGTCACTTCCGGTCCCATGCCCATTGAGCCCAGTGGGATGGAATCAAGCAGCTTCAGCACCCACACAAAACTAACATGGAGCTCCTCACTCAAGGTGCTCAAAACTCCACGGCCAAAGACAAGTTCAGTGCCCAAGCCATTTCCCGCTGCCATGGAAACCAAGTGCTCTGGCAGCACATATGTCTGAAAGTGGATATGACACCTAGGGAAGGGAGTGTGCTGGTGAATGGCAACTGCCCGAAGCAGCAGCACAGCTCTTCCACTGCCAAAACAACTCCACCTGCCTCATGCACTTCACATACCATCAGCTGTCCTGGCAGCTATCTAGGAAACCCTGTTGGGTCACTTCCGGTCCCACGCCCATTGAGCCCAGTGTGATGGAATCCAGCAGCTTCAGCACCCACACAAAACAAACATGGAGCTCCTCACTCAAGGTGCTCAAAACTCCACGGCCAAAGACAAGTTCAGTGCCCAAGCCATTTCCCGCTGCCATGGAAACCAAGTGCTCTGGCAGCACATATCTCTGAAAATGGATATGACACCTAGGGAAGGGAGTCTGTTGGTGAATGGCAACTGCCCGAAGCAGCAGCACAGCTCTTCCACTGCCAAAACAACTGCACCTGCCTCATGCACTTCACATACCATCAGCTGTCCTGGCAGCCTTCTAGGAAACCCTGTTGGGTCACTTCCGGTCCCACGCCCATTGAGCCCTGTGGGATGGAATCAAGCAGCTTCAGCACCCACACAAAACGAACATGGAGCTCCTCACTCAAGGCGCTCAAAACTCCACGGACAAAGACAAGTTCAGTGCCCAAGCCATTTCCCGCTGCCATGGAAACCAAGTGCTCTGGCAGCACATATGTCTGAAAGTGGATATGACACCTAGGGAAGGGAGTGTGCTGGTGAATGGCAACTGCCCGAAGCAGCAGCACAGCTCTTCCACTGCCAAAACAACTCCACCTGCCTCATGAACTTCACATACCATCAGCTGTCCTGGCAGGTATCTAGGAAACCCTGTTGGGTCACTTCCGGTCCCATGCCCATTGAGCCCAGTGGGATGGAATCAAGCAGCTTAAGCACCCACACAGATCTAACATGGAGCTCCTCACTCAAGGCGCTCAAAACTCCACAGCCAAAGACAAGTTCAGTGCCCAAGCCATTTCCCGCTGCCATGGAAACCAAGTGCTCTGGCAGCACATATGTCTGAAAGTGGATATGACACCTAGGGAAGGGAGTGTGCTGGTGAATGGATGCCCGAAGCAGCAGCACAGCTCTTCCAGTGCCAAAACAACTCCACCTGCCTCATGAACTTCACATACCATCAGCTGTCCTGGCAGCTATCTAGGAAACCCTGTTGGGTCACTTCCGGTCCCATGCCCATTGAGCCCAGTGGGATGGAATCAAGCAGCTTCAGCACCCAAACAAATCTAACATGGAGCTCCTCACTCAAGGCGCTCAAAACTCCACGGCCAAAGACAAGTTCAGTGCCCAAGCCATTTCCCGCTGCCATGGAAACCAAGTGCTCTGGCAGCACATATGTCTGAAAGTGGATATGACACCTAGGGAAGGGAGTGTGCTGGTGAATGCAAACTGCCCGAAGTAGCAGCACAGCTCTTCCACTGCCAAAACAACTCCACCTGCCTCATGAACTTCACATACCATCAGCTGTCCTGGCAGCTATCTAGAAAACCCTGTTGGGTCACTTCCGGTTCCATGCCCATTGAGCACAGTGGGATGGAATCAAGCAGCTTCAGCACCAACACAGATCTAACATGGAGCTCCTCACTCAAGGCGCTCAAAACTACATGGCCAAAGACAAGTTCAGTGCCAAAGCCATTTCCCGCTGCCATGGAAACCAAGTGCTCTGGCAGCACATATGTGTGAAAGTGGATATGACACCTAGGGAAGGGAGTCTGGTGGTGAATGGCAACTGCCCGAAGCAGCAGCACAGCTCTTCCACTGCCAAAACAACTCCACCTGCCTCATGAACTTCACATACCATCAGCTGTCCTGGCACCTATCTAGGAAACCCTGTTGGGTCACTTCCGGTCCCATGCCCATTGAGCCCAGTGGGAGGGAATCAAGCAGCTTCAGCACCCAAACAAATCTAACATGGAGCTCCTCACTCAAGGCGCTCAAAACTCCACAGCCAAAGACAAATTCAGTGCCCAAGCCATTTCCCGCTGCCATGGAAACCAAGTGCTCTGGCAGCACATATCTCTGAAAGTGGATATGACACCTAGGGAAGGGAGTGTGCTGGTGAATGGCAACTGCCCGAAGCAGCAGCACAGCTCTTCCAGTGCCAAAACAACTCCACCTGCCTCATGAACTTCACATACCATCAGCTGTCCTGGCAGCTATCTAGGAAACCCTGCTGGGACACTTCCGGTCCCATGCCCATTGAGCCCAGTGGGATGGAATCAAGCAGCTTAAGCACCCACACAAAACTAACATGGAGCTCCTCACTCAAGGCGCTCAAAACTCCACGGCCAAAGACAAGTTCAGTGCCCAAGCCATTTCCCGCTGCCATGGAAACCAAGTGCTCTGGCAGCACATATGTCTGAAAGTGGATATGACACCTAGGGAAGGGAGTGTGGTGGTGAATGGCAACTGCCCGAAGCAGCAGCACAGCTCTTCCAGTGCCAAAACATCTCCACCTGCCTCATGAACTCCACATACCATCAGCTGTCCTGGCAGCTATCTAGGAAACCCTGTTGGGTCACTTCCGGTCCCATGCCCATTGAGCCCAGTGGGATGGAATCAAGCAGCTTCAGCACCCACACAAAACGAACATGGAGCTCCTCACTCAAGGCGCTCAAAACTCCACGGCCAAAGACAAGTTCAGTGCCCAAGCCATTTCCCGCTGCCATGGAAACCAAGTGCTCTGGCAGCACATATGTCTGAAAGTGGATATGACACCTAGGGAAGGGAGTGTGGTGGTGAATGGCAACTGCCCGAAGCAGCAGCACAGCTCTTCCACTGCCAAAACTACTCCACCTGCCTCATGAACTTCACATACCATCAGCTGTCCTGGCAGCTATCTAGGTAACCCTGTTGGGTCACTTCAGATCCCATGCCCATTGAGCCCAGTGGGATGGAATCCAGCAGCTTCAGCACCCACACAAATCTAACATGGAGATCCTCACTCAAGACGCACAAAACTCCACAGCCATAGACAAGTTCAGTGCCCAAGCCATTTCCCGCTGCCATGGAAACCAAGTGCTCTGGCAGCACATATGTCTGAAAGTGGATATGACACCTAGGGAAGGGAGTGTGTTGGTGAATGGCAACTGCCCGAAGCAGCAGCACAGCTCTTCCACTGCCAAAACAACTCCACCTGCCTCATGCACTTCACATACCATCAGCTGTCCTGGCAGCTATCTAGGAAACCCTGTTGGGTCACTTCCGGTCCCATGCCCATTGAGCCCAGTGGGATGGAATCAAGCAGCTTGAGCACCCACACAAAACGAACATGGAGCTCCTCACTCAAGCGCTCAAATGTACATGGCCAAAGACAAGTTCAGTGCCCAAGCCATTTCCCGCTGCCATGGAAACCAAGTGCTCTGGCAGCACATATGTGTGAAAGTGGATATGACACCTAGGGAAGGGAGTGTGCTGGTGAATGGCAACTGCCCGAAGCAGCAGCACAGCTCTTCCACTGCCAAAACAACTCCACCTGCCTCATGAACTTCACATACCATCAGCTGTCCTGGCAGCTATCTAGGAAACCCTGTTGGGTCACTTCCGGTCCCATGCCCATTGAGCCCAGTGGGATGGAATCAAGCAGCTTCAGCACCCACACAAAACGAACATGGAGCTCCTCACCCAAGGTGCTCAAAAGCCCACAGCCAAAGACAAGTTCAGTGCCCAAGCCATTTCCCGCTGCCATGGAAACCAAGTGCTCTGGCAGCACATATGTCTGAAAGTGGATATGACACCTAGGGAAGGGACTCTGGTGGTGAAAGGCAACTGCCCGAAGCTGCAGCACAGCTCTTCCAGTGCCAAAACAACTCCACCTGCCTCATGAACTTCACATACCATCAGCTGTCCTGGCACCTATCTAGGAAACCCTGTTGGGTCAATTCCGGTCCCATGCCCATTGAGCCCAGTGGGATGGAATCAAACAGCTTCAGCACCCACACAGATCTAACATGGAGCTCCTCTCTCAAGGCGCTCAAAACGTCACGGCCAAAGACAAGTTCAGTGCCCAAGCCATTTCCCGCTGCCATGGAAACCAAGTGCTCTGGCAGCACATATGTCTGAAAGTGGATATGACACCTAGGAAAGGGAGTGTGCTGGTAAATGGCAACTGCCCGAAGCAGCAGCACAGCTCTTCCACTGCCAAAACAACTCCACCTGCCTCATGCATTTCACATACCATCAGCTGTCCTCGCAGGTATTTAGGAAACCCTGTTGGGTCACTTCCGGTCCCATGCCCATTGAGCCCAGTGGGATGGAATTAAGCAGCTTCAGCACCCACACAAAACGAACATGGAGCTCCTCACTCAAGGCGCTCAAAACTCCACGGCCAAAGACAAGTTCAGTGCCCAAGCCATTTCCCGCTGCCATGGAAACCAAGTGCTCTGGCAGCACATATGTCTGAAAGTGGATATGACACCTAGGGAAGGGAGTGTGCTGGTGAATGGCAACTGCCCGAAGCAGCAGCACAATTCTTCCACTGCCAAAACAACTCCACCAGCCTCATGAACTTCACATACCATCAACTGTCCTGGCGGCTATCTAGGAAACCCTGTTGGGTCACTTCCGGTCCCATGCCCATTGAGAACAGTGGGATGGAATCAAGCAGTTTCAGCACCCACACAAAACGAACATGGAGCTCCTCACTCAAGGCGCTCAAAACTCCACGGCCAAAGACAAGTTCAGTGCCCAAGCCATTTCCCGCTGCCATGGAAACCAAGTGCTCTGGCAGCACATATGTCTGAAAGTGGATATGACACCTAGGGAAGGGAGTGTGCTGGTGAAAGGCAACTGCCTGAAGCAGCAGCACAGCTCTTCCACTGCCAAAACAACTCCACCTGCCTCATGAACTTCACATACCATCAGCTGTCCTGGCAGCTATCTAGGAAACCCTGTTGGGTCACTTCCGGTCCCATGCCCATTGAGCCCAGTGGGATGGAATCAAGCAGCTTCAGCACCCACACAAAACGAACATGGAGCTCCTCACTCAAGGTGCTCAAAACTCCACGGCCAAAGACAAGTTCAGTGCCCAAGCCATTTCCCGCTGCCATGGAAACCAAGTGCTCTGGCAGCACATATGTCTGAAAATGGATATGACACCTAGGGAAGGGAGTCTGTTGGTGAATGGCAACTGCCCGAAGCAGCAGCACAGCTCTTCCACTGCCAAAACAACTCCACCTGCCTCATGCACTTCACATACCATCAGCTGTCCTGGCAGCCTTCTAGGAAACCCTGTTGGGTCACTTCCGGTCCCACGCCCATTGAGCCCTGTGGGATGGAATCAAGCAGCTTCAGCACCCACACAAAACGAACATGGAGCTCCTCACTCAAGGCGCTCAAAACTCCACGGACAAAGACAAGTTCAGTGCCCAAGCCATTTCCCGCTGCCATGGAAACCAAGTGCTCTGGCAGCACATATGTCTGAAAGTGGATATGACACCTAGGGAAGGGAGTGTGCTGGTGAATGGCAACTGCCCGAAGCAGCAGCACAGCTCTTCCACTGCCAAAACAACTCCACCTGCCTCATGAACTTCACATACCATCAGCTGTCCTGGCAGGTATCTAGGAAACCCTGTTGGGTCACTTCCGGTCCCATGCCCATTGAGCCCAGTGGGATGGAATCAAGCAGCTTAAGCACCCACACAGATCTAACATGGAGCTCCTCACTCAAGGCGCTCAAAACTCCACAACCAAAGACAAGTTCAGTGCCCAAGCCATTTCCCGCTGCCATGGAAACCAAGTGCTCTGGCAGCACATATCTCTGAAAGTGGATATGACACCTAGGGAAGGGAGTGTGCTGGTGAATGGCAACTGCCCGAAGCAGCAGCACAGCTCTTCCACTGCCAAAACAACTCCACCTGCCTCATGCACTTCACATACCATCAGCTGTCCTGGCAGCCTTCTAGGAAACCCTGTTGGGTCACTTCCGGTCCCACGCCCATTGAGCCCAGTGGGATGGAATCAAGCAGCTTCAGCACCCACACAAAACGAACATGGAGCTCCTCACTCAAGGCGCTCAAAACTCCACGGCCAAAGACAAGTTCAGTGCCCAGGCCCTTTCCCACTGCCATGGAAACCAAGTGCTCTGGCAGCACATATGTCTGAAAGTGGATATGACACCTAGGGAAGGGAGTGTGCTGGTGAATGGCAACTGCCCGAAGCAGCAGCACAGCTCTTCCACTGCCAAAACAACTCCACCTGCCTCATGAACTTCACATACCATCAGCTGTCCTGGCACCTATCTAGGAAACCCTGTTGGGTCACTTCCGGTCAGATGCCCATTGAGCCCAGTGGGAGGGAATCAAGCAGCTTCAGCACCCACACAAATCTAACATGGAGCTCCTCACTCAAGGCGCTCAAAACTCCACAGCCAAAGACAAATTCAGTGCCCAAGCCATTTCCCGCTGCCATGGAAACCAAGTGCTCTGGCAGCACATATCTCTGAAAGTGGATATGACACCTAGGGAAGGGAGTGTGCTGGTGAATGGCAACTGCCCGAAGCAGCAGCACAGCTCTTCCACTGCCAAAACAACTCCACCTGCCTCATGAACTTCACATACCATCAGCTGTCCTGGCAGCTATCTAGGAAACCCTGTTGGGTCACTTCCGGTCCCATGCACATTGAGCCCAGTGGGATGGAATCAAGCAGCTTCAGCACCCACACAAATCTAACATGTAACTCCTCACTCAAGGTGCTCAAAACGTCACGGCCAAAGACAAGTTCAGTGCCCAAGCCATTTCCCGCTGCCATGGAAACCACGTGCTCTGGCAGCACATATGTCTGAAAGTGGATATGACACCTAGGGAAGGGAGTGTGCTGGTGAATGGCAACTGCCCGAAGCAGCAGCACAGCTCTTCCACTGCCAAAACAACTCCACCTGCCTCATGAACTTCACATACCATCAGCTGTCCTGGCAGCTATCTAGGAAACCCTGTTGGGTCACTTCCGGTCCCATGCCCATTGAGCCCAGTGGGATGGAATCAAGCAGCTTCAGCACCCACACAAAACTAACATGGAGCTCCTCACTCAAGGTGCTCAAAACTCCACGGCCAAAGACAAGTTCAGTGCCCAAGCCATTTCCCGCTGCCATGGAAACCAAGTGCTCTGGCAGCACATATGTCTGAAAGTGGATATGACACCTAGGGAAGGGAGTGTGCTGGTGAATGGCAACTGCCCGAAGCAGCAGCACAGCTCTTCCACTGCCAAAACAACTCCACCTGCCTCATGCACTTCACATACCATCAGCTGTCCTGGCAGCTATCTAGGAAACCCTGTTGGGTCACTTCCGGTCCCACGCCCATTGAGCCCAGTGGGATGGAATCAAGCAGCTTCAGCACCCACACAAAACAAACATGGAGCTCCTCACTCAAGGCGCTCAAAACTCCACGGACAAAGACAAGTTCAGTGCCCAAGCCATTTCCCGCTGCCATGGAAACCAAGTGCTCTGGCAGCACATATGTCTGAAAGTGGATATGACACCTAGGGAAGGGAGTGTGCTGGTGAATGGCAACTGCCCGAAGCAGAAGCACAGCTCTTCCAGTGCCAAAACAACTCCACCTGCCTCATGCATTTCACATACCATCAGCTGTCCTGGCAGCTCTCTAGGAAACCCTGTTGGGTCACTTCCGGTCCCATGCCCATTGAGCCCAGTGGGATGGAATCAAGCAGTTTCAGCACCCACACAAAACGAACATGGAGCTCCTCACTCAAGGCGCTCAAAACTCCACAGCCAAAGACAAGTTCAGTGCCCAAGCCATTTCCCGCTGCCATGGAAACCAAGTGCTCTGGCAGCACATATGTCTGAAAGTGGATATGACACCTAGGGAAGGGAGTGTGCTGGTGAATGGATGCCCGAAGCATCAGCACAGCTCTTCCAGTGCCAAAACAACTCCACCTGCCTCATGAACTTCACATACCATCAGCTGTCCTGGCAGCTATCTAGGAAACCCTGTTGGGTCACTTCCGGTCCCATGCCCATTGAGCCCAGTGGGATGGAATCAAGCAGCTTCAGCACCCACACAGATCTAACATGGAGCTCCTCACTCAAGGCGCTCAAAACTCCACGGCCAAAGACAAGTTCAGTGCCCAAGCCATTTCCCGCTGCCATGGAAACCAAGTGCTCTGGCAGCACATATGTCTGAAAGTGGATATGACACCTAGGGAAGGGAGTGTGCTGGTGAATGGCAACTGCCCGAAGTAGCAGCACAGCTCTTCCACTGCCAAAACAACTCCACCTGCCTCATGAACTTCACATACCATCAGCTGTCCTGGCAGCTATCTAGAAAACCCTGTTGGGTCACTTCCGGTTCCATGCCCATTGAGCCCAGTGGGATGGAATCAAGCAGCTTCAGCACCCACACAGATCTAACATGGAGCTCCTCACTCAAGGCGCTCAAAACTACATGGCCAAAGACAAGTTCAGTGCCAAAGCCATTTCCCGCTGCCATGGAAACCAAGTGCTCTGGCAGCACATATCTCTGAAAGTGGATATGACACCTAGGGAAGGGAGTCTGGTGGTGAATGGCAACTGCCCGAAGCAGCAGCACAGCTCTTCCACTGCCAAAACAACTCCACCTGCCTCATGAACTTCACATACCATCAGCTGTCCTGGCACCTATCTAGGAAACCCTGTTGGGTCACTTCCGGTCCCATGCCCATTGAGCCCAGTGGGAGGGAATCAAGCAGCTTCAGCACCCAAACAAATCTAACATGGAGCTCCTCACTCAAGGCGCTCAAAACTCCACAGCCAAGGACAAATTCAGTGCCCAAGCCATTTCCCGCTGCCATGGAAACCAAGTGCTCTGGCAGCACATATCTCTGAAAGTGGATCTGACACCTAGGGAAGGGAGTGTGCTGGTGAATGGCAACTGCCGGAAGCAGCAGCACAGCTCTTCCACTGCCAAAACAACTCCACCTGCCTCATGAACTTCACATACCATCAGCTGTCCTGGCAGCTATCTAGGAAACCCTGCTGGGACACTTCCGGTCCCATGCCCATTGAGCCCAGTGGGATGGAATCAAGCAGCTTCAGCACCCACACAAAACTAACATGGAGCTCCTCACTCAAGGCGCTCGAAACTCCACAGCCAAAGACAAGTTCAGTGCCCAAGCCATTTCCCGCTGCCATGGAAACCAAGTGCTCTGGCAGCACATATGTGTGAAAGTGGATATGACACCTAGGGAAGGGAGTGTGCTGGTGAATGGCAACTGCCCGAAGCAGCAGCACAGCTCTTCCACTGCCAAAACAACTCCACCTGCCTCATGAACTCCACATACCATCAAATGTCCTGGCAGCTATCTAGGAAACCCTGTTGGGTCACTTCCGGTCCCATGCCCATTGAGCCCAGTGGGATGGAATCAATCAGCTTCAGCACCCACACAAAACGAACATGGAGCTCCTCACTCAAGGCGCTCAAAACTCCACGGCCAAAGACAAGTTCAGTGCCCAAGCCATTTCCCGCTGCCATGGAAACCAAGTGCTCTGGCAGCACATATGTCTGAAAGTGGATATGACACCTAGGGAAGGGAGTGTGGTGGTGAATGGCAACTGCCCGAAGCAGCAGCACAGCTCTTCCACTGCCAAAACTACTCCACCTGCCTCATGAACTTCACATACCATCAGCTGTCCTGGCAGCTATCTAGGAAACCCTGTTGGGTCACTTAGGTCCCATGCCCATTGAGCCCAGTGGGATGGAATCAAGCAGCTTCAGCACCCACACAAATCTAACATGTAACTCCTCACTCAAGGTGCTCAAAACGTCACGGCCAAAGACAAGTTCAGTGCCCAAGCCATTTCCCGCTGCCATGGAAACCAAGTGCTCTGGCAGCACATATGTGTGAAAGTGGATATGACACCTAGGGAAGGGAGTGTGCTGGTGAATGGCAACTGCCCGAAGCAGCAGCACAGCTCTTCCACTGCCAAAACAACTCCACCTGCCTCATGAACTTCACATACCATCAGCTGTCCTGGCAGCTATCTAGGAAACCCTGTTGGCTCACTTCCGGTCCCATGCCCATTGAGCCCAGTGGGATGGAATCAAGCAGCTTCAGCACCCACAGAAAACTAACATGGAGCTCCTCACTCAAGGTGCTCAAAACTCCACAGCCAAAGACAAGTTCAGTGCCAAAGCCATTTCCCGCTGCCATGGAAACCAAGTGCTCTGGCAGCACATATGTCTGAAAGTGGATATGACACCTAGGGAAGGGAGTGTGCTGGTGAATGGCAACTGCCCGAAGCAGCAGCACAGCTCTTCCACTGCCAAAACAACTCCACCTGCCTCATGCACTTCACATACCATCAGCTGTCCTGGCAGCTATCTAGGAAACCCTGTTGGGTCACTTCCGGTCCCACGCCCATTGAGCCCAGTGGGATGGAATCAAGCAGCTTCAGCACCCACACAAAACAAACATGGAGCTCCTCACTCAAGGCGCTCAAAACTCCACGGACAAAGACAAGTTCAGTGCCCAAGCCATTTCCCGCTGCCATGGAAACCAAGTGCTCTGGCAGCACATATGTCTGAAAGTGGATATGACACCTAGGGAAGGGAGTGTGCTGGTGAATGGCAACTGCCCGAAGCAGAAGCACAGCTCTTCCAGTGCCAAAACAACTCCACCTGCCTCATGCATTTCACATACCATCAGCTGTCCTGGCAGCTCTCTAGGAAACCCTGTTGGGTCACTTCCGGTCCCATGCCCATTGAGCCCAGTGGGATGGAATCAAGCAGTTTCAGCACCCACACAAAACGAACATGGAGCTCCTCACTCAAGGCGCTCAAAACTCCACAGCCAAAGACAAGTTCAGTGCCCAAGCCATTTCCCGCTGCCATGGAAACCAAGTGCTCTGGCAGCACATATGTCTGAAAGTGGATATGACACCTAGGGAAGGGAGTGTGCTGGTGAATGGATGCCCGAAGCAGCAGCACAGCTCTTCCAGTGCCAAAACAACTCCACCTGCCTCATGAACTTCACATACCATCAGCTGTCCTGGCAGCTATCTAGGAAACCCTGTTGGGTCACTTCCGGTCCCATGCCCATTGAGCCCAGTGGGATGGAATCAAGCAGCTTCAGCACCCACACAGATCTAACATGGAGCTCCTCACTCAAGGCGCTCAAAACTCCACAGCCAAAGACAAGTTCAGTGCCCAAGCCATTTCCCGCTGCCATGGAAACCAAGTGCTCTGGCAGCACATATGTCTGAAAGTGGATATGACACCTAGGGAAGGGAGTGTGCTGGTGAATGGCAACTGCCCGAAGTAGCAGCACAGCTCTTCCACTGCCAAAACAACTCCACCTGCCTCATGAACTTCACATACCATCAGCTGTCCTGGCAGCTATCTAGAAAACCCTGTTGGGTCACTTCCGGTTCCATGCCCATTGAGCCCAGTGGGATGGAATCAAGCAGCTTCAGCACCCACACAGATCTAACATGGAGCTCCTCACTCAAGGCGCTCAAAACTACATGGCCAAAGACAAGTTCAGTGCCAAAGCCATTTCCCGCTGCCATGGAAACCAAGTGCTCTGGCAGCACATATCTCTGAAAGTGGATATGACACCTAGGGAAGGGAGTCTGGTGGTGAATGGCAACTGCCCGAAGCAGCAGCACAGCTCTTCCACTGCCAAAACAACTCCACCTGCCTCATGAACTTCACATACCATCAGCTGTCCTGGCACCTATCTAGGAAACCCTGTTGGGTCACTTCCGGTCCCATGCCCATTGAGCCCAGTGGGAGGGAATCAAGCAGCTTCAGCACCCAAACAAATCTAACATGGAGCTCCTCACTCAAGGCGCTCAAAACTCCACAGCCAAGGACAAATTCAGTGCCCAAGCCATTTCCCGCTGCCATGGAAACCAAGTGCTCTGGCAGCACATATCTCTGAAAGTGGATCTGACACCTAGGGAAGGGAGTGTGCTGGTGAATGGCAACTGCCCGAAGCAGCAGCACAGCTCTTCCACTGCCAAAACAACTCCACCTGCCTCATGAACTTCACATACCATCAGCTGTCCTGGCAGCTATCTAGGAAACCCTGCTGGGACACTTCCGGTCCCATGCCCATTGAGCCCAGTGGGATGGAATCAAGCAGCTTCAGCACCCACACAAAACTAACATGGAGCTCCTCACTCAAGGCGCTCGAAACTCCACAGCCAAAGACAAGTTCAGTGCCCAAGCCATTTCCCGCTGCCATGGAAACCAAGTGCTCTGGCAGCACATATGTGTGAAAGTGGATATGACACCTAGGGAAGGGAGTGTGCTGGTGAATGGCAACTGCCCGAAGCAGCAGCACAGCTCTTCCACTGCCAAAACAACTCCACCTGCCTCATGAACTCCACATACCATCAAATGTCCTGGCAGCTATCTAGGAAACCCTGTTGGGTCACTTCCGGTCCCATGCCCATTGAGCCCAGTGGGATGGAATCAATCAGCTTCAGCACCCACACAAAACGAACATGGAGCTCCTCACTCAAGGCGCTCAAAACTCCACGGCCAAAGACAAGTTCAGTGCCCAAGCCATTTCCCGCTGCCATGGAAACCAAGTGCTCTGGCAGCACATATGTCTGAAAGTGGATATGACACCTAGGGAAGGGAGTGTGGTGGTGAATGGCAACTGCCCGAAGCAGCAGCACAGCTCTTCCACTGCCAAAACTACTCCACCTGCCTCATGAACTTCACATACCATCAGCTGTCCTGGCAGCTATCTAGGAAACCCTGTTGGGTCACTTAGGTCCCATGCCCATTGAGCCCAGTGGGATGGAATCAAGCAGCTTCAGCACCCACACAAATCTAACATGTAACTCCTCACTCAAGGTGCTCAAAACGTCACGGCCAAAGACAAGTTCAGTGCCCAAGCCATTTCCCGCTGCCATGGAAACCAAGTGCTCTGGCAGCACATATGTGTGAAAGTGGATATGACACCTAGGGAAGGGAGTGTGCTGGTGAATGGCAACTGCCCGAAGCAGCAGCACAGCTCTTCCACTGCCAAAACAACTCCACCTGCCTCATGAACTTCACATACCATCAGCTGTCCTGGCAGCTATCTAGGAAACCCTGTTGGCTCACTTCCGGTCCCATGCCCATTGAGCCCAGTGGGATGGAATCAAGCAGCTTCAGCACCCACACAAAACAAACATGGAGCTCCTCACTCAAGGCGCTCAAAACTCCACGGACAAAGACAAGTTCAGTGCCCAAGCCATTTCCCGCTGCCATGGAAACCAAGTGCTCTGGCAGCACATATCTCTGAAAGTGGATATGACACCTAGGGAAGGGAGTGTGCTGGTGAATGGCAACTGCCCGAAGCAGAAGCACAGCTCTTCCAGTGCCAAAACAACTCCACCTGCCTCATACATTTCACATACCATCAGCTGTCCTGGCAGCTCTCTAGGAAACCCTGTTGGGTCACTTCCGGTCCCATGCCCATTGAGCCCAGTGGGATGGAATCAAGCAGCTTCAGCACCCACACAAAACGAACATGGAGCTCCTCACTCAAGGCGCTCAAAACTCCACAGCCAAAGACAAGTTCAGTGCCCAAGCCATTTCCCGCTGCCATGGAAACCAAGTGCTCTGGCAGCACATATGTCTGAAAGTGGATATGACACCTAGGGAAGGGAGTGTGCTGGTGAATGGATGCCCGAAGCAGCAGCACAGCTCTTCCAGTGCCAAAACAACTCCACCTGCCTCATGAACTTCACATACCATCAGCTGTCCTGGCAGCTATCTAGGAAACCCTGTTGGGTCACTTCCGGTCCCATGCCCATTGAGCCCAGTGGGATGGAATCAAGCAGCTTCAGCACCCACACAGATCTAACATGGAGCTCCTCACTCAAGGCGCTCAAAACTCCACGGCCAAAGACAAGTTCAGTGCCCAAGCCATTTCCCGCTGCCATGGAAACCAAGTGCTCTGGCAGCACATATGTCTGAAAGTGGATATGACACCTAGGGAAGGGAGTGTGCTGGTGAATGCAAACTGCCCGAAGTAGCAGCACAGCTCTTCCACTGCCAAAACAACTCCACCTGCCTCATGAACTTCACATACCATCAGCTGTCCTGGCAGCTATCTAGAAAACCCTGTTGGGTCACTTCCGGTTCCATGCCCATTGAGCCCAGTGGGATGGAATCAAGCAGCTTCAGCACCAACACAGATCTAACATGGAGCTCCTCACTCAAGGCGCTCAAAACTACATGGCCAAAGACAAGTTCAGTGCCAAAGCCATTTCCCGCTGCCATGGAAACCAAGTGCTCTGGCAGCACATATGTGTGAAAGTGGATATGACACCTAGGGAAGGGAGTCTGGTGGTGAATGGCAACTGCCCGAAGCAGCAGCACAGCTCTTCCACTGCCAAAACAACTCCACCTGCCTCATGAACTTCACATACCATCAGCTGTCCTGGCACCTATCTAGGAAACCCTGTTGGGTCACTTCCGGTCCCATGCCCATTGAGCCCAGTGGGAGGGAATCAAGCAGCTTCAGCACCCAAACAAATCTAACATGGAGCTCCTCACTCAGGGCGCTCAAAACTCCACAGCCAAAGACAAATTCAGTGCCCAAGCCATTTCCCGCTGCCATGGAAACCAAGTGCTCTGGCAGCACATATCTCTGAAAGTGGATATGACACCTAGGGAAGGGAGTGTGCTGGTGAATGGCAACTGCCCGAAGCAGCAGCACAGCTCTTCCAGTGCCAAAACAACTCCACCTGCCTCATGAACTTCACATACCATCAGCTGTCCTGGCAGCTATCTAGGAAACCCTGCTGGGACACTTCCGGTCCCATGCCCATTGAGCCCAGTGGGATGGAATCAAGCAGCTTCAGCACCCACACAAAACTAACATGAAGCTCCTCACTCAAGGCGCTCAAAACTCCACGGCCAAAGACAAGTTCAGTGCCCAAGCCATTTCCCGCTGCCATGGAAACCAAGTGCTCTGGCAGCACATATGTCTGAAAGTGGATATGACACCTAGGGAAGGGAGTGTGGTGGTGAATGGCAACTGCCCGAAGCAGCAGCACAGCTCTTCCAGTGCCAAAACAACTCCACCTGCCTCATGAACTCCACATACCATCAGCTGTCCTGGCAGCTATCTAGGAAACCCTGTTGGGTCACTTCCGGTCCCATGCCCATTGAGCCCAGTGGGATGGAATCAAGCAGCTTCAGCACCCACACAAAACGAACATGGAGCTCCTCACTCAAGGCGCTCAAAACTCCACGGCCAAAGACAAGTTCAGTGCCCAAGCCATTTCCCGCTGCCATGGAAACCAAGTGCTCTGGCAGCACATATGTCTGAAAGTGGATATGACACCTAGGGAAGGGAGTGTGGTGGTGAATGGCAACTGCCCGAAGCAGCAGCACAGCTCTTCCACTGCCAAAACTACTCCACCTGCCTCATGAACTTCACATACCATCAGCTGTCCTGGCAGCTATCTAGGTAACCCTGTTGGGTCACTTCAGATCCCATGCCCATTGAGCCCAGTGGGATGGAATCCAGCAGCTTCAGCACCCACACAAATCTAACATGGAGATCCTCACTCAAGACGCACAAAACTCCACAGCCATAGACAAGTTCAGTGCCAAAGCCATTTCCCGCTGCCATGGAAACCAAGTGCTCTGGCAGCACATATGTCTGAAAGTGGATATGACACCTAGGGAAGGGAGTGTGTTGGTGAATGGCAACTGCCCGAAGCAGCAGCACAGCTCTTCCACTGCCAAAACAACTCCACCTGCCTCATGCACTTCACATACCATCAGCTGTCCTGGCAGCTATCTAGGAAACCCTGTTGGGTCACTTCCGGTCCCATGCCCATTGAGCCCAGTGGGATGGAATCAAGCAGCTTCAGCACCCACACAAAACGAACATGGAGCTCCTCACTCAAGCGCTCAAATGTACATGGCCAAAGACAAGTTCAGTGCCCAAGCCATTTCCCGCTGCCATGGAAACCAAGTGCTCTGGCAGCACATATGTGTGAAAGTGGATATGACACCTAGGGAAGGGAGTGTGCTGGTGAATGGCAACTGCCCGAAGCAGCAGCACAGCTCTTCCACTGCCAAAACAACTCCACCTGCCTCATGAACTTCACATACCATCAGCTGTCCTGGCAGCTATCTAGGAAACCCTGTTGGGTCACTTCCGGTCCCATGCCCATTGAGCCCAGTGGGATGGAATCAAGCAGCTTCAGCACCCACACAAAACGAACATGGAGCTCCTCACCCAAGGTGCTCAAAAGCCCACAGCCAAAGACAAGTTCAGTGCCCAAGCCATTTCCCTCTGCCATGGAATCCAAGTGCTCTGGCAGCACATATGTCTGAAAGTGGATATGACACCTAGGGAAGGGAGTGTGCTGGTGAATGGCAACTGCCCGAAGCAGCAGCACAGCTCTTCCACTGCCAAAACAACTACACCTGCCTCATGAGCTTCACATACCATCAGCTGTCCTGGCACCTATCTAGGAAACCCTGTTGGGTCACTTCCGGTCCCATGCTCTTTGAGCCCAGTGGGATGGAATCAAGCAGCTTCAGCACCCACACAAAACTAACATGGAGCTCCTCACTCAAGGCGCTCAAAGCTCCAGAGCCAAAGACAAGTTCAGTGCCCAAGCCATTTCCCGCTGCCATGGAAACCAAGTGCTCTGGCAGCACATATGTCTGAAAGTGGATATGACACCTAGGGAAGGGACTCTGGTGGTGAAAGGCAACTGCCCGAAGCTGCAGCACAGCTCTTCCAGTGCCAAAACAACTCCACCTGCCTCATGAACTTCACATACCATCAGCTGTCCTGGCACCTATCTAGGAAACCCTGTTGGGTCACTTCCGGTCCCATGCCCATTGAGCCCAGTGGGATGGAATCAAACAGCTTCAGCACCCACACAGATCTAACATGGAGCTCCTCTCTCAAGGCGCTCAAAACGTCACGGCCAAAGACAAGTTCAGTGCCCAAGCCATTTCCCGCTGCCATGGAAACCAAGTGCTCTGGCAGCACATATGTCTGAAAGTGGATATGACACCTAGGAAAGGGAGTGTGCTGGTAAATGGCAACTGCCCGAAGCAGCAGCACAGCTCTTCCACTGCCAAAACAACTCCACCTGCCTCATGCATTTCACATACCATCAGCTGTCCTCGCAGGTATTTAGGAAACCCTGTTGGGTCACTTCCGGTCCCATGCCCATTGAGCCCAGTGGGATGGAATTAAGCAGCTTCAGCACCCACACAAAACGAACATGGAGCTCCTCACTCAAGGCGCTCAAAACTCCACGGCCAAAGACAAGTTCAGTGCCCAAGCCATTTCCCGCTGCCATGGAAACCAAGTGCTCTGGCAGCACATATGTCTGAAAGTGGATATGACACCTAGGGAAGGGAGTGTGGTGGTGAATGGCAACTGCCCGAAGCAGCAGCACAGCTCTTCCACTGCCAAAACAACTCCACCAGCCTCATGAACTTCACATACCATCAACTGTCCTGGCGGCTATCTAGGAAACCCTGTTGGGTCACTTCCGGTCCCATGCCCATTGAGCCCAGTGGGATGGAATCAAGCAGTTTCAGCACCCACACAAAACGAACATGGAGCTCCTCACTCAAGGCGCTCAAAACTCCACGGCCAAAGACAAGTTCAGTGCCCAAGCCATTTCCCGCTGCCATGGAAACCAAGTGCTCTGGCAGCACATATGTCTGAAAGTGGATATGACACCTAGGGAAGGGAGTGTGCTGGTGAAAGGCAACTGCCTGAAGCAGCAGCACAGCTCTTCCACTGCCAAAACAACTCCACCTGCCTCATGAACTTCACATACCATCAGCTGTCCTGGCAGCTATCTAGGAAACCCTGTTGGGTCACTTCCGGTCCCATGCCCATTGAGCCCAGTGGGATGGAATCAAGCAGCTTCAGCACCCACACAAAACGAACATGGAGCTCCTCACTCAAGGTGCTCAAAACTCCACGGCCAAAGACAAGTTCAGTGCCCAAGCCATTTCCCGCTGCCATGGAAACCAAGTGCTCTGGCAGCACATATCTCTGAAAATGGATATGACACCTAGGGAAGGGAGTCTGTTGGTGAATGGCAACTGCCCGAAGCAGCAGCACAGCTCTTCCACTGCCAAAACAACTCCACCTGCCTCATGCACTTCACATACCATCAGCTGTCCTGGCAGCCTTCTAGGAAACCCTGTTGGGTCACTTCCGGTCCCACGCCCATTGAGCCCTGTGGGATGGAATCAAGCAGCTTCAGCACCCACACAAAACGAACATGGAGCTCCTCACTCAAGGCGCTCAAAACTCCACGGACAAAGACAAGTTCAGTGCCCAAGCCATTTCCCGCTGCCATGGAAACCAAGTGCTCTGGCAGCACATATGTCTGAAAGTGGATATGACACCTAGGGAAGGGAGTGTGCTGGTGAATGGCAACTGCCCGAAGCAGCAGCACAGCTCTTCCACTGCCAAAACAACTCCACCTGCCTCATGAACTTCACATACCATCAGCTGTCCTGGCAGGTATCTAGGAAACCCTGTTGGGTCACTTCCGGTCCCATGCCCATTGAGCCCAGTGGGATGGAATCAAGCAGCTTAAGCACCCACACAGATCTAACATGGAGCTCCTCACTCAAGGCGCTCAAAACTCCACAGCCAAAGACAAGTTCAGTGCCCAAGCCATTTCCCGCTGCCATGGAAACCAAGTGCTCTGGCAGCACATATCTCTGAAAGTGGATATGACACCTAGGGAAGGGAGTGTGCTGGTGAATGGCAACTGCCCGAAGCAGCAGCACAGCTCTTCCACTGCCAAAACAACTCCACCTGCCTCATGCACTTCACATACCATCAGCTGTCCTGGCAGCCTTCTAGGAAACCCTGTTGGGTCACTTCCGGTCCCACGCCCATTGAGCCCAGTGGGATGGAATCAAGCAGCTTCAGCACCCACACAAAACGAACATGGAGCTCCTCACTCAAGGCGCTCAAAACTCCACGGCCAAAGACAAGTTCAGTGCCCAGGCCCTTTCCCGCTGCCATGGAAACCAAGTGCTCTGGCAGCACATATGTGTGAAAGTGGATATGACACCTAGGGAAGGGAGTGTGCTGGTGAATGGCAACTGCCCGAAGCAGCAGCACAGCTCTTCCACTGCCAAAACAACTCCACCTGCCTCATGAACTTCACATACCATCAGCTGTCCTGGCAGGTATCTAGGAAACCCTGTTGGGTCACTTCCGGTCCCATGCCCATTGAGCCCAGTGGGATGGAATCAAGCAGCTTAAGCACCCACACAGATCTAACATGGAGCTCCTCACTCAAGGCGCTCAAAACTCCACAGCCAAAGACAAGTTCAGTGCCCAAGCCATTTCCCGCTGCCATGGAAACCAAGTGCTCTGGCAGCACATATCTCTGAAAGTGGATATGACACCTAGGGAAGGGAGTGTGCTGGTGAATGGCAACTGCCCGAAGCAGCAGCACAGCTCTTCCACTGCCAAAACAAACTCCACCTGCCTCATGCACTTCACATACCATCAGCTGTCCTGGCAGCCTTCTAGGAAACCCTGTTGGGTCACTTCCGGTCCCACGCCCATTGAGCCCAGTGGGATGGAATCAAGCAGCTTCAGCACCCACACAAAACGAACATGGAGCTCCTCACTCAAGGCGCTCAAAACTCCACGGCCAAAGACAAGTTCAGTGCCCAGGCCCTTTCCCGCTGCCATGGAAACCAAGTGCTCTGGCAGCACATATGTGTGAAAGTGGATATGACACCTAGGGAAGGGAGTGTGCTGGTGAATGGCAACTGCCCGAAGCAGCAGCACAGCTCTTCCAGTGCCAAAACAACTCCACCTGCCTCATGCATTTCACATACCATCAGCTGTCCTGGCAGCTCTCTAGGAAACCCTGTTGGGTCACTTCCTGTCCCATGCCCATTGAGCCCAGTGGGATGGAATTAAGCAGCTTCAGCACCCACACAAAACTAACATGGAGCTCCTCACTCAAGGCGCTCAAAACTCCACGGCCAAAGACAAGTTCAGTGCCCAAGCCATTTCCCGCTGCCATGGAAACCAAGTGCTCTGGCAGCACATATGTGTGAAAGTGGATATGACACCTAGGGAAGGGAGTGTGTTGGTGAATGGCAACTGCCCGAAGCAGCAGCACAGCTCTTCCACTGCCAAAACAACTCCACCTGCCTCATGAGTTTCCCATACCATCAGCTGTCCTGGCACCTATCTAGGAAACCCTGTTGGGTCACTTCCGGTCCCATGCCCATTGAGCCCAGTGGGATGGAATCAAGCAGCTTCAGCACCCACACAAAACTAACATGGAGCTCCTCACTCAAGGCGCTCAAAACTCCACAGCCAAAGACAACTTCAGTGCCCAAGCCATTTCCGGCTGCCATGGAAACCAAGTGCTCTGGCAGCACATATGTGTGAAAGTGGATATGACACCTAGGGAAGGGAGTGTGCTGGTGAATGGCAACTGCCCGAAGCAGCAGCACAGCTCTTCCACTGCCAAAACAACTCCACCAGCCTCATGAACTTCACATACCATCAGCTGTCCTGGCAGCTATCTAGGAAACCCTGTTGGGTCACTTCCGGTCCCATGCCCATTGAGCCCAGTGGGATGGAATCAAACAGCTTCAGCACCCACACAGATCTAACATGGAGCTCCTCTCTCAAGGCGCTCAAAACGTCACGGCCAAAGACAAGTTCAGTGCCCAAGCCATTTCCCGCTGCCATGGAAACCAAGTGCTCTGGCAGCACATATGTCTGAAAGTGGATATGACACCTAGGAAAGGGAGTGTGCTGGTAAATGGCAACTGCCCGAAGCAGCAGCACAGCTCTTCCACTGCCAAAACAACTCCACCTGCCTCATGCATTTCACATACCATCAGCTGTCCTCGCAGGTATTTAGGAAACCCTGTTGGGTCACTTCCGGTCCCATGCCCATTGAGCCCAGTGGGATGGAATTAAGCAGCTTCAGCACCCACACAAAACGAACATGGAGCTCCTCACTCAAGGCGCTCAAAACTCCACGGCCAAAGACAAGTTCAGTGCCCAAGCCATTTCCCGCTGCCATGGAAACCAAGTGCTCTGGCAGCACATATGTCTGAAAGTGGATATGACACCTAGGGAAGGGAGTGTGGTGGTGAATGGCAACTGCCCGAAGCAGCAGCACAGCTCTTCCACTGCCAAAACAACTCCACCAGCCTCATGAACTTCACATACCATCAACTGTCCTGGCGGCTATCTAGGAAACCCTGTTGGGTCACTTCCGGTCCCATGCCCATTGAGCCCAGTGGGATGGAATTAAGCAGTTTCAGCACCCACACAAAACGAACATGGAGCTCCTCACTCAAGGCGCTCAAAACTCCACGGCCAAAGACAAGTTCAGTGCCCAAGCCATTTCCCGCTGCCATGGAAACCAAGTGCTCTGGCAGCACATATGTCTGAAAGTGGATATGACACCTAGGGAAGGGAGTGTGCTGGTGAAAGGCAACTGCCTGAAGCAGCAGCACAGCTCTTCCACTGCCAAAACAACTCCACCTGCCTCATGAACTTCACATACCATCAGCTGTCCTGGCAGCTATCTAGGAAACCCTGTTGGGTCACTTCCGGTCCCATGCCCATTGAGCCCAGTGGGATGGAATCAAGCAGCTTCAGCACCCACGCAAAACGAACATGGAGCTTCTCACTCAAGGCGCTCAAAACTCCACAGCCAAAGACAAGTTCAGTGCCCAAGCCATTTCCCGCTGCCATGGAAACCAAGTGCTCTGGCAGCACATATGTCTGAAAGTGGATATGACACCTAGGAAAGGGAGTGTGCTGGTGAATGGCAACTGCCCGAAGCAGCAGCACAGCTCTTCCAGTGCCAAAACAACTCCACCTGCCTCATGCATTTCACATACCATCAGCTGTCCTGGCAGCTATCTAGGAAACCCTGTTGGGTCACTTCCGGTCCCATGCCCATTGAGCCCAGTGGGATGGAATTAAGCAGCTTCAGCACCCACACAAAACTAACATGGAGCTCCTCACTCAAGGCGCTCAAAACTCCACGGCCAAAGACAAGTTCAGTGCCCAAGCCATTTCCCGCTGCCATGGAAACCAAGTGCTCTGGCAGCACATATGTCTGAAAGTGGATATGACACCTAGGGATGGGAGTGTGCTGGTGAATGGCAACTGCCCGAAGCAGCAGCACAGCTCTTCCACTGCAAAAACAACTCCACCTGCCTCATGAACTTCACATACCATCAGCTGTCCTGGCAGCTATCTAGGAAACCCTGTTGGGTCACTTCCGGTCCCATGCTCTTTGAGCCCAGTGGGATGGAATCAAGCAGCTTCAGCACCCACACAAAACTAACATGGAGCTCCTCACTCAAGGCGCTCAAAGCTCCAGAGCCAAAGACAAGTTCAGTGCCCAAGCCATTTCCCGCTGCCATGGAAACCAAGTGCTCTGGCAGCACATATGTCTGAAAGTGGATATGACACCTAGGGAAGGGAGTGTGCTGGTGAAAGGCAACTGCCCGAAGCAGCAGCACAGCTCTTCCAGTGCCAAAACAACTCCACCTGCCTCATGAACTTCACATACCATCAGCTGTCCTGGCACCTATCTAGGAAACCCTGTTGGGTCACTTCCGGTCCCATGCCCATTGAGCCCAGTGGGATGGAATCAAGCAGCTTCAGCACCCACACAAATCTAACATGTAACTCCTCACTCAAGGTGCTCAAAACGTCACGGCCAAAGACAAGTTCAGTGCCCAAGCCATTTCCCGCTGCCATGGAAACCAAGTGCTCTGGCAGCACATATCTCTGAAAGTGGATATGACACCTAGGGAAGGGAGTGTGCTGGTGAATGGCAACTGCCCGAAGCAGCAGCACAGCTCTTCCACTGCCAAAACAACTCCACCTGCCTCATGAACTTCACATACCATCAGCTGTCCTGGCAGCTATCTAGGAAACCCTGTTGGGTCACTTCCGGTCCCATGCCCATTGAGCCCAGTGGGATGGAATCAAGCAGCTTCAGCACCCACACAAAACGAACATGGAGCTCCTCACTCAAGGTGCTCAAAACTCCACGGCCAAAGACAAGTTCAGTGCCAAAGCCATTTCCCGCTGCCATGGAAACCAAGTGCTCTGGCAGCACATATCTCTGAAAGTGGATATGACACCTAGGGAAGGGAGTCTGGTGGTGAATGGCAACTGCCCGAAGCAGCAGCACAGCTCTTCCAGTGCCAAAACAACTCCACCTGCCTCATGCATTTCACATACCATCAGCTGTCCTGGCAGCTCTCTAGGAAACCCTGTTGGGTCACTTCCGGTCCCATGCCCATTGAGCCCAGTGGGATGGAATTAAGCAGCTTCAGCACCCACACAAAACGAACATGGAGCTCCTCACTCAAGGCGCTCAAAACTCCACGGCCAAAGACAAGTTCAGTGCCCAAGCCATTTCCCGCTGCCATGGAAACCAAGTGCTCTGGCAGCACATATGTGTGAAAGTGGATATGACACCTAGGGAAGGGAGTGTGTTGGTGAATGGCAACTGCCCGAAGCAGCAGCACAGCTCTTCCACTGCCAAAACAACTCCACCTGCCTCATGAACTTCACATACCATCAGCTGTCCTGGCAGCTCTCTAGGAAACCCTGTTGGGTCACTTCCGGTCCCATGCCCATTGAGCCCAGTGGGATGGAATCAAGCAGCTTCAGCACCCACACAAAACGAACATGGAGCTCCTCACTCAAGGCGCTCAAAACTCCACAGCCAAAGACAAGTTCAGTGCCCAAGCCATTTCCCGCTGCCATGGAAACCAAGTGCTCTGGCAGCACATATGTCTGAAAGTGGATATGACACCTAGGGAAGGGAGTGTGCTGGTGAATGGCAACTGCCCGAAGCAGCAGCACAGCTCTTCCACTGCCAAAACAACTCCACCTGCCTCATGAACTTCACATACCATCAGCTGTCCTGGCAGCTATCTAGGAAACCCTGTTGGGTCACTTCCGGTCCCATGCCCATTGAGCCCAGTGGGATGGAATCAAGCAGCTTCAGCACCCACACAGATCTAACATGGAGCTCCTCACTCAAGGCGCTCAAAACTCCACAGCCAAAGACAAGTTCAGTGCCCAAGCCATTTCCCGCTGCCATGGAAACCAAGTGCTCTGGCAGCACATATCTCTTAAAGTGGATATGACACCTAGGGAAGGGAGTGTGCTGGTGAATGCAAACTGCCCGAAGTAGCAGCACAGCTCTTCCGCTGCCAAAACAACTCCACCTGCCTCATGAACTTCACATACCATCAGCTGTCCTGGCAGCTATCTAGAAAACCCTGTTGGGTCACTTCCGGTCCCATGCCCATTGAGCCCAGTGGGATGGAATCAAGCAGCTTCAGCACCCACACAGATCTAACATGGAGCTCCTCACTCAAGGCGCTCAAAACTACATGGCCAAAGACAAGTTCAGTGCCAAAGCCATTTCCCGCTGCCATGGAAACCAAGTGCTCTGGCATCACATATGTCTGAAAGTGGATATGACACCTAGGGAAGGGAGTGTGTTGGTGAATGGCAACTGCCCGAAGCAGCAGCACAGCTCTTCCACTGCCAAAACAACTCCACCTGCCTCATGCACTTCACATACCATCAGCTGTCCTGGCACCTATCTAGGAAACCCTGTTGGGTCACTTCCGGTCCCATGCCCATTGAGCCCAGTGGGATGGAATCAAGCAGCTTCAGCACCCACACAAAACTAACATGGAGCTCCTCACTCAAGGCGCTCAAAACTCCACAGCCAAAGACAACTTCAGTGCCCAAGCCATTTCCGGCTGCCATGGAAACCAAGTGCTCTGGCAGCACATATGTCTGAAAGTGGATATGACACCTAGGGAAGGGAGTGTGCTGGTGAATGGCAACTGCCCGAAGCAGCAGCACAGCTCTTCCACTGCCAAAACAACTCCACCAGCCTCATGAACTTCACATACCATCAGCTGTCCTGGCAGCTATCTAGGAAACCCTGTTGGGTCACTTCCGGTCCCATGCCCATTGAGCCCAGTGGGATGGAATCAAACAGCTTCAGCACCCACACAGATCTAACATGGAGCTCCTCTCTCAAGGCGCTCAAAACTCCACGGCCAAAGACAAGTTCAGTGCCCAAGCCATTTCCCGCTGCCATGGAAACCAAGTGCTCTGGCAGCACATATGTCTGAAAGTGGATATGACACCTAGGAAAGGGAGTGTGCTGGTAAATGGCAACTGCCCGAAGCAGCAGCACAGCTCTTCCACTGCCAAAACAACTCCACCTGCCTCATGCATTTCACATACCATCAGCTGTCCTCGCAGGTATTTAGGAAACCCTGTTGGGTCACTTCCGGTCCCATGCCCATTGAGCCCAGTGGGATGGAATTAAGCAGCTTCAGCACCCACACAAAACGAACATGGAGCTCCTCACTCAAGGCGCTCAAAACTCCACGGCCAAAGACAAGTTCAGTGCCCAAGCCATTTCCCGCTGCCATGGAAACCAAGTGCTCTGGCAGCACATATGTCTGAAAGTGGATATGACACCTAGGGAAGGGAGTGTGCTGGTGAATGGCAACTGCCCGAAGCAGCAGCACAGCTCTTCCACTGCCAAAACAACTCCACCAGCCTCATGAACTTCACATACCATCAACTGTCCTGGCGGCTATCTAGGAAACCCTGTTGGGTCACTTCCGGTCCCATGCCCATTGAGCCCAGTGGGATGGAATCAAGCAGTTTCAGCACCCACACAAAACGAACATGGAGCTCCTCACTCAAGGCGCTCAAAACTTCACAGACAAACTCAAGTTCAGTGCCCAAGCCATTTCCCGCTACCATGGAAACCAAGTGCTCTGGCAGCACATATGTCTGAAAGTGGATATGACACCTAGGGAAGGGAGTGTGCTGGTGAAAGGCAACTGCCTGAAGCAGCAGCACAGCTCTTCCACTGCCAAAACAACTCCACCTGCCTCATGAACTTCACATACCATCAGCTGTCCTGGCAGCTATCTAGGAAACCCTGTTGGGTCACTTCCGGTCCCATGCCCATTGAGCCCAGTGGGATGGAATCAAGCAGCTTCAGCACCCACGCAAAACGAACATGGAGCTTCTCACTCAAGGCGCTCAAAACTCCACAGCCAAAGACAAGTTCAGTGCCCAAGCCATTTCCCGCTGCCATGGAAACCAAGTGCTCTGGCAGCACATATGTCTGAAAGTGGATATGACACCTAGGGATGGGAGTGTGCTGGTGAATGGCAACTGCCCGAAGCAGCAGCACAGCTCTTCCAGTGCCAAAACAACTCCACCTGCCTCATGCATTTCACATACCATCAGCTGTCCTGGCAGGTATCTAGGAAACCCTGTTGGGTCACTTCCGGTCCCATGCCCATTGAGCCCAGTGGGATGGAATTAAGCAGCTTCAGCACCCACACAAAACTAACATGGAGCTCCTCACTCAAGGCGCTCAAAACGCCACGGCCAAAGACAAGTTCAGTGCCCAAGCCATTTCCCGCTGCCATGGAAACCAAGTGCTCTGGCAGCACATATGTCTGAAAGTGGATATGACACCTAGGGATGGGAGTGTGCTGGTGAATGGCAACTGCCCGAAGCAGCAGCACAGCTCTTCCACTGCCAAAACAACTCCACCTGCCTCATGAACTTCACATACCATCAGCTGTCCTGGCAGCTATCTAGGAAACCCTGTTGGGTCACTTCCGGTCCCATGCTCTTTGAGCCCAGTGGGATGGAATCAAGCAGCTTCAGCACCCACACAAAACTAACATGGAGCTCCTCACTCAAGGCGCTCAAAGCTCCAGAGCCAAAGACAAGTTCAGTGCCCAAGCCATTTCCCGCTGCCATGGAAACCAAGTGCTCTGGCAGCACATATGTCTGAAAGTGGATATGACACCTAGGGAAGGGAGTGTGCTGGTGAAAGGCAACTGCCCGAAGCAGCAGCACAGCTCTTCCAGTGCCAAAACAACTCCACCTGCCTCATGAACTTCACATACCATCAGCTGTCCTGGCACCTATCTAGGAAACCCTGTTGGGTCACTTCCGGTCCCATGCCCATTGAGCCCAGTGGGATGGAATCAAGCAGCTTCAGCACCCACACAAATCTAACATGTAACTCCTCACTCAAGGTGCTCAAAACGTCACGGCCAAAGACAAGTTCAGTGCCCAAGCCATTTCCCGCTGCCATGGAAACCAAGTGCTCTGGCAGCACATATGTCTGAAAGTGGATATGACACCTAGGGAAGGGAGTGTGCTGGTGAATGGCAACTGCCCGAAGCAGCAGCACAGCTCTTCCACTGCCAAAACAACTCCACCTGCCTCATGAACTTCACATACCATCAGCTGTCCTGGCAGCTATCTAGGAAACCCTGTTGGGTCACTTCCGGTCCCATGCCCATTGAGCCCAGTGGGATGGAATCAAGCAGCTTCAGCACCCACACAAAACGAACATGGAGCTCCTCACTCAAGGTGCTCAAAACTCCACGGCCAAAGACAAGTTCAGTGCCAAAGCCATTTCCCGCTGCCATGGAAACCAAGTGCTCTGGCAGCACATATCTCTGAAAGTGGATATGACACCTAGGGAAGGGAGTCTGGTGGTGAATGGCAACTGCCCGAAGCAGCAGCACAGCTCTTCCAGTGCCAAAACAACTCCACCTGCCTCATGCATTTCACATACCATCAGCTGTCCTGGCACCTATCTAGGAAACCCTGTTGGGTCACTTCCGGTCCCATGCCCATTGAGCCCAGTGGGATGGAATCAAGCAGCTTCAGCACCCACACAAATCTAACATGTAACTCCTCACTCAAGGTGCTCAAAACGTCACGGCCAAAGACAAGTTCAGTGCCCAAGCCATTTCCCGCTGCCATGGAAACCAAGTGCTCTGGCAGCACATATGTCTGAAAGTGGATATGACACCTAGGGAAGGGAGTGTGCTGGTGAATGGCAACTGCCCGAAGCAGCAGCACAGCTCTTCCACTGCCAAAACAACTCCACCTGCCTCATGAACTTCACATACCATCAGCTGTCCTGGCAGCTATCTAGGAAACCCTGTTGGGTCACTTCCGGTCCCATGCCCATTGAGCCCAGTGGGATGGAATCAAGCAGCTTCAGCACCCACACAAAACGAACATGGAGCTCCTCACTCAAGGTGCTCAAAACTCCACGGCCAAAGACAAGTTCAGTGCCAAAGCCATTTCCCGCTGCCATGGAAACCAAGTGCTCTGGCAGCACATATCTCTGAAAGTGGATATGACACCTAGGGAAGGGAGTCTGGTGGTGAATGGCAACTGCCCGAAGCAGCAGCACAGCTCTTCCACTGCCAAAAACAACTCCACCTGCCTCATGCATTTCACATACCATCAGCTGTCCTGGCAGCTATCTAGGAAACCCTGTTGGGTCACTTCCGGTCCCATGCCCATTGAGCCCAGTGGGATGGAATCAAGCAGCTTCAGCACCCACACAAAACGAACATGGAGCTCCTCACTCAAGGTGCTCAAAACTCCACGGCCAAAGACAAGTTCAGTGCCAAAGCCATTTCCCGCTGCCATGGAAACCAAGTGCTCTGGCAGCACATATCTCTGAAAGTGGATATGACACCTAGGGAAGGGAGTCTGGTGGTGAATGGCAACTGCCCGAAGCAGCAGCACAGCTCTTCCAGTGCCAAAACAACTCCACCTGCCTCATGCATTTCACATACCATCAGCTGTCCTGGCACCTATCTAGGAAACCCTGTTGGGTCACTTCCGGTCCCATGCCCATTGAGCCCAGTGGGATGGAATCAAGCAGCTTCAGCACCCACACAAATCTAACATGTAACTCCTCACTCAAGGTGCTCAAAACGTCACGGCCAAAGACAAGTTCAGTGCCCAAGCCATTTCCCGCTGCCATGGAAACCAAGTGCTCTGGCAGCACATATGTCTGAAAGTGGATATGACACCTAGGGAAGGGAGTGTGCTGGTGAATGGCAACTGCCCGAAGCAGCAGCACAGCTCTTCCACTGCCAAAACAACTCCACCTGCCTCATGAACTTCACATACCATCAGCTGTCCTGGCAGCTATCTAGGAAACCCTGTTGGGTCACTTCCGGTCCCATGCCCATTGAGCCCAGTGGGATGGAATCAAGCAGCTTCAGCACCCACACAAAACGAACATGGAGCTCCTCACTCAAGGTGCTCAAAACTCCACGGCCAAAGACAAGTTCAGTGCCAAAGCCATTTCCCGCTGCCATGGAAACCAAGTGCTCTGGCAGCACATATCTCTGAAAGTGGATATGACACCTAGGGAAGGGAGTCTGGTGGTGAATGGCAACTGCCCGAAGCAGCAGCACAGCTCTTCCACTGCCAAAACAACTCCACCTGCCTCATGCATTTCACATACCATCAGCTGTCCTGGCAGCTCTCTAGGAAACCCTGTTGGGTCACTTCCGGTCCCATGCCCATTGAGCCCAGTGGGATGGAATTAAGCAGCTTCAGCACCCACACAAAACGAACATGGAGCTCCTCACTCAAGGCGCTCAAAACTCCACGGCCAAAGACAAGTTCAGTGCCCAAGCCATTTCCCGCTGCCATGGAAACCAAGTGCTCTGGCAGCACATATGTCTGAAAGTGGATATGACACATAGGGAAGGGAGTGTGGTGGTGAATGGCAACTGCCCGAAGCAGCAGCACAGCTCTTCCACTGTCAAAACAACTCCACCAGCCTCATGAACTTCACATACCATCAACTGTCCTGGCGGCTATCTAGGAAACCCTGTTGGGTCACTTCCGGTCCCATGCCCATTGAGCCCAGTGGGATGGAATCAAGCAGTTTCAGCACCCACACAAAACGAACATGGAGCTCCTCACTCAAGGCGCTCAAACTTCACAGACAAACTCAAGTTCAGTGCCCCCAAGCCATTTCCCGCTGCCATGGAAACCAAGTGCTCTGGCAGCACATATGTCTGAAAGTGGATATGACACCTAGGGAAGGGAGTGTGCTGGTGAAAGGCAACTGCCTGAAGCAGCAGCACAGCTCTTCCACTGCCAAAACAACTCCACCTGCCTCATGAACTTCACATACCATCAGCTGTCCTGGCAGCTATCTAGGAAACCCTGTTGGGTCACTTCCGGTCCCATGCCCATTGAGCCCAGTGGGATGGAATCAAGCAGCTTCAGCACCCACGCAAAACGAACATGGAGCTTCTCACTCAAGGCGCTCAAAACTCCACAGCCAAAGACAAGTTCAGTGCCCAAGCCATTTCCCGCTGCCATGGAAACCAAGTGCTCTGGCAGCACATATGTCTGAAAGTGGATATGACACCTAGGAAAGGGAGTGTGCTGGTGAATGGCAACTGCCCGAAGCAGCAGCACAGCTCTTCCAGTGCCAAAACAACTCCACCTGCCTCATGCATTTCACATACCATCAGCTGTCCTGGCAGGTATCTAGGAAACCCTGTTGGGTCACTTCCGGTCCCATGCCCATTGAGCCCAGTGGGATGGAATTAAGCAGCTTCAGCACCCACACAAAACGAACATGGAGCTCCTCACTCAAGCGCTCAAATGTACATGGCGGAATACAAGTTCAGTGCCCAAGCCATTTCCCGCTGCCATGGAAACCAAGTGCTCTGGCAGCACATATGTGTGAAAGTGGATATGACACCTAGGGAAGGGAGTGTGTTGGTGAATGGCAACTGCCCGAAGCAGCAGCACAGCTCTTCCACTGCCAAAACAACTCCACCTGCCTCATGAACTTCACATACCATCAGCTGTCCTGGCAGCTATCTAGGAAACCCTGTTGGGTCACTTCCGGTCCCATGCTCTTTGAGCCCAGTGGGATGGAATCAAGCAGCTTCAGCACCCACACAAAACTAACATGGAGCTCCTCACTCAAGGCGCTCAAAGCTCCACGGCCAAAGACAAGTTCAGTGCCCAAGCCATTTCCCGCTGCCATGGAAACCAAGTGCTCTGGCAGCACATATGTCTGAAAGTGGATATGACACCTAGGGAAGGGAGTGTGCTGGTGAAAGGCAACTGCCCGAAGCAGCAGCACAGCTCTTCCAGTGCCAAAACAACTCCACCTGCCTCATGAACTTCACATACCATCAGCTGTCCTGGCACCTATCTAGGAAACCCTGTTGGGTCACTTCCGGTCCCATGCCCATTGAGCCCAGTGGGATGGAATCAAGCAGCTTCAGCACCCACACAAATCTAACATGTAACTCCTCACTCAAGGTGCTCAAAACGTCACGGCCAAAGACAAGTTCAGTGCCCAAGCCATTTCCCGCTGCCATGGAAACCAAGTGCTCTGGCAGCACATATGTCTGAAAGTGGATATGACACCTAGGGAAGGGAGTGTGCTGGTGAATGGCAACTGCCCGAAGCAGCAGCACAGCTCTTCCACTGCCAAAACAACTCCACCTGCCTCATGAACTTCACATACCATCAGCTGTCCTGGCAGCTATCTAGGAAACCCTGTTGGGTCACTTCCGGTCCCATGCCCATTGAGCCCAGTGGGATGGAATCAAGCAGCTTCAGCACCCACACAAAACGAACATGGAGCTCCTCACTCAAGGTGCTCAAAACTCCACGGCCAAAGACAAGTTCAGTGCCAAAGCCATTTCCCGCTGCCATGGAAACCAAGTGCTCTGGCAGCACATATCTCTGAAAGTGGATATGACACCTAGGGAAGGGAGTCTGGTGGTGAATGGCAACTGCCCGAAGCAGCAGCACAGCTCTTCCAGTGCCAAAACAACTCCACCTGCCTCATGCATTTCACATACCATCAGCTGTCCTGGCACCTATCTAGGAAACCCTGTTGGGTCACTTCCGGTCCCATGCCCATTGAGCCCAGTGGGATGGAATCAAGCAGCTTCAGCACCCACACAAATCTAACATGTAACTCCTCACTCAAGGTGCTCAAAACGTCACGGCCAAAGACAAGTTCAGTGCCCAAGCCATTTCCCGCTGCCATGGAAACCAAGTGCTCTGGCAGCACATATGTCTGAAAGTGGATATGACACCTAGGGAAGGGAGTGTGCTGGTGAATGGCAACTGCCCGAAGCAGCAGCACAGCTCTTCCACTGCCAAAACAACTCCACCTGCCTCATGAACTTCACATACCATCAGCTGTCCTGGCAGCTATCTAGGAAACCCTGTTGGGTCACTTCCGGTCCCATGCCCATTGAGCCCAGTGGGATGGAATCAAGCAGCTTCAGCACCCACACAAAACGAACATGGAGCTCCTCACTCAAGGTGCTCAAAACTCCACGGCCAAAGACAAGTTCAGTGCCAAAGCCATTTCCCGCTGCCATGGAAACCAAGTGCTCTGGCAGCACATATCTCTGAAAGTGGATATGACACCTAGGGAAGGGAGTCTGGTGGTGAATGGCAACTGCCCGAAGCAGCAGCACAGCTCTTCCAGTGCCAAAACAACTCCACCTGCCTCATGCATTTCACATACCATCAGCTGTCCTGGCAGCTCTCTAGGAAACCCTGTTGGGTCACTTCCGGTCCCATGCCCATTGAGCCCAGTGGGATGGAATTAAGCAGCTTCAGCACCCACACAAAACGAACATGGAGCTCCTCACTCAAGGCGCTCAAAACTCCACGGCCAAAGACAAGTTCAGTGCCCAAGCCATTTCCCGCTGCCATGGAAACCAAGTGCTCTGGCAGCACATATGTGTGAAAGTGGATATGACACCTAGGGAAGGGAGTGTGTTGGTGAATGGCAACTGCCCGAAGCAGCAGCACAGCTCTTCCACTGCCAAAACAACTCCACCTGCCTCATGAACTTCACATACCATCAGCTGTCCTGGCACCTATCTAGGAAACCCTGTTGGGTCACTTCCGGTCCCATGCAAATTGAGCCCAGTGGGATGGAATCAAGCAGCTTCAGCACCCACACAAAACGAACATGGAGCTCCTCACTCAAGGCGCTCAAAACTCCACAGCCAAAGACAAGTTCAGTGCCCAAGCCATTTCCCGCTGCCATGGAAACCAAGTGCTCTGGCAGCACATATGTCTGAAAGTGGATATGACACCTAGGGAAGGGAGTGTGCTGGTGAATGGCAACTGCCCGAAGCAGCAGCACAGCTCTTCCACTGCCAAAACAACTCCACCTGCCTCATGAACTTCACATACCATCAGCTGTCCTGGCAGCTATCTAGGAAACCCTGTTGGGTCACTTCCGGTCCCATGCCCATTGAGCCCAGTGGGATGGAATCAAGCAGCTTCAGCACCCACACAGATCTAACATGGAGCTCCTCACTCAAGGCGCTCAAAACTCCACAGCCAAAGACAAGTTCAGTGCCCAAGCCATTTCCCGCTGCCATGGAAACCAAGTGCTCTGGCATCACATATGTCTGAAAGTGGATATGACACCTAGGGAAGGGAGTGTGGTGGTGAATGGCAACTGCCCGAAGCAGCAGCACAGCTCTTCCACTGCCAAAACAACTCCACCTGCCTCATGCACTTCACATACCATCAGCTGTCCTGGCACCTATCTAGGAAACCCTGTTGGGTCACTTCCGGTCCCATGCCCATTGAGCCCAGTGGGATGGAATCAAGCAGCTTCAGCACCCAAACAAATCTAACATAGAGCTCCTCATTCAAGGCGCTCAAAACTCCATGGCCAAAGACAAATTCAGTGCCCAAGCCATTTCCCGCTGCCATGGAAACCAAGTGCTCTGGCAGCACATATCTCTGAAAGTGGATATGACACCTAGGGAAGGGAGTGTGCTGGTGAATGGCAACTGCCCGAAGCAGCAGCACAGCTCTTCCACTGCCAAAACAACTCCACCTGCCTCATGAACTTGACATACCATCAGCTGTCCTGGCAGCTATCTAGGAAACCCCGCTGGGTCACTTCCGGTCCCATGCCCATTGAGCCCAGTGGGATGGAATCAAGCAGCTTCAGCACCCACACAAAACTAACATGGAGCTCCTCACTCAAGGCGCTCGAAACTCCACGGCCAAAGACAAGTTCAGTGCCCAAGCCATTTCCCGCTGCCATGGAAACCAAGTGCTCTGGCAGCACATATGTCTGAAAGTGGATATGACACCTAGGGAAGGGAGTGTGCTGGTGAATGGCAACTGTCCGAAGCAGCAGCACAGCTCTTCTACTGCCAAAACAACTCCACCTGCCTCATGAACTCCACATACCATCAACTGTCCTGGCAGCTATGTAGGAAACCCTGTTTTGTCACTTCCGGTCCCATGCCCATTGAGCCCAGTGGGATGGAATCAAGCAGCTTCAGCACCCACACAAAACGAACATGGAGCTCCTCACTCAAGGCGCTCAAAACTCCACAGCCAAAGACAAGTTCAGTGCCCAAGCCATTTCCCGCTGCCATGGAAACCAAGTGCTCTGGCAGCACATATGTCTGAAAGTGGATATGACACCTAGGAAAGGGAGTGTGCTGGTGAATGGCAACTGCCCGAAGCAGCAGCACAGCTCTTCCAGTGCCAAAACAACTCCACCTGCCTCATGCATTTCACATACCATCAGCTGTCCTGGCAGGTATCTAGGAAACCCTGTTGGGTCACTTCCGGTCCCATGCCCATTGAGCCCAGTGGGATGGAATCAAGAAGCTTCAGCACCCAAACAAATCTAACATGGAGCTCCTCACTCCAGGCGCTCAAAACTCCACGGCCAAAGACAAGTTCAGTGCCCAAGCCATTTCCCGCTGCCATGGAAACCAAGTGCTCTGGCAGCACATATCTCTGAAAGTGGATATGACACCTAGGAAAGGGAGTGTGTTGGTGAATGGCAACTGCCCGAAGCAGCAGCACAGCTCTTCCACTGCCAAAACAACTCCACCTGCCTCATGAGCTTCACATACCATCAGCTGTCCTGGCAGCTCTCTAGGAAACCCTGTTGGGTCACTTCCGGTCCCATGCTCTTTAAGCCAGTGGGATGGAATCAAGCAGCTTCAGCACCCACACAGATCTAACATGGAGCTCCTCACTCAAGGCGCTCAAAGCTCCACAGCCAAAGACAAGTTCAGTGCCCAAGCCATTTCCCGCTGCCATGGAAACCAAGTGCTCTGGCAGCACATATGTCTGAAAGTGGATATGACATCTAGGGAAGGGAGTCTGGTGGTGAAAGGCAACTGCCCGAAGCAGCAGCACAGCTCTTCCAGTGCCAAAACAACTCCACCTGCCTCATGAACTTCACATACCATCAGCTGTCCTGGCAGCTATCTAGGAAACCCTGTTGGGTCACTTAGGTCCCATGCCCATTGAGCCCAGTGGGATGGAATCAAGCAGCTTCAGCACCCACACAAATCTAACATGTAACTCCTCACTCAAGGTGCTCAAAACGTCACGGCCAAAGACAAGTTCAGTGCCAAAGCCATTTCCCGCTGCCATGGAAACCAAGTGCTCTGGCAGCACATATCTCTGAAAGTGGATATGACACCTAGGGAAGGGAGTGTGCTGGTGAATGGCAACTGCCCGAAGCAGCAGCACAGCTCTTCCACTGCCAAAACAACTCCACCTGCCTCATGCACTTCACATACCATCAGCTGTCCTGGCAGCTATCTAGGAAACCCTGTTGGGTCACTTCCGGTCCCACGCCCATTTAGCCCAGTGGGATGGAATCAAGCAGCTTCAGCACCCACACAAAACGAACATGGAGCTCCTCACTCAAGGAGCTTAAAACTCCACGGCCAAAGACAAGTTCAGTGCCCAAGCCATTTCCCGCTGCCATGGAAACCAAGTGCTCTGGCAGCACATATGTCTGAAAGTGGATATGACACCTAGGGAAGGGAGTGTGCTGGTGAATGGCAACTGCCCGAAGCAGCAGCACAGCTCTTCCACTGCCAAAACAACTCCACCTGCCTCATGCATTTCACATACCATCAGCTGTCCTGGCAGCTCTCTAGGAAACCCTGTTGGGTCACTTCCGGTCCCATGCCCATTGAGCCCAGTGGGATGGAATTAAGCAGCTTCAGCACCCACACAAAACGAACATGGAGCTCCTCACTCAAGGCGCTCAAAACTCCACAGCCAAAGACAAGTTCAGTGCCCAAGCCATTTCCCGCTGCCATGGAAACCAAGTGCTCTGGCAGCACATATGTGTGAAAGTGGATATGACACCTAGGGAAGGGAGTGTGGTGGTGAATGGCAACTGCCCGAAGCAGCAGCACAGCTCTTCCACTGCCAAAACAACTCCACCTGCCTCATGCACTTCACATACCATCAGCTGTCCTGGCACCTATCTAGGAAACCCTGTTGGGTCACTTCCGGTCCCATGCCCATTGAGCCCAGTGGGATGGAATCAAGCAGCTTCAGCACCCACACAAAACTAACATGGAGCTCCTCACCCAAGGTGCTCAAAAGCCCACAGCCAAAGACAAGTTCAGTGCCCAAGCCATTTCCCGCTGCCATGGAAACCAAGTGCTCTGGCAGCACATATCTCTGAAAGTGGATATGACACCTAGGGAAGGGAGTGTGCTGGTGAATGGCAACTGCCCGAAGCAGCAGCACAGCTCTTCCACTGCCAAAACAACTCCACCTGCCTCATGCACTTCACATACCATCAGCTGTCCTGGCACCTATCTAGGAAACCCTGTTGGGTCACTTCCGGTCCCATGCTCTTTGAGCCCAGTGGGATGGAATCAAGCAGCTTCAGCACCCACACAAAACTAACATGGAGCTCCTCACTCAAGGCGCTCAAAGCTCCACAGCCAAAGACAAGTTCAGTGCCCAAGCCATTTCCCACTGCCATGGAAACCAAGTGCTCTGGCAGCACATATCTCTGAAAGTGGATATGACACCTAGGAAAGGGAGTGTGCTGGTGAATGGCAACTGCCCGAAGCAGCAGCACAGCTCTTCCACTGCCAAAACAACTCCACCTGCCTCATGAACTTCACATACCATCAGCTGTCCTGGCAGCTATCTAGGAAACCCTGTTGGGTCACTTCCGGTCCCATGCCCATTGAGCCCAGTGGGATGGAATCAATCAGCTTCAGCACCCACACAAAACGAACATGGAGCTCCTCACTCAAGGCGCTCAAAACTCCACGGCCAAAGACAAGTTCAGTGCCAAAGCCATTTCCCGCTGCCATGGAAACCAAGTGCTCTGGCAGCACATATGTCTGAAAGTGGATATGACACCTAGGGAAGGGAGTGTGGTGGTGAATGGCAACTGCCCGAAGCAGCAGCACAGCTCTTCCACTGCCAAAACAACTCCACCTGCCTCATGAACTTCACGTACCATCAGCTGTCCTGGCAGCTATCTAGGAAACCCTGTTGGGTCACTTAGGTCCCATGCCCATTGAGCCCAGTGGGATGGAATCAAGCAGCTTCAGCACCCACACAAATCTAACATGTAACTCCTCACTCAAGGTGCTCAAAACTCCATGGCCAAAGACAAATTCAGTGCCCAAGCCATTTCCCGCTGCCATGGAAACCACGTGCTCTGGCAGCACATATGTCTGAAAGTGGATATGACACCTAGGGAAGGGAGTGTGCTGGTGAATGGCAACTGCCCGAAGCAGCAGCACAGCTCTTCCACTGCCAAAACAACTCCACCTGCCTCATGAACTTCACATACCATCAGCTGTCCTGGCAGCTATCTAGGAAACCCTGTTGGCTCACTTCCGGTCCCATGCCCATTGAGCCCAGTGGGATGGAATCAAGCAGCTTCAGCACCCACACAAAACTAACATGGAGCTCCTCACTCAAGGTGCTCAAAACTCCACGGCCAAAGACAAGTTCAGTGCCCAAGCCATTTCCCGCTGCCATGGAAACCAAGTGCTCTGGCAGCACATATGTCTGAAAGTGGATATGACACCTAGGGAAGGGAGTGTGCTGGTTAATGGCAACTGCCCGAAGCAGCAGCACAGCTCTTCCACTGCCAAAACAACTCCACCTGCCTCATGCACTTCACATACCATCAGCTGTCCTGGCAGCTATCTAGGAAACCCTGTTGGGTCACTTCCGGTCCCACGCCCATTGAGCCCAGTGGGATGGAATCAAGCAGCTTCAGCACCCACACAAAACAAACATGGAGCTCCTCACTCAAGGCGCTCAAAACTCCACGGACAAAGACAAGTTCAGTGCCCAAGCCATTTCCCGCTGCCATGGAAACCAAGTGCTCTGGCAGCACATATGTCTGAAAGTGGATATGACACCTAGGGAAGGGAGTGTGCTGGTGAATGGCAACTGCCCGAAGCAGAAGCACAGCTCTTCCAGTGCCAAAACAACTCCACCTGCCTCATGCATTTCACATACCATCAGCTGTCCTGGCAGCTCTCTAGGAAACCCTGTTGGGTCACTTCCGGTCCCATGCCCATTGAGCCCAGTGGGATGGAATCAAGCAGCTTCAGCACCCACACAAAACGAACATGGAGCTCCTCACTCAAGGCGCTCAAAACTCCACAGCCAAAGACAAGTTCAGTGCCCAAGCCATTTCCCGCTGCCATGGAAACCAAGTGCTCTGGCAGCACATATGTCTGAAAGTGGATATGACACCTAGGGAAGGGAGTGTGCTGGTGAATGGATGCCCGAAGCAGCAGCACAGCTCTTCCAGTGCCAAAACAACTCCACCTGCCTCATGAACTTCACATACCATCAGCTGTCCTGGCAGCTATCTAGGAAACCCTGTTGGGTCACTTCCGGTCCCATGCCCATTGAGCCCAGTGGGATGGAATCAAGCAGCTTCAGCACCCACACAGATCTAACATGGAGCTCCTCACTCAAGGCGCTCAAAACTCCACGGCCAAAGACAAGTTCAGTGCCCAAGCCATTTCCCGCTGCCATGGAAACCAAGTGCTCTGGCAGCACATATGTCTGAAAGTGGATATGACACCTAGGGAAGGGAGTGTGCTGGTGAATGGCAACTGCCAGAAGTAGCAGCACAGCTCTTCCACTGCCAAAACAACTCCACCTGCCTCATGAACTTCACATACCATCAGCTGTCCTGGCAGCTATCTAGAAAACCCTGTTGGGTCACTTCCGGTTCCATGCCCATTGAGCCCAGTGGGATGGAATCAAGCAGCTTCAGCACCCACACAGATCTAACATGGAGCTCCTCACTCAAGGCGCTCAAAACTACATGGCCAAAGACAAGTTCAGTGCCAAAGCCATTTCCCGCTGCCATGGAAACCAAGTGCTCTGGCAGCACATATCTCTGAAAGTGGATATGACACCTAGGGAAGGGAGTCTGGTGGTGAATGGCAACTGCCCGAAGCAGCAGCACAGCTCTTCCACTGCCAAAACAACTCCACCTGCCTCATGAACTTCACATACCATCAGCTGTCCTGGCAGCTATCTAGGAAACCCTGTTGGGTCACTTCCGGTCCCATGCCCATTGAGCCCAGTGGGAGGGAATCAAGCAGCTTCAGCACCCAAACAAATCTAACATGGAGCTCCTCACTCAAGGCGCTCAAAACTCCACAGCCAAAGACAAATTCAGTGCCCAAGCCATTTCCCGCTGCCATGGAAACCAAGTGCTCTGGCAGCACATATCTCTGAAAGTGGATATGACACCTAGGGAAGGGAGTGTGCTGGTGAATGGCAACTGCCCGAAGCAGCAGCACAGCTCTTCCAGTGCCAAAACAACTCCACCTGCCTCATGAACTTCACATACCATCAGCTGTCCTGGCAGCTATCTAGGAAACCCTGCTGGGACACTTCCGGTCCCATGCCCATTGAGCCCAGTGGGATGGAATCAAGCAGCTTCAGCACCCACACAAAACTAACATGGAGCTCCTCACTCAAGGCGCTCGAAACTCCACGGCCAAAGACAAGTTCAGTGCCCAAGCCATTTCCCGCTGCCATGGAAACCAAGTGCTCTGGCAGCACATATGTCTGAAAGTGGATATGACACCTAGGGAAGGGAGTCTGGTGGTGAATGGCAACTGCCCGAAGCAGCAGCACAGCTCTTCCACTGCCAAAACAACTCCACCTGCCTCATGAACTCCACATACCATCAAATGTCCTGGCAGCTATCTAGGAAACCCTGTTGGGTCACTTCCGGTCCCATGCCCATTGAGCCCAGTGGGATGGAATCAAGCAGCTTCAGCACCCACACAAAACGAACATGGAGCTCCTCACTCAAGGCGCTCAAAACTCCACGGCCAAAGACAAGTTCAGTGCCCAAGCCATTTCCCGCTGCCATGGAAACCAAGTGCTCTGGCAGCACATATGTCTGAAAGTGGATATGACACCTAGGGAAGGGAGTGTGGTGGTGAATGGCAACTGCCCGAAGCAGCAGCACAGCTCTTCCACTGCCAAAACTACTCCACCTGCCTCATGAACTTCACATACCATCAGCTGTCCTGGCAGCTATCTAGGAAACCCTGTTGGGTCACTTAGGTCCCATGCCCATTGAGCCCAGTGGGATGGAATCAAGCAGCTTCAGCACCCACACAAATCTAACATGTAACTCCTCACTCAAGGTGCTCAAAACGTCACGGCCAAAGACAAGTTCAGTGCCCAAGCCATTTCCCGCTGCCATGGAAACCAAGTGCTCTGGCAGCACATATGTCTGAAAGTGGATATGACACCTAGGGAAGGGAGTGTGCTGGTGAATGGCAACTGCCCGAAGCAGCAGCACAGCTCTTCCACTGCCAAAACAACTCCACCTGCCTCATGCACTTCACATACCATCAGCTGTCCTGGCAGCTATCTAGGAAACCCTGTTGGGTCACTTCCGGTCCCACGCCCATTGAGCCCAGTGGGATGGAATCAAGCAGCTTCAGCACCCACACAAAACAAACATGGAGCTCCTCACTCAAGGCGCTCAAAACTCCACGGACAAAGACAAGTTCAGTGCCCAAGCCATTTCCCGCTGCCATGGAAACCAAGTGCTCTGGCAGCACATATGTCTGAAAGTGGATATGACACCTAGGGAAGGGAGTGTGCTGGTGAATGGCAACTGCCCGAAGCAGAAGCACAGCTCTTCCAGTGCCAAAACAACTCCACCTGCCTCATGCATTTCACATACCATCAGCTGTCCTGGCAGCTCTCTAGGAAACCCTGTTGGGTCACTTCCGGTCCCATGCCCATTGAGCCCAGTGGGATGGAATCAAGCAGCTTCAGCACCCACACAAAACGAACATGGAGCTCCTCACTCAAGGCGCTCAAAACTCCACAGCCAAAGACAAGTTCAGTGCCCAAGCCATTTCCCTCTGCCATGGAAACCAAGTGCTCTGGCAGCACATATGTCTGAAAGTGGATATGACACCTAGGGAAGGGAGTGTGCTGGTGAATGGATGCCCGAAGCAGCAGCACAGCTCTTCCAGTGCCAAAACAACTCCACCTGCCTCATGAACTTCACATACCATCAGCTGTCCTGGCAGCTATCTAGGAAACCCTGTTGGGTCACTTCCGGTCCCATGCCCATTGAGCCCAGTGGGATGGAATCAAGCAGCTTCAGCACCCACACAGATCTAACATGGAGCTCCTCACTCAAGGCGCTCAAAACTCCACGGCCAAAGACAAGTTCAGTGCCCAAGCCATTTCCCGCTGCCATGGAAACCAAGTGCTCTGGCAGCACATATGTCTGAAAGTGGATATGACACCTAGGGAAGGGAGTGTGCTGGTGAATGGCAACTGCCAGAAGTAGCAGCACAGCTCTTCCAGTGCCAAAACAACTCCACCTGCCTCATGAACTTCACATACCATCAGCTGTCCTGGCAGCTATCTAGAAAACCCTGTTGGGTCACTTCCGGTTCCATGCCCATTGAGCCCAGTGGGATGGAATCAAGCAGCTTCAGCACCCACACAGATCTAACATGGAGCTCCTCACTCAAGGCGCTCAAAACTACATGGCCAAAGACAAGTTCAGTGCCAAAGCCATTTCCCGCTGCCATGGAAACCAAGTGCTCTGGCAGCACATATCTCTGAAAGTGGATATGACACCTAGGGAAGGGAGTGTGCTGGTGAATGGCAACTGCCCGAAGCAGCAGCACAGCTCTTCCACTGCCAAAACAACTCCACCTGCCTCATGAACTTCACATACCATCAGCTGTCCTGGCAGCTATCTAGGAAACCCTGTTGGCTCACTTCCGGTCCCATGCCCATTGAGCCCAGTGGGATGGAATCAAGCAGCTTCAGCACCCACACAAAACTAACATGGAGCTCCTCACTCAAGGTGCTCAAAACTCCACGGCCAAAGACAAGTTCAGTGCCCAAGCCATTTCCCGCTGCCATGGAAACCAAGTGCTCTGGCAGCACATATGTCTGAAAGTGGATATGACACCTAGGGAAGGGAGTGTGCTGGTGAATGGCAACTGCCCGAAGCAGCAGCACAGCTCTTCCACTGCCAAAACAACTCCACCTGCCTCATGCACTTCACATACCATCAGCTGTCCTGGCAGCTATCTAGGAAACCCTGTTGGGTCACTTCCGGTCCCACGCCCATTGAGCCCAGTGGGATGGAATCAAGCAGCTTCAGCACCCACACAAAACAAACATGGAGCTCCTCACTCAAGGCGCTCAAAACTCCACGGACAAAGACAAGTTCAGTGCCCAAGCCATTTCCCGCTGCCATGGAAACCAAGTGCTCTGGCAGCACATATGTCTGAAAGTGCATATGACACCTAGGGAAGGGAGTGTGCTGGTGAATGGCAACTGCCCGAAGCAGAAGCACAGCTCTTCCAGTGCCAAAACAACTCCACCTGCCTCATGCATTTCACATACCATCAGCTGTCCTGGCAGCTCTCTAGGAAACCCTGTTGGGTCACTTCCGGTCCCATGCCCATTGAGCCCAGTGGGATGGAATCAAGCAGCTTCAGCACCCACACAAAACGAACATGGAGCTCCTCACTCAAGGCGCTCAAAACTCCACAGCCAAAGACAAGTTCAGTGCCCAAGCCATTTCCCGCTGCCATGGAAACCAAGTGCTCTGGCAGCACATATGTCTGAAAGTGGATATGACACCTAGGGAAGGGAGTGTGCTGGTGAATGGATGCCCGAAGCAGCAGCACAGCTCTTCCAGTGCCAAAACAACTCCACCTGCCTCATGAACTTCACATACCATCAGCTGTCCTGGCAGCTATCTAGGAAACCCTGTTGGGTCACTTCCGGTCCCATGCCCATTGAGCCCAGTGGGATGGAATCAAGCAGCTTCAGCACCCACACAGATCTAACATGGAGCTCCTCACTCAAGGCGCTCAAAACTCCACGGCCAAAGACAAGTTCAGTGCCCAAGCCATTTCCCGCTGCCATGGAAACCAAGTGCTCTGGCAGCACATATGTCTGAAAGTGGATATGACACCTAGGGAAGGGAGTGTGCTGGTGAATGGCAACTGCCAGAAGTAGCAGCACAGCTCTTCCACTGCCAAAACAACTCCACCTGCCTCATGAACTTCACATACCATCAGCTGTCCTGGCAGCTATCTAGAAAACCCTGTTGGGTCACTTCCGGTTCCATGCCCATTGAGCCCAGTGGGATGGAATCAAGCAGCTTCAGCACCCACACAGATCTAACATGGAGCTCCTCACTCAAGGCGCTCAAAACTACATGGCCAAAGACAAGTTCAGTGCCAAAGCCATTTCCCGCTGCCATGGAAACCAAGTGCTCTGGCAGCACATATCTCTGAAAGTGGATATGACACCTAGGGAAGGGAGTCTGGTGGTGAATGGCAACTGCCCGAAGCAGCAGCACAGCTCTTCCACTGCCAAAACAACTCCACCTGCCTCATGAACTTCACATACCATCAGCTGTCCTGGCAGCTATCTAGGAAACCCTGTTGGGTCACTTCCGGTCCCATGCCCATTGAGCCCAGTGGGAGGGAATCAAGCAGCTTCAGCACCCAAACAAATCTAACATGGAGCTCCTCACTCAAGGCGCTCAAAACTCCACAGCCAAAGACAAATTCAGTGCCCAAGCCATTTCCCGCTGCCATGGAAACCAAGTGCTCTGGCAGCACATATCTCTGAAAGTGGATATGACACCTAGGGAAGGGAGTGTGCTGGTGAATGGCAACTGCCCGAAGCAGCAGCACAGCTCTTCCAGTGCCAAAACAACTCCACCTGCCTCATGAACTTCACATACCATCAGCTGTCCTGGCAGCTATCTAGGAAACCCTGCTGGGACACTTCCGGTCCCATGCCCATTGAGCCCAGTGGGATGGAATCAAGCAGCTTCAGCACCCACACAAAACTAACATGGAGCTCCTCACTCAAGGCGCTCGAAACTCCACGGCCAAAGACAAGTTCAGTGCCCAAGCCATTTCCCGCTGCCATGGAAACCAAGTGCTCTGGCAGCACATATGTCTGAAAGTGGATATGACACCTAGGGAAGGGAGTCTGGTGGTGAATGGCAACTGCCCGAAGCAGCAGCACAGCTCTTCCACTGCCAAAACAACTCCACCTGCCTCATGAACTCCACATACCATCAAATGTCCTGGCAGCTATCTAGGAAACCCTGTTGGGTCACTTCCGGTCCCATGCCCATTGAGCCCAGTGGGATGGAATCAAGCAGCTTCAGCACCCACACAAAACGAACATGGAGCTCCTCACTCAAGGCGCTCAAAACTCCACGGCCAAAGACAAGTTCAGTGCCCAAGCCATTTCCCGCTGCCATGGAAACCAAGTGCTCTGGCAGCACATATGTCTGAAAGTGGATATGACACCTAGGGAAGGGAGTGTGGTGGTGAATGGCAACTGCCCGAAGCAGCAGCACAGCTCTTCCACTGCCAAAACTACTCCACCTGCCTCATGAACTTCACATACCATCAGCTGTCCTGGCAGCTATCTAGGAAACCCTGTTGGGTCACTTAGGTCCCATGCCCATTGAGCCCAGTGGGATGGAATCAAGCAGCTTCAGCACCCACACAAATCTAACATGTAACTCCTCACTCAAGGTGCTCAAAACGTCACGGCCAAAGACAAGTTCAGTGCCCAAGCCATTTCCCGCTGCCATGGAAACCAAGTGCACTGGCAGCACATATGTCTGAAAGTGGATATGACACCTAGGGAAGGGAGTGTGCTGGTGAATGGCAACTGCCCGAAGCAGCAGCACAGCTCTTCCACTGCCAAAACAACTCCACCTGCCTCATGCACTTCACATACCATCAGCTGTCCTGGCAGCTATCTAGGAAACCCTGTTGGGTCACTTCCGGTCCCACGCCCATTGAGCCCAGTGGGATGGAATCAAGCAGCTTCAGCACCCACACAAAACAAACATGGAGCTCCTCACTCAAGGCGCTCAAAACTCCACGGACAAAGACAAGTTCAGTGCCCAAGCCATTTCCCGCTGCCATGGAAACCAAGTGCTCTGGCAGCACATATGTCTGAAAGTGGATATGACACCTAGGGAAGGGAGTGTGCTGGTGAATGGCAACTGCCCGAAGCAGAAGCACAGCTCTTCCAGTGCCAAAACAACTCCACCTGCCTCATGCATTTCACATACCATCAGCTGTCCTGGCAGCTCTCTAGGAAACCCTGTTGGGTCACTTCCGGTCCCATGCCCATTGAGCCCAGTGGGATGGAATCAAGCAGCTTCAGCACCCACACAAAACGAACATGGAGCTCCTCACTCAAGGCGCTCAAAACTCCACAGCCAAAGACAAGTTCAGTGCCCAAGCCATTTCCCGCTGCCATGGAAACCAAGTGCTCTGGCAGCACATATGTCTGAAAGTGGATATGACACCTAGGGAAGGGAGTGTGCTGGTGAATGGATGCCCGAAGCAGCAGCACAGCTCTTCCAGTGCCAAAACAACTCCACCTGCCTCATGAACTTCACATACCATCAGCTGTCCTGGCAGCTATCTAGGAAACCCTGTTGGGTCACTTCCGGTCCCATGCCCATTGAGCCCAGTGGGATGGAATCAAGCAGCTTCAGCACCCACACAGATCTAACATGGAGCTCCTCACTCAAGGCGCTCAAAACTCCACGGCCAAAGACAAGTTCAGTGCCCAAGCCATTTCCCGCTGCCATGGAAACCAAGTGCTCTGGCAGCACATATGTCTGAAAGTGGATATGACACCTAGGGAAGGGAGTGTGCTGGTGAATGGCAACTGCCAGAAGTAGCAGCACAGCTCTTCCAGTGCCAAAACAACTCCACCTGCCTCATGAACTTCACATACCATCAGCTGTCCTGGCAGCTATCTAGAAAACCCTGTTGGGTCACTTCCGGTTCCATGCCCATTGAGCCCAGTGGGATGGAATCAAGCAGCTTCAGCACCCACACAGATCTAACATGGAGCTCCTCACTCAAGGCGCTCAAAACTACATGGCCAAAGACAAGTTCAGTGCCAAAGCCATTTCCCGCTGCCATGGAAACCAAGTGCTCTGGCAGCACATATCTCTGAAAGTGGATATGACACCTAGGGAAGGGAGTCTGGTGGTGAATGGCAACTGCCCGAAGCAGCAGCACAGCTCTTCCACTGCCAAAACAACTCCACCTGCCTCATGAACTTCACATACCATCAGCTGTCCTGGCAGCTATCTAGGAAACCCTGTTGGGTCACTTCCGGTCCCATGCCCATTGAGCCCAGTGGGAGGGAATCAAGCAGCTTCAGCACCCAAACAAATCTAACATGGAGCTCCTCACTCAAGGCGCTCAAAACTCCACAGCCAAAGACAAATTCAGTGCCCAAGCCATTTCCCGCTGCCATGGAAACCAAGTGCTCTGGCAGCACATATCTCTGAAAGTGGATATGACACCTAGGGAAGGGAGTGTGCTGGTGAATGGCAACTGCCCGAAGCAGCAGCACAGCTCTTCCACTGCCAAAACTACTCCACCTGCCTCATGAACTTCACATACCATCAGCTGTCCTGGCAGCTATCTAGGAAACCCTGTTGGGTCACTTAGGTCCCATGCCCATTGAGCCCAGTGGGATGGAATCAAGCAGCTTCAGCACCCACACAAATCTAACATGTAACTCCTCACTCAAGGTGCTCAATACGTCACGGCCAAAGACAAGTTCAGTGCCCAAGCCATTTCCCGCTGCCATGGAAACCAAGTGCTCTGGCAGCACATATGTCTGAAAGTGGATATGACACCTAGGGAAGGGAGTGTGCTGGTGAATGGCAACTGCCCGAAGCAGCAGCACAGCTCTTCCACTGCCAAAACAACTCCACCTGCCTCATGAACTTCACATACCATCAGCTGTCCTGGCAGCTATCTAGGAAACCCTGTTGGGTCACTTCCGGTCCCATGCCCATTGAGCCCAGTGGGATGGAATCAAGCAGCTTCAGCACCCACAGAAAACTAACATGGAGCTCCTCACTCAAGGTGCTCAAAACTCCACAGCCAAAGACAAGTTCAGTGCCAAAGCCATTTCCCGCTGCCATGGAAACCAAGTGCTCTGGCAGCACATATCTCTGAAAGTGGATATGACACCTAGGGAAGGGAGTCTGGTGGTGAATGGCAACTGCCCGAAGCAGCAGCACAGCTCTTCCACTGCCAAAACAACTCCACCTGCCTCATGCACTTCACATATCATCAGCTGTCCTGGCAGCTATCTAGGAAACCCTGTTGGGTCACTTCCGGTCCCACGCCCATTGAGCCCAGTGGGATGGAATCAAGCAGCTTCAGCACCCACACAAAACAAACATGGAGCTCCTCACTCAAGGCGCTCAAAACTCCACGGACAAAGACAAGTTCAGTGCCCAAGCCATTTCCCGCTGCCATGGAAACCAAGTGCTCTGGCAGCACATATCTCTGAAAGTGGATATGACACCTAGGGAAGGGAGTGTGCTGGTGAATGGCAACTGCCCGAAGCAGAAGCACAGCTCTTCCAGTGCCAAAACAACTCCACCTGCCTCATGCATTTCACATACCATCAGCTGTCCTGGCAGCTCTCTAGGAAACCCTGTTGGGTCACTTCCGGTCCCATGCCCATTGAGCCCAGTGGGATGGAATCAAGCAGCTTCAGCACCCACACAAAACGAACATGGAGCTCCTCACTCAAGGCGCTCAAAACTCCACAGCCAAAGACAAGTTCAGTGCCCAAGCCATTTCCCGCTGCCATGGAAACCAAGTGCTCTGGCAGCACATATGTCTGAAAGTGGATATGACACCTAGGGAAGGGAGTGTGCTGGTGAATGGATGCCCGAAGCAGCAGCACAGCTCTTCCAGTGCCAAAACAACTCCACCTGCCTCATGAACTTCACATACCATCAGCTGTCCTGGCAGCTATCTAGGAAACCCTGTTGGGTCACTTCCGGTCCCATGCCCATTGAGCCCAGTGGGATGGAATCAAGCAGCTTCAGCACCCACACAGATCTAACATGGAGCTCCTCACTCAAGGCGCTCAAAACTCCACGGCCAAAGACAAGTTCAGTGCCCAAGCCATTTCCCGCTGCCATGGAAACCAAGTGCTCTGGCAGCACATATGTCTGAAAGTGGATATGACACCTAGGGAAGGGAGTGTGCTGGTGAATGCAAACTGCCCGAAGTAGCAGCACAGCTCTTCCACTGCCAAAACAACTCCACCTGCCTCATGAACTTCACATACCATCAGCTGTCCTGGCAGCTATCTAGAAAACCCTGTTGGGTCACTTCCGGTTCCATGCCCATTGAGCCCAGTGGGATGGAATCAAGCAGCTTCAGCACCCACACAGATCTAACATGGAGCTCCTCACTCAAGGCGCTCAAAACTACATGGCCAAAGACAAGTTCAGTGCCAAAGCCATTTCCCGCTGCCATGGAAACCAAGTGCTCTGGCAGCACATATGTGTGAAAGTGGATATGACACCTAGGGAAGGGAGTCTGGTGGTGAATGGCAACTGCCCGAAGCAGCAGCACAGCTCTTCCACTGCCAAAACAACTCCACCTGCCTCATGAACTTCACATACCATCAGCTGTCCTGGCACCTATCTAGGAAACCCTGTTGGGTCACTTCCGGTCCCATGCCCATTGAGCCCAGTGGGATGGAATCAAGCAGCTTCAGCACCCAAACAAATCTAACATGGAGCTCCTCACTCAAGGCGCTCAAAACTCCACAGCCAAAGACAAATTCAGTGCCCAAGCCATTTCCCGCTGCCATGGAAACCAAGTGCTCTGGCAGCACATATCTCTGAAAGTGGATATGACACCTAGGGAAGGGAGTGTGCTGGTGAATGGCAACTGCCCGAAGCAGCAGCACAGCTCTTCCAGTGCCAAAACAACTCCACCTGCCTCATGAACTTCACATACCATCAGCTGTCCTGGCAGCTATCTAGGAAACCCTGCTGGGACACTTCCGGTCCCATGCCCATTGAGCCCAGTGGGATGGAATCAAGCAGCTTCAGCACCCACACAAAACTAACATGGAGCTCCTCACTCAAGGCGCTCAAAACTCCACGGCCAAAGACAAGTTCAGTGCCCAAGCCATTTCCCGCTGCCATGGAAACCAAGTGCTCTGGCAGCACATATGTCTGAAAGTGGATATGACACCTAGGGAAGGGAGTGTGCTGGTGAATGGCAACTGCCCGAAGCAGCAGCACAGCTCTTCCAGTGCCAAAACAACTCCACCTGCCTCATGAACTCCACATACCATCAGCTGTCCTGGCAGCTATCTAGGAAACCCTGTTGGGTCACTTCCGGTCCCATGCCCATTGAGCCCAGTGGGATGGAATCAAGCTGCTTCAGCACCCACACAAAACGAACATGGAGCTCCTCACTCAAGGCGCTCGAAACTCCACGGCCAAAGACAAGTTCAGTGCCCAAGCCATTTCCCGCTGCCATGGAAACCAAGTGCTCTGGCAGCACATATGTCTGAAAGTGGATATGACACCTAGGGAAGGGAGTGTGGTGGTGAATGGCAACTGCCCGAAGCAGCAGCACAGCTCTTCCACTGCCAAAACTACTCCACCTGCCTCATGAACTTCACATACCATCAGCTGTCCTGGCAGCTATCTAGAAAACCCTGTTGGGTCACTTCAGATCCCATGCCCATTGAGCCCAGTGGGATGGAATCCAGCAGCTTCAGCACCCACACAAATCTAACATGGAGATCCTCACTCAAGACGCACAAAACTCCACAGCCATAGACAAGTTCAGTGCCCAAGCCATTTCCCGCTGCCATGGAAACCAAGTGCTCTGGCAGCACATATGTCTGAAAGTGGATATGACACCTAGGGAAGGGAGTGTGCTGGTGAATGGCAACTGCCCGAAGCAGCAGCACAGCTCTTCCACTGCCAAAACAACTCCACCTGCCTCATGCACTTCACATACCATCAGCTGTCCTGGCAGCTATCTAGGAAACCCTGTTGGGTCACTTCCGGTCCCATGCCCATTGAGCCCAGTGGGATGGAATCAAGCAGCTTCAGCACCCACACAAAACGAACATGGAGCTCCTCACTCAAGCGCTCAAATGTACATGGCCAAAGACAAGTTCAGTGCCCAAGCCATTTCCCGCTGCCATGGAAACCAAGTGCTCTGGCAGCACATATGTGTGAAAGTGGATATGACACCTAGGGAAGGGAGTGTGCTGGTGAATGGCAACTGCCCGAAGCAGCAGCACAGCTCTTCCAGTGCCAAAACAACTCCACCTGCCTCATGAACTTCACATACCATCAGCTGTCCTGGCAGCTATCTAGGAAACCCTGTTGGGTCACTTCCGGTCCCATGCCCATTGAGCCCAGTGGGATGGAATCAAGCAGCTTCAGCACCCACACAAAACGAACATGGAGCTCCTCACCCAAGGTGCTCAAAAGCCCACAGCCAAAGACAAGTTCAGTGCCCAAGCCATTTCCCTCTGCCATGGAATCCAAGTGCTCTGGCAGCACATATGTCTGAAAGTGGATATGACACCTAGGGAAGGGAGTGTGCTGGTGAATGGCAACTGCCCGAAGCAGCAGCACAGCTCTTCCACTGCCAAAACAACTCCACCTGCCTCATGAGCTTCACATACCATCAGCTGTCCTGGCAGCTATCTAGGAAACCCTGTTGGGTCACTTCCGGTCCCATGCTCTTTGAGCCCAGTGGGATGGAATCAAGCAGCTTCAGCACCCACACAAAACTAACATGGAGCTCCTCACTCAAGGCGCTCAAAGCTCCACAGCCAAAGACAAGTTCAGTGCCCAAGCCATTTCCCGCTGCCATGGAAACCAAGTGCTCTGGCAGCACATATGTCTGAAAGTGGATATGACACCTAGGGAAGGGACTCTGGTGGTGAAAGGCAACTGCCCGAAGCTGCAGCACAGCTCTTCCAGTGCCAAAACAACTCCACCTGCCTCATGAACTTCACATACCATCAGCTGTCCTGGCAGCTATCTAGGAAACCCTGTTGGGTCACTTAGGTCCCATGCCCATTGAGCCCAGTGGGATGGAATCAAGCAGCTTCAGCACCCACACAAATCTATCATGTAACTCCTCACTCAAGGTGCTCAAAACGTCACGGCCCAAGACAAGTTCAGTGCCCAAGCCATTTCCCGCTGCCATGGAAACCAAGTGCTCTGGCAGCACATATCTCTGAAAGTGGATATGACACCTAGGGAAGGGAGTCTGGTGGTGAATGGCAACTGCCCGAAGCAGCAGCACAGCTCTTCCACTGCCAAAACAACTCCACCTGCCTCATGCACTTCACATACCATCAGCTGTCCTGGCAGCTATCTAGGAAACCCTGTTGGGTCACTTCCGGTCCCACGCCCATTGAGCCCAGTGGGATGGAATCAAGCAGCTTCAGCACCCACACAAAACAAACATGGAGCTCCTCACTCAAGGCGCTCAAAACTCCACGGCCAAAGACAAGTTCAGTGCCCAAGCCATTTCCCGCTGCCATGGAAACCAAGTGCTCTGGCAGCACATATGTCTGAAAGTGGATATGACACCTAGGGAAGGGAGTATGCTGGTGAATGGCAACTGCCCGAAGCAGCAGCACAGCTCTTCCAGTGCCAAAACAACTCCACCTGCCTCATGCATTTCACATACCATCAGCTGTCCTGGCAGCTCTCTAGGAAACCCTGTTGGGTCACTTCCGGTCCCATGCCCATTGAGCCCAGTGGGATGGAATTAAGCAGCTTCAGCACCCACACAAAACGAACATGGAGCTCCTCACTCAAGGCGCTCAAAACTCCCCGGCCAAAGACAAGTTCAGTGCCCAAGCCATTTCCCGCTGCCATGGAAACCAAGTGCTCTGGCAGCACATATGTGTGAAAGTGGATATGACACCTAGGGAAGGGAGTGTGCTGGTGAATGGCAACTGCCCGAAGCAGCAGCACAGCTCTTCCAGTGCCAAAACAACTCCGTCTGCCTCATGAACTTCACATACCATCAGCTGTCCTGGCAGCTATCTAGGAAACCCTGTTGGGTCACTTCCGGTCCCATGCCCATTGAGCCAAGTGGGATGGAATCAAGCAGCTTCAGCACCCACACAAAACTAACATGGAGCTCCTCACTCAAGGCGCTCAAAACTCCACAGCCAAAGACAAGTTCAGTGCCCAAGCCATTTCCCGCTGCCATGGAAACCAAGTGCACTGGCAGCACATATGTCTGAAAGTGGATATGACACCTAGGGAAGGGAGTGTGCTGGTGAATGGCAACTGCCCGAAGCAGCAGCACAGCTCTTCCACTGCCAAAACAACTCCACCTGCCTCATGAACTTCACATACCATCAGCTGTCCTGGCAGCTATCTAGGAAACCCTGTTGGGTCACTTCCGGTCCCATGCCCATTGAGCCCAGTGGGATGGAATCAAGCAGCTTCAGCACCCACACAGATCTAACATGGAGCTCCTCACTCAAGGCGCTCAAAACTACATGGCCAAAGACAAGTTCAGTGCCAAAGCCATTTCCCGCTGCCATGGAAACCAAGTGCTCTGGCAGCACATATCTCTGAAAGTGGATATGACACCTAGGGAAGGGAGTCTGGTGGTGAATGGCAACTGCCCGAAGCAGCAGCACAGCTCTTCCACTGCCAAAACAACTCCACCTGCCTCATGAACTTCACATACCATCAGCTGTCCTGGCAGCTATCTAGGAAACCCTGTTGGGTCACTTCCGGTCCCATGCCCATTGAGCCCAGTGGGAGGGAATCAAGCAGCTTCAGCACCCAAACAAATCTAACATGGAGCTCCTCACTCAAGGCGCTCAAAACTCCACAGCCAAAGACAAATTCAGTGCCCAAGCCATTTCCCGCTGCCATGGAAACCAAGTGCTCTGGCAGCACATATCTCTGAAAGTGGATATGACACCTAGGGAAGGGAGTGTGCTGGTGAATGGCAACTGCCCGAAGCAGCAGCACAGCTCTTCCAGTGCCAAAACAACTCCACCTGCCTCATGAACTTCACATACCATCAGCTGTCCTGGCAGCTATCTAGGAAACCCTGCTGGGACACTTCCGGTCCCATGCCCATTGAGCCCAGTGGGATGGAATCAAGCAGCTTCAGCACCCACACAAAACTAACATGGAGCTCCTCACTCAAGGCGCTCGAAACTCCACGGCCAAAGACAAGTTCAGTGCCCAAGCCATTTCCCGCTGCCATGGAAACCAAGTGCTCTGGCAGCACATATGTCTGAAAGTGGATATGACACCTAGGGAAGGGAGTCTGGTGGTGAATGGCAACTGCCCGAAGCAGCAGCACAGCTCTTCCACTGCCAAAACAACTCCACCTGCCTCATGCACTTCACATACCATCAAATGTCCTGGCAGCTATCTAGGAAACCCTGTTGGGTCACTTCCGGTCCCATGCCCATTGAGCCCAGTGGGATGGAATCAAGCAGCTTCAGCACCCACACAAAACGAACATGGAGCTCCTCACTCAAGGCGCTCAAAACTCCACGGCCAAAGACAAGTTCAGTGCCCAAGCCATTTCCCGCTGCCATGGAAACCAAGTGCTCTGGCAGCACATATGTCTGAAAGTGGATATGACACCTAGGGAAGGGAGTGTGGTGGTGAATGGCAACTGCCCGAAGCAGCAGCACAGCTCTTCCACTGCCAAAACTACTCCACCTGCCTCATGAACTTCACATACCATCAGCTGTCCTGGCAGCTCTCTAGGAAACCCTGTTGGGTCACTTAGGTCCCATGCCCATTGAGCCCAGTGGGATGGAATCAAGCAGCTTCAGCACCCACACAAATCTAACATGTAACTCCTCACTCAAGGTGCTCAAAACGTCACGGCCAAAGACAAGTTCAGTGCCCAAGCCATTTCCCGCTGCCATGGAAACCAAGTGCTCTGGCAGCACATATGTCTGAAAGTGGATATGACACCTAGGGAAGGGAGTGTGCTGGTGAATGGCAACTGCCCGAAGCAGCAGCACAGCTCTTCCACTGCCAAAACAACTCCACCTGCCTCATGCACTTCACATACCATCAGCTGTCCTGGCAGCTATCTAGGAAACCCTGTTGGGTCACTTCCGGTCCCACGCCCATTGAGCCCAGTGGGATGGAATCAAGCAGCTTCAGCACCCACACAAAACAAACATGGAGCTCCTCACTCAAGGCGCTCAAAACTCCACGGACAAAGACAAGTTCAGTGCCCAAGCCATTTCCCGCTGCCATGGAAACCAAGTGCTCTGGCAGCACATATGTCTGAAAGTGGATATGACACCTAGGGAAGGGAGTGTGCTGGTGAATGGCAACTGCCCGAAGCAGAAGCACAGCTCTTCCAGTGCCAAAACAACTCCACCTGCCTCATGCATTTCACATACCATCAGCTGTCCTGGCAGCTCTCTAGGAAACCCTGTTGGGTCACTTCCGGTCCCATGCCCATTGAGCCCAGTGGGATGGAATCAAGCAGCTTCAGCACCCACACAAAACGAACATGGAGCTCCTCACTCAAGGCGCTCAAAACTCCACAGCCAAAGACAAGTTCAGTGCCCAAGCCATTTCCCGCTGCCATGGAAACCAAGTGCTCTGGCAGCACATATGTCTGAAAGTGGATATGACACCTAGGGAAGGGAGTGTGCTGGTGAATGGATGCTCGAAGCAGCAGCACAGCTCTTCCAGTGCCAAAACAACTCCACCTGCCTCATGAACTTCACATACCATCAGCTGTCCTGGCAGCTATCTAGGAAACCCTGTTGGGTCACTTCCGGTCCCATGCCCATTGAGCCCAGTGGGATGGAATCAAGCAGCTTCAGCACCCACACAGATCTAACATGGAGCTCCTCACTCAAGGCGCTCAAAACTCCACGGCCAAAGACAAGTTCAGTGCCCAAGCCATTTCCCGCTGCCATGGAAACCAAGTGCTCTGGCAGCACATATGTCTGAAAGTGGATATGACACCTAGGGAAGGGAGTGTGCTGGTGAATGGCAACTGCCAGAAGTAGCAGCACAGCTCTTCCACTGCCAAAACAACTCCACCTGCCTCATGAACTTCACATACCATCAGCTGTCCTGGCAGCTATCTAGAAAACCCTGTTGGGTCACTTCCGGTTCCATGCCCATTGAGCCCAGTGGGATGGAATCAAGCAGCTTCAGCACCCACACAGATCTAACATGGAGCTCCTCACTCAAGGCGCTCAAAACTACATGGCCAAAGACAAGTTCAGTGCCAAAGCCATTTCCCGCTGCCATGGAAACCAAGTGCTCTGGCAGCACATATCTCTGAAAGTGGATATGACACCTAGGGAAGGGAGTCTGGTGGTGAATGGCAACTGCCCGAAGCAGCAGCACAGCTCTTCCACTGCCAAAACAACTCCACCTGCCTCATGCACTTCACATACCATCAAATGTCCTGGCAGCTATCTAGGAAACCCTGTTGGGTCACTTCCGGTCCCATGCCCATTGAGCCCAGTGGGATGGAATCAAGCAGCTTCAGCACCCACACAAAACGAACATGGAGCTCCTCACTCAAGGCGCTCAAAACTCCACGGCCAAAGACAAGTTCAGTGCCCAAGCCATTTCCCGCTGCCATGGAAACCAAGTGCTCTGGCAGCACATATGTCTGAAAGTGGATATGACACCTAGGGAAGGGAGTGTGGTGGTGAATGGCAACTGCCCGAAGCAGCAGCACAGCTCTTCCACTGCCAAAACTACTCCACCTGCCTCATGAACTTCACATACCATCAGCTGTCCTGGCAGCTATCTAGGAAACCCTGTTGGGTCACTTAGGTCCCATGCCCATTGAGCCCAGTGGGATGGAATCAAGCAGCTTCAGCACCCACACAAATCTAACATGTAACTCCTCACTCAAGGTGCTCAAAACGTCACGGCCAAAGACAAGTTCAGTGCCCAAGCCATTTCCCGCTGCCATGGAAACCAAGTGCTCTGGCAGCACATATGTCTGAAAGTGGATATGACACCTAGGGAAGGGAGTGTGCTGGTGAATGGCAACTGCCCGAAGCAGCAGCACAGCTCTTCCAGTGCCAAAACAACTCCACCTGCCTCATGAACTTCACATACCATCAGCTGTCCTGGCAGCTATCTAGGAAACCCTGTTGGGTCACTTCCGGTCCCACGCCCATTGAGCCCAGTGGGATGGAATCAAGCAGCTTCAGCACCCACACAAAACAAACATGGAGCTCCTCACTCAAGGCGCTCAAAACTCCACGGACAAAGACAAGTTCAGTGCCCAAGCCATTTCCCGCTGCCATGGAAACCAAGTGCTCTGGCAGCACATATGTCTGAAAGTGGATATGACACCTAGGGAAGGGAGTGTGCTGGTGAATGGCAACTGCCCGAAGCAGAAGCACAGCTCTTCCAGTGCCAAAACAACTCCACCTGCCTCATGCATTTCACATACCATCAGCTGTCCTGGCAGCTCTCTAGGAAACCCTGTTGGGTCACTTCCGGTCCCATGCCCATTGAGCCCAGTGGGATGGAATCAAGCAGCTTCAGCACCCACACAAAACGAACATGGAGCTCCTCACTCAAGGCGCTCAAAACTCCACAGCCAAAGACAAGTTCAGTGCCCAAGCCATTTCCCGCTGCCATGGAAACCAAGTGCTCTGGCAGCACATATGTCTGAAAGTGGATATGACACCTAGGGAAGGGAGTGTGCTGGTGAATGGATGCTCGAAGCAGCAGCACAGCTCTTCCAGTGCCAAAACAACTCCACCTGCCTCATGAACTTCACATACCATCAGCTGTCCTGGCAGCTATCTAGGAAACCCTGTTGGGTCACTTCCGGTCCCATGCCCATTGAGCCCAGTGGGATGGAATCAAGCAGCTTCAGCACCCACACAGATCTAACATGGAGCTCCTCACTCAAGGCGCTCAAAACTCCACGGCCAAAGACAAGTTCAGTGCCCAAGCCATTTCCCGCTGCCATGGAAACCAAGTGCTCTGGCAGCACATATGTCTGAAAGTGGATATGACACCTAGGGAAGGGAGTGTGCTGGTGAATGGCAACTGCCAGAAGTAGCAGCACAGCTCTTCCACTGCCAAAACAACTCCACCTGCCTCATGAACTTCACATACCATCAGCTGTCCTGGCAGCTATCTAGAAAACCCTGTTGGGTCACTTCCGGTTCCATGCCCATTGAGCCCAGTGGGATGGAATCAAGCAGCTTCAGCACCCACACAGATCTAACATGGAGCTCCTCACTCAAGGCGCTCAAAACTACATGGCCAAAGACAAGTTCAGTGCCAAAGCCATTTCCCGCTGCCATGGAAACCAAGTGCTCTGGCAGCACATATCTCTGAAAGTGGATATGACACCTAGGGAAGGGAGTCTGGTGGTGAATGGCAACTGCCCGAAGCAGCAGCACAGCTCTTCCACTGCCAAAACAACTCCACCTGCCTCATGAACTTCACATACCATCAGCTGTCCTGGCAGCTATCTAGGAAACCCTGTTGGGTCACTTCCGGTCCCATGCCCATTGAGCCCAGTGGGAGGGAATCAAGCAGCTTCAGCACCCAAACAAATCTAACATGGAGCTCCTCACTCAAGGCGCTCAAAACTCCACAGCCAAAGACAAATTCAGTGCCCAAGCCATTTCCCGCTGCCATGGAAACCAAGTGCTCTGGCAGCACATATCTCTGAAAGTGGATATGACACCTAGGGAAGGGAGTGTGCTGGTGAATGGCAACTGCCCGAAGCAGCAGCACAGCTCTTCCAGTGCCAAAACAACTCCACCTGCCTCATGAACTTCACATACCATCAGCTGTCCTGGCAGCTATCTAGGAAACCCTGCTGGGACACTTCCGGTCCCATGCCCATTGAGCCCAGTGGGATGGAATCAAGCAGCTTCAGCACCCACACAAAACTAACATGGAGCTCCTCACTCAAGGCGCTCGAAACTCCACGGCCAAAGACAAGTTCAGTGCCCAAGCCATTTCCCGCTGCCATGGAAACCAAGTGCTCTGGCAGCACATATGTCTGAAAGTGGATATGACACCTAGGGAAGGGAGTCTGGTGGTGAATGGCAACTGCCCGAAGCAGCAGCACAGCTCTTCCACTGCCAAAACAACTCCACCTGCCTCATGAACTCCACATACCATCAAATGTCCTGGCAGCTATCTAGGAAACCCTGTTGGGTCACTTCCGGTCCCATGCCCATTGAGCCCAGTGGGATGGAATCAATCAGCTTCAGCACCCACACAAAACGAACATGGAGCTCCTCACTCAAGGCGCTCAAAACTCCACGGCCAAAGACAAGTTCAGTGCCCAAGCCATTTCCCGCTGCCATGGAAACCAAGTGCTCTGGCAGCACATATGTCTGAAAGTGGATATGACACCTAGGGAAGGGAGTGTGGTGGTGAATGGCAACTGCCCGAAGCAGCAGCACAGCTCTTCCACTGCCAAAACTACTCCACCTGCCTCATGAACTTCACATACCATCAGCTGTCCTGGCACCTATCTAGGAAACCCTGTTGGGTCACTTAGGTCCCATGCCCATTGAGCCCAGTGGGATGGAATCAAGCAGCTTCAGCACCCACACAAATCTAACATGTAACTCCTCACTCAAGGTGCTCAAAACGTCACGGCCAAAGACAAGTTCAGTGCCCAAGCCATTTCCCGCTGCCATGGAAACCAAGTGCTCTGGCAGCACATATGTCTGAAAGTGGATATGACACCTAGGGAAGGGAGTGTGGTGGTGAATGGCAACTGCCCGAAGCAGCAGCACAGCTCTTCCAGTGCCAAAACAACTCCACCTGCCTCATGAACTCCACATACCATCAGCTGTCCTGGCAGCTATCTAGGAAACCCTGTTGGGTCACTTCCGGTCCCATGCCCATTGAGCCCAGTGGGATGGAATCAAGCTGCTTCAGCACCCACACAAAACGAACATGGAGCTCCTCACTCAAGGCGCTCAAAACTCCACGGCCAAAGACAAGTTCAGTGCCCAAGCCATTTCCCGCTGCCATGGAAACCAAGTGCTCTGGCAGCACATATGTCTGAAAGTGGATATGACACCTAGGGAAGGGAGTGTGGTGGTGAATGGCAACTGCCCGAAGCAGCAGCACAGCTCTTCAACTGCCAAAACTACTCCACCTGCCTCATGAACTTCACATACCATCAGCTGTCCTGGCAGCTATCTAGGTAACCCTGTTGGGTCACTTCAGATCCCATGCCCATTGAGCCCAGTGGGATGGAATCCAGCAGCTTCAGCACCCACACAAATCTAACATGGAGATCCTCACTCAAGACGCACAAAACTCCACAGCCATAGACAAGTTCAGTGCCCAAGCCATTTCCCGCTGCCATGGAAACCAAGTGCTCTGGCAGCACATATGTCTGAAAGTGGATATGACACCTAGGGAAGGGAGTGTGCTGGTGAATGGCAACTGCCCGAAGCAGCAGCACAGCTCTTCCACTGCCAAAACAACTCCACCTGCCTCATGCACTTCACATACCATCAGCTGTCCTGGCAGCTATCTAGGAAACCCTGTTGGGTCACTTCCGGTCCCATGCCCATTGAGCCCAGTGGGATGGAATCAAGCAGCTTCAGCACCCACACAAAACGAACATGGAGCTCCTCACTCAAGCGCTCAAATGTACATGGCCAAAGACAAGTTCAGTGCCCAAGCCATTTCCCGCTGCCATGGAAACCAAGTGCTCTGGCAGCACATATGTGTGAAAGTGGATATGACACCTAGGGAAGGGAGTGTGCTGGTGAATGGCAACTGCCCGAAGCAGCAGCACAGCTCTTCCAGTGCCAAAACAACTCCACCTGCCTCATGAACTTCACATACCATCAGCTGTCCTGGCAGCTATCTAGGAAACCCTGTTGGGTCACTTCCGGTCCCATGCCCATTGAGCCCAGTGGGATGGAATCAAGCAGCTTCAGCACCCACACAAAACGAACATGGAGCTCCTCACCCAAGGTGCTCAAAAGCCCACAGCCAAAGACAAGTTCAGTGCCCAAGCCATTTCCCTCTGCCATGGAATCCAAGTGCTCTGGCAGCACATATGTCTGAAAGTGGATATGACACCTAGGGAAGGGAGTGTGCTGGTGAATGGCAACTGCCCGAAGCAGCAGCACAGCTCTTCCACTGCCAAAACAACTCCACCTGCCTCATGCACTTCACATACCATCAGCTGTCCTGGCAGCTATCTAGGAAACCCTGTTGGGTCACTTCCGGTCCCACGCCCATTGAGCCCAGTGGGATGGAATCAAGCAGCTTCAGCACCCACACAAAACAAACATGGAGCTCCTCACTCAAGGCGCTCAAAACTCCACGGCCAAAGACAAGTTCAGTGCCCAAGCCATTTCCCGCTGCCATGGAAACCAAGTGCTCTGGCAGCACATATGTCTGAAAGTGGATATGACACCTAGGGAAGGGAGTATGCTGGTGAATGGCAACTGCCCGAAGCAGCAGCACAGCTCTTCCAGTGCCAAAACAACTCCACCTGCCTCATGCATTTCACATACCATCAGCTGTCCTGGCAGCTCTCTAGGAAACCCTGTTGGGTCACTTCCGGTCCCATGCCCATTGAGCCCAGTGGGATGGAATTAAGCAGCTTCAGCACCCACACAAAACGAACATGGAGCTCCTCACTCAAGGCGCTCAAAACTCCCCGGCCAAAGACAAGTTCAGTGCCAAAGCCATTTCCCGCTGCCATGGAAACCAAGTGCTCTGGCAGCACATATGTGTGAAAGTGGATATGACACCTAGGGAAGGGAGTGTGCTGGTGAATGGCAACTGCCCGAAGCAGCAGCACAGCTCTTCCACTGCCAAAACAACTCCGTCTGCCTCATGAACTTCACATACCATCAGCTGTCCTGGCAGCTATCTAGGAAACCCTGTTGGGTCACTTCCGGTCCCATGCCCATTGAGCCAAGTGGGATGGAATCAAGCAGCTTCAGCACCCACACAAAACTAACATGGAGCTCCTCACTCAAGGCGCTCAAAACTCCACAGCCAAAGACAAGTTCAGTGCCCAAGCCATTTCCCGCTGCCATGGAAACCAAGTGCACTGGCAGCACATATGTCTGAAAGTGGATATGACACCTAGGGAAGGGAGTGTGCTGGTGAATGGCAACTGCCCGAAGCAGCAGCACAGCTCTTCCACTGCCAAAACAACTCCACCTGCCTCATGAACTTCACATACCATCAGCTGTCCTGGCAGCTATCTAGGAAACCCTGTTGGGTCACTTCCGGTCCCATGCCCATTGAGCCCAGTGGGATGGAATCAAGCAGCTTCAGCACCCACACAGATCTAACATGGAGCTCCTCACTCAAGGCGCTCAAAACTCCACGGACAAAGACAAGTTCAGTGCCCAAGCCATTTCCCGCTGCCATGGAAACCAAGTGCTCTGGCAGCACATATCTCTGAAAGTGGATATGACACCTAGGGAAGGGAGTGTGGTGGTGAATGGCAACTGCCCGAAGCAGCAGCACAGCTCTTCCACTGCCAAAACTACTCCACCTGCCTCATGAACTTCACATACCATCAGCTGTCCAGGCAGCTATATAGGTATCCCTGTTGGGTCACTTCAGATCCCATGCCCATTGAGCCCAGTGGGATGGAATCCAGCAGCTTCAGCACCCACACAAATCTAACATGGAGATCCTCACTCAAGACGCACAAAACTCCACAGCCAAAGACAAGTTCAGTGCCCAAGCCATTTCCCGCTGCCATGGAAACCAAGTGCTCTGGCAGCACATATGTCTGAAAGTGGATATGACACCTAGGGAAGGGAGTGTGTTGGTGAATGGCAACTGCCCGAAGCAGCAGCACAGCTCTTCCAGTGCCAAAACAACTCCACCTGCCTCATGCACTTCACATACCATCAGCTGTCCTGGCAGCTATCTAGGAAACCTTGTTGGGTCACTTCCGGTCCCATGCCCATTGAGCCCAGTGGGATGGAATCAAGCAGCTTCAGCACCCACACAAAACGAACATGGAGCTCCTCACTCAAGCGCTCAAATGTACATGGCGGAATACAAGTTCAGTGCCCAAGCCATTTCCCGCTGCCATGGAAACCAAGTGCTCTGGCAGCACATATGTGTGAAAGTGGATATGACACCTAGGGAAGGGAGTGTGTTGGTGAATGGCAACTGCCCGAAGCAGCAGCACAGCTCTTCCACTGCCAAAACAACTCCACCTGCCTCATGAACTTCACATACCATCAGCTGTCCTGGCACCTATCTAGGAAACCCTGTTGGGTCACTTCCGGTCCCATGCCCATTGAGCCCAGTGGGATGGAATCAAGCAGCTTCAGCACCCACACAAAACTAACATGGAGCTCCTCACTCAAGGCGCTCAAAACTCCACAGCCAAAGACAAGTTCAGTGCCCAAGCCATTTCCCGCTGCCATGGAAACCAAGTGCTCTGGCAGCACATATGTCTGAAAGTGGATATGACACCTAGGGAAGGGAGTGTGCTGGTGAATGGCAACTGCCCGAAGCAGCAGCACAGCTCTTCCACTGCCAAAACAACTCCACCTGCCTCATGAACTTCACATACCATCAGCTGTCCTGGCACCTATCTAGGAAACCCTGTTGGGTCACTTCCGGTCCCATGCCCATTGAGCCCAGTGGGATGGAATCAAGCAGCTTCAGCACCCACACAGATCTAACATGGAGCTCCTCACTCAAGGCGCTCAAAACTCCACGGCCAAAGACAAGTTCAGTGCCCAAGCCATTTCCCGCTGCCATGGAAACCAAGTGCTCTGGCAGCACATATGTCTGAAAGTGGATATGACACCTAGGGAAGGGAGTGTGCTGGTGAATGCAAACTGCCCGAAGTAGCAGCACAGCTCTTCCACTGCCAAAACAACTCCACCTGCCTCATGAACTTCACATACCATCAGCTGTCCTGGCAGCTATCTAGAAAACCCTGTTGGGTCACTTCCGGTCCCATGCCCATTGAACCCAGTGGGATGGAATCAAGCAGCTTCAGCACCCACACAGATCTATCATGGAGCTCCTCACTCAAGGCGCTCAAAACTACATGGCCAAAGACAAGTTCAGTGCCAAAGCCATTTCCCGCTGCCATGGAAACCAAGTGCTCTGGCAGCACATATCTCTGAAAGTGGATATGACACCTAGGGAAGGGAGTGTGGTGGTGAATGGCAACTGCCCGAAGCAGCAGCACAGCTCTTCCACTGCCAAAACAACTCCACCTGCCTCATGAACTTCACATACCATCAGCTGTCCTGGCAGCTATCTAGGAAACCCTGCTGGGACACTTCCGGTCCCATGCCCATTGAGCCCAGTGGGATGGAATCAAGCAGCTTCAGCACCCACACAAAACTAACATGGAGCTCCTCACTCAAGGCGCTCGAAACTCCACGGCCAAAGACAAGTTCAGTGCCCAAGCCATTTCCCGCTGCCATGGAAACCAAGTGCTCTGGCAGCACATATGTCTGAAAGTGGATATGACACCTAGGGAAGGGAGTGTGTTGGTGAATGGCAACTGCCCGAAGCAGCAGCACAGCTCTTCCACTGCCAAAACAACTCCACCTGCCTCATGCACTTCACATACCATCAGCTGTCCTGGCAGCTATCTAGGAAACCCTGTTGGGTCACTTCCGGTCCCATGCCCATTGAGCCCAGTGGGATGGAATCAAGCAGCTTGAGCACCCACACAAAACGAACATGGAGCTCCTCACTCAAGCGCTCAAATGTACATGGCGGAATACAAGTTCAGTGCCCAAGCCATTTCCCGCTGCCATGGAAACCAAGTGCTCTGGCAGCACATATGTCTGAAAGTGGATATGATACCTAGGGAAGGGAGTGTGCTGGTGAATGGCAACTGCCCGAAGCAGCAGCACAGCTCTTCCACTGCCAAAACAACTCCACCTGCCTCATGAACTTCACATACCATCAGCTGTCCTGGCAGCTATCTAGGAAACCCTGTTGGGTCACTTTCGGTCCCATGCCCATTGAGCCCAGTGGGATGGAATCAAGCAGCTTCAGCACCCACACAAAACGAGCATGGAGCTCCTCACTCAAGGCGCTCAAAACTTCACAGCCAAAGACAAGTTCAGTGCCCAAGCCATTTCCCGCTGCCATGGAAACCAAGTGCTCTGGCAGCACATATGTCTGAAAGTGGATATGACACCTAGGGAAGGGAGTGTGTTGGTGAATGGCAACTACCCGAAGCAGCAGCACAGCTCTTCCACTGCCAAAACAACTCCACCTGCCTCATGAACTTCACATACCATCAGCTGTCCTGGCAGCTATCTAGGAAACCCTGTTGGGTCACTTCCGGTCCCATGCCCATTGAGCCCAGTGGGATGGAATCAAGCAGCTTCAGCACCCACACAAATATAGCATGGAGCTCCTCACTCAAGGCGCTCAAAACTCCACAGCCAAAGACAAGTTCAGTGCCCAAGCCATTTCCCGCTGCCATGGAAACCAAGTGCTCTGGCAGCACATATGTTTGAAAGTGGATATGACACCTAGGGAAGGGAGTGTGCTGGTGAATGGCAACTGCCCGAAGCAGCAGCACAGCTCTTCCACTGCCAAAACAACTCCACCTGCCTCATGAACTTCACATACCATCAGCTGTCCTGGCAGCTCTCTATGAAACCCTGCAGGGTCACTTCCGGTCCCATGCCCATTGAGCCCAGTGGGATGGAAACAAGCAGCTTCAGCACCCAAACATATCTAACATGGAGCTCCTCACTCAAGGCGCTCAAATCCCGACAGCCAAAGACAAGTTCAGTGCCCAAGCCATTTCCTGCTGCCATGGAAACCAAGTGCTCTGGCAGCACATATGTCAAAGTGGATATGACACCTAGGGAAGAGAGTGTGTTGCTGAATGGCAACTGTCTGAAGCAGCAGCACAGCTCTTTCAGAGCCAAAACAACTCCACCTGCCTCATGAACTTCACATACCATCAGCTGTCCTGGCAGCTATCTAGGAACCCAAGTTGGGTCACTTCCGGTCCCATGCCCATTGAGCCCAGTGGGATGGAATCAAGCAGCTTCAGCACCCACACAAATATAGCATGGAGCTCCTCACTCAAGGCGCTCAAAATTCCATGGCGGAAGACAAGTTCAGTGCCCAAGCCATTTCCCGCTGCCATGGAAACCAAGTGCTCTGGCAGCACATATGTCTGAAAGTGGATATCACACCTAGGGAAGGGAGTGTGCTGGTGAATGGCAACTGCCCGAAGCAGCAGCACAGCTCTTCCACTGCCAAAACAACTCCACCTGCATCATGAACTTCACATACCATCAGCTGTCCTGGCAGCTATCTAGGAAACCCTGTTGGGTCAATTCCGGTCCCATACCCATTGAGCCCAGTGGGATGGAATCAAGCAGCTTCAGCACCCACACAAAACTAACATGGAGCTCCTCACCCAAGGCGCTCAAAAGCCCACAGCCAAAGACAAGTTCAGTGCCCAAGCCATTTCCCGCTGCCATGGAAACCAAGTGCTCTGGCAGCACATATGTCCGAAAGTGTATATGAGACTTAGGGAAGGGAGTGTGGTGGTGAATGGCAACTGCCCGAAGCAGCAGCACAGCTCTTCCAGTGCCAAAACAACTCCACCTGCCTCATGAACTTCACATACCATCAGCTGTCCTGGCATGTAGGTTGGACACCCTGTTGGGTCACTTCCGGTCCCATGCCCATTGAGCCCAGTGGGATGGAATCAAGCAGCTTCAGCACCCACACAAAACTAACATGGAGCTCCTCACTCCATTCGCTGAAACGCCCACAGCCAAAGACAAGTTCAGTGCCCAAGCCATTTCCCGCTGCCATGGAAACCAAGTGCTCTGGCAGCACATATGTGTGAAAGTGGATATCACACCTAGGGAAGGGAGTGAGCTGGTGAATGGCAACTGCCTGAAGCAGCAGCACAGCTCTTCCAGTGCCAAAACAACTCCACCTGCCTCATGAACTTCACATACCATCAGCTGTCCTGGCAGCTATCTAGGAAACCTTGTTGGGTCATTTCCGGTCCTATGCCCATTGAGCCCAGGGAGATGGAATCAAGCAGCTTGAGCACCCACACAAATCTAACATGGAGCCCCTCACTAAAGGCGCTCAAAATGCCACAGTCAAAGACAAGTCCAGTGCCCAAACCATTTCCCGCTGCCATGGAAACCAAGTGCTCTGGCAGCACATATGTCTGAAAGTGGATATGACACCTAGGGAAGGGAGTGTGCTGGTGAATGGCAACTGCTCGAAGCAGCAGCACAGCTCTTCCACTGCCAAAACAACTCCACCTGCCTCATGAACTTCACATACCATCAGCTGTCCTGGCAGCTATCTAGGAAACCCTGATGGGTCCCTTCCAGTCCCATGCCCATTGAACCCAGTGGGATTGAATCAAGCAGCTTCAGCACCCACACAAAACGAACATGAAGCTCCTCACTCAAGGCGCTCTAAATCCCACAGCCATAGACAAGTTCAGTGGCCAAGCCATTTCCCGCTTCCATGGAAACCAAGTGCTCTGGCAGCACATATGTCTGAAAGTGGATATGACACCTAGGGAAGGGAGTGTGCTGGTGAATGGCAACTGCCCGAAGCAGCAGCACAGCTCTTCCACTGCCAAAACAACTCCACCTGCCTCATGCACTTCACATACCATCAGCTGTCCTGGCAGCTATCTAGGAAACTCTGTTGGGTCACTTCCGGTCTCATGCCCATTGAGCCCAGAGGGATGGAATCAAGCAGCTTCAGCACCCACACAAAACTAACATGGAGCTCCTCACTCAAGGCGCTCAAAATGCCACAGCGATAGACAAGTTCAGTGCCTATACCATTTCCCACTGCCATGGAAACCAAGTGCTCTGGCAGCACATACGTCTGAAAGTGGATATAACACCTAGGGAAGGGAGTGTGCTGGTGAAGGGCAACTGCCCGAAGCAGCAGCACAGCTCTTCCACTGCCAAAACAACTCCACCTGCCTCATGAACTTCACATACCATCAGCTGTCCTGGCAGCTATCTAGAAAACCCTGTTGGGTCATTTTCGGTCCCATGCCCATTGAGCCCAGTGGGATGAAATCAAGCAGCTTGAGCACCCACACAAAACGAACATGGAGCTCCTCACTCAAGGCGCTCAAAACTCCACAGCCAAAGACAAGTTTAGTGCCTATACCATTTCCCACTGCCATGGAAACCAAGTGCTCTGGCAGCACATATGTCTGAAAGTGGATATGACACCTAGGGAAGGGAGTGTGCTGGTGAATGGCAACTGCCCGAAGCAGCAGCACAGCTCTTCCACTGCCAAAACAACTCCACCTGCCTCATGAACTTCACATACCATCAGCTGTCCTGGCAGCTATCTAGGAAACCCTGTTGGGTCACTTCCGGTACCATGCCCATTGAGCCCAGGGGGATGGAATCAAGCAGCTTGAGCACAGACACAAATCTAACATAGAGCTCCTCACTCAAGGCGCTCAAAACTCCACAGCCAAAGACAAGTTCAGTGCCCAAGCCATTTCCCGCTGCCATGGAAACCAAGTGCTCTGGCAGCACATATGTGTGAAAGTGGATATGACACCTAGGGAAGGGAGTGTGCTGGTGAATGGCAACTGCCCAAAGCAGCAGCACAGCTCTTCCAGTGCCAAAACAACTCCACCTGCCTCATGAACTTCACATACCATCAGCTGTCCTGGCAGCTATCTAGGAAACCCTGTTGGGTCACTTCCGGTCCCATGCCCATTGAGCCCAGTGGGATGGAATCAAGCAGCTTCAGCACCCACACAAAACGAACATGGAGCTCCTCACTCAAGACGCTCACAACTCCACGGCCAAAGACAAGTTCAGTGCCCAAGCCATTTCCCGCTGCCATGGAAACCAAGTGCTCTGGCAGCACATATGTCTGAAAGTGGATATGACACCTAGGGAAGGGAGTGTGTTGGTGAATGGCAACTGCCTGAAGCAGCAGCACAGCTCTTCCACTGCCAAAACAACTCCACCTGCCTCATGAACTTCACATACCATCAGCTGTCCTGGCAGCTATCTAGGAAACCCTGTTGGGTCCCTTCCAGTCCCATGCCCTTTGAGCCCAGTGGGATGGAATCAAGCAGCTTCAGCACCCACACAAAACTAACATGGAGCTCCTCACTCAAGGCGCTCAAAAGCCCACAGCGAAAGACAAGTTTAGTGCCTATACCATTTCCCGCTGACATGGAAACCAAGTGCTCTGGCAGCACATATGTCTGAAAGTGGATATGACACCTAGGGAAGGGAGTGTGGTGGTGAATGGCAACTGCCCGAAGCAGCAGCACAGCTCTTCCACTGCCAAAACAACTCCATCTGCCTCATGAACTTCACATACCATCAGCTGTCCTGGCAACTATCTAGGAAACCCTGTTGGGTGACTTCTGGTCCCATACCCATTGAGCCCAGTGGGATGGAATCAAGCAGCTTCAGCACCCACACAAAACGAACATGGAGCTCCTCACTCAAGGCGCTCAAAAGCCCACAGCCAAAGACAAGTTTAGTGCCCAAGCCATTTCCTGCTGCCATGGAAACCAAGTGCTCTGGCAGCACATATGTCTGAAAGTGGATATGACACCTATGGAAGGGAGTGTGGTGGTGAATGGCAACTGCCCGAAGGAGCAGCACAGCTCTTCCACTGCCAAAACAACTCCACCTGCCTCATGAACTTCACATACCATCAGCTGTCCTGGCAGCTATCTAGGAAACCTTGTTGGGTCACTTCCGGTCCCATGCCCATTGAGCCCAGGGAGATGGAATCAAGCAGATTGAGCACCCACACAAATCTAACATGGAGCCACTCACTCATGGCGCTCAAAATGCCACAGCCAAAGACAAGTTCAGTGCCCAAGCCATTTCCTTCTGCATTGGAAACCAAGTGCTCTGGCAGCACATATGTGTGAAAGTGGATATGACACCTAGGGAAGGGAGTGTGCTGGTGAATGGCAACTGCCCAAAGCAGCAGCACAGCTCTTCCACTCCCAAAACAACTCCAACTGCCTCATGAACTTCACATACCATCAGCTGTCCTGGCAGCTATCTAGGAAACCATGTTGGGTCACTTCTGGTTCCATGGCCTTTGAGCCCAGTGGGATGGAATCAAGCAGCTTCAGCACCCACACAGATCTAACATGGAGCTCCTCACTCAAGGCGCTCAAAACTCCACGGCCAAAGACAAGTTCAGTGCCCAAGCCATTTCCCGCTGCCATGGAAACCAAGTGCTCTGGCAGCACATATGTCTGAAAGTGGATATGACACCTAGGGAAGGGAGTGTGCTGGTGAATGGCAACTGCCCGAAGCAGCAGCACAGCTCTTCCAGTGCCAAAACAACTCCACCTGCCTCATGAACTTCACATACCATCAGCTGTCCAGGCAGCTATCTAGGAAACCCTGTTGGGTCACTTCCGGTCCCATGCCCATTGAGCCCAGTGGGATGGAATCAAGCAGCTTGAGCACAGACACAAATCTAACATGGAGCTCCTCACTCAAGGCGCTCAAAACTCCACAGCCAAAGACAAGTTCAGTGCCCAAGCCATTTCCCACTGCCATGGAAACCAAGTGCTCTGGCAGCACATATGTCTGAAAGTGGATATGACACCTAGGGAAGGGAGTGTGCGGTGGTGAATGGCAACTGCCCGAAGCAGCAGCACAGCTCTTCCAGTGCCAAAACAACTCCACCTGCCTCATGAACTTCACATACCATCAGCTGTCCCGGCAGCTATCTAGGAAACCCTGGTGGGTCACTTCCGGTCCCATGCAAATTGAGCCCAGTGGGATGGAATCAAGCAGCTTCAGCACCCACACAAAACTAACGTGGAGCTCCTCACTCAAGGCGCTCAAAACTCCACAGCCAAAGACAAGTTCGTGCCGAAGCCATTTCCCGCTGCCATGGAAACCAAGTGCTCTGGCAGCACATATGTCTGAAAGTGGATATGACACCTAGGGAAGGGAGTGCGGTGGTGAATGGCAACTGCCCGAAGCAGCAGCACAGCTCTTCCACTGCCAAAACAACTCCACCTGCCTCATGAACTTCACATACCATCAGCTGTCCTGGCAGCTATCTAGGAAACCCTGTTGGCTCACTTCCGGTCCCATGCCCATTGAGCCCAGTGGGATGGAATCAAGCAGCTTCAGCACCCACACAAAAAGAACATGGAGCTCCTCACTCAAGGCGCTCAAAACTCCACAGCCAAAGACAAGTTCAGTGCCCAAATCATTTCCCGCTGCCATGGAAACCAAGTGCTCTGGCAGCACATATGTCTGAAAGTGGATATGACACCTAGGCAAGGGAGTGTGCTGGTGAATGGCAACTGCCCGAAGCAGCAGCACAGCTCTTCCACTGCCAAAACAACTCCACCTGCCTCATGAACTTCACATACCATCAGCTGTCCTGGCAGCTATCTAGGAAACCCTGTTGGGTCACTTCCGGTCCCATGCCCATTGAGCCCAGTGGGATGGAATCAAGCAGCTTCAGCACCCACACAGATCTAACATGGAGCTCCTCACTCAAGGCGCTCAAAACTCCACGGCCAAAGACAAGTTCAGTGCCCAAGCCATTTCCCGCTGCCATGGAAACCAAGTGCTCTGGCAGCACATATGTCTGAAAGTGGATATGACACCTAGGGAAGGGAGTGTGCTGGTGAATGCAAACTGCCCGAAGTAGCAGCACAGCTCTTCCACTGCCAAAACAACTCCACCTGCCTCATGAACTTCACATACCATCAGCTGTCCTGGCAGCTATCTAGAAAACCCTGTTGGGTCACTTCCGGTCCCATGCCCATTGAACCCAGTGGGATGGAATCAAGCAGCTTCAGCACCCACACAGATCTAACATGGAGCTCCTCACTCAAGGCGCTCAAAACTACATGGCCAAAGACAAGTTCAGTGCCAAAGCCATTTCCCGCTGCCATGGAAACCAAGTGCTCTGGCAGCACATATGTCTGAAAGTGGATATGACACCTAGGGAAGGGAGTGTGGTGGTGAATGGCAACTGCCCGAAGCAGCAGCACAGCTCTTCCACTGCCAAAACAACTCCACCTGCCTCATGAACTTCACATACCATCAGCTGTCCTGGCAGCTATCTAGGAAACCCTGCTGGGACACTTCCGGTCCCATGCCCATTGAGCCCAGTGGGATGGAATCAAGCAGCTTCAGCACCCACACAAAACTAACATGGAGCTCCTCACTCAAGGCGCTCGAAACTCCACGGCCAAAGACAAGTTCAGTGCCCAAGCCATTTCCCGCTGCCATGGAAACCAAGTGCTCTGGCAGCACATATGTCTGAAAGTGGATATGACACCTAGGGAAGGGAGTGTGTTGGTGAATGGCAACTGCCCGAAGCAGCAGCACAGCTCTTCCACTGCCAAAACAACTCCACCTGCCTCATGCACTTCACATACCATCAGCTGTCCTGGCAGCTATCTAGGAAACCCTGTTGGCTCACTTCCGGTCCCATGCCCATTGAGCCCAGTGGGATGGAATCAAGCAGCTTCAGCACCCACACAAAACGAACATGGAGCTCCTCACTCAAGCGCTCAAATGTACATGGCGGAATACAAGTTCAGTGCCCAAGCCATTTCCCGCTGCCATGGAAACCAAGTGCTCTGGCAGCACATATGTCTGAAAGTGGATATGATACCTAGGGAAGGGAGTGTGCTGGTGAATGGCAACTGCCCGAAGCAGCAGCACAGCTCTTCCACTGCCAAAACAACTCCACCTGCCTCATGAACTTCACATACCATCAGCTGTCCTGGCAGCTATCTAGGAAACCCTGTTGGGTCACTTTCGGTCCCATGCCCATTGAGCCCAGTGGGATGGAATCAAGCAGCTTCAGCACCCACACAAAACGAGCATGGAGCTCCTCACTCAAGGCGCTCAAAACTTCACAGCCAAAGACAAGTTCAGTGCCCAAGCCATTTCCCGCTGCCATGGAAACCAAGTGCTCTGGCAGCACATATGTCTGAAAGTGGATATGACACCTAGGGAAGGGAGTGTGTTGGTGAATGGCAACTACCCGAAGCAGCAGCACAGCTCTTCCACTGCCAAAACAACTCCACCTGCCTCATGAACTTCACATACCATCAGCTGTCCTGGCAGCTATCTAGGAAACCCTGTTGGGTCACTTCCGGTCCCATGCCCATTGAGCCCAGTGGGATGGAATCAAGCAGCTTCAGCACCCACACAAATATAGCATGGAGCTCCTCACTCAAGGCGCTCAAAACTCCACAGCCAAAGACAAGTTCAGTGCCCAAGCCATTTCCCGCTGCCATGGAAACCAAGTGCTCTGGCAGCACATATGTGTGAAATTGGATATGACACCTAGGGAAGGGAGTGTGCTGGTGAATGGCAACTGCCCGAAGCAGCAGCACAGCTCTTCCACTGCCAAAACAACTCCACCTGCATCATGAACTTCACATACCATCAGCTGTTCTGGCAGCTATCTAGGAAACCCTGTTGGGTCACTTCCGGTCCCATGCCCATTGAGCCCAGTGGGATGGAAACAAGCAGCTTCAGCACCCAAACATATCTAACATGGAGCTCCTCACTCAAGGCGCTCAAATCCCGACAGCCAAAGACAAGTTCAGTGCCCAAGCCATTTCCTGCTGCCATGGAAACCAAGTGCTCTGGCAGCACATATGTCAAAGTGGATATGACACCTAGGGAAGAGAGTGTGTTGCTGAATGGCAACTGTCTGAAGCAGCAGCACAGCTCTTTCAGAGCCAAAACAACTCCACCTGCCTCATGAACTTCACATACCATCAGCTGTCCTGGCAGCTATCTAGGAACCCAAGTTGGGTCACTTCCGGTCCCATGCCCATTGAGCCCAGTGGGATGGAATCAAGCAGCTTCAGCACCCACACAAATATAGCATGGAGCTCCTCACTCAAGGCGCTCAAAATTCCATGGCGGAAGACAAGTTCAGTGCCCAAGCCATTTCCCGCTACCATGGAAACCAAGTGCTCTGGCAGCACATATGTCCGAAAGTGTATATGAGACTTAGGGAAGGGAGTGTGCTGGTGAATGGCAACTGCCCGAAGCAGCAGCACAGCTCTTCCAGTGCCAAAACAACTCCACCTGCCTCATGAACTTCACATACCATCAGCTCTCCTGGCATGTAGGTTGGACACCCTGTTGGGTCACTTCCGGTCCCATGCCCATTGAGCCCAGTGGGATGGAATCAAGCAGCTTCAGCACCCACACAAAACTAACATGGAGCTCTTCACTCCAGTCGCTGAAACGCCCACAGCCAAAGACAAGTTCAGTGCCCAAGCCATTTCCCGCTGCCATGGAAACCAAGTGCTCTGGCAGCACATATGTGTGAAAGTGGATATGACACCTAGGGAAGGGAGTGTGCTGGTGAATGGCAACTGCCCGAAGCAGCAGCACAGCTCTTCCAGTGCCAAAACAACTCCATCTGCCTCATGAACTTCACATACCATCAGCTGTCCTGGCAACTATCTAGGAAACCCTGTTGGGTGACTTCTGGTCCCACACCCATTGAGCCCAGTGGGATGGAATCCAGCAGCTTCAGCACCCACACAAAACGAACATGGAGCTCCTCACTCAAGGCGCTCAAAAGCCCACAGCCAAAGACAAGTTTAGTGCCCAAGCCATTTCCCGCTGCCATGGAAACCAAGTGCTCTGGCAGCACATATGTCTGAAAGTGGATATGACACCTAGGGAAGGGAGTGTGTTGGTGAATGGCAACTGCCCGAAGCAGCAGCACAGCTCTTCCACTGCCAAAACAACTCCACCTGCCTCATGAACTTCACATACCATCAGCTCTCCTGGCATGTATGTTGGACATCCTGGTGAGTCACTTCCGGTCCCATGCCCATTGAGCCCAGTGGGATGGAATCAAGCAGCTTCAGCACCCACACAGATCTAACATGGAGCTCCTCACTCAAGGCGCTCAAAACGCCACAGCCAAAGACAAGTTCAGTACCCAAGCCATTTCCCGCTGCCATGGAAACCAAGTGCTCTGGCAGCACATATGTCTGAAAGTGGATATCACACCTAGGGAAGGGAGTGTGCTGGTGAATGGCAACTGCCCGAAGCAGCAGCACAGCTCTTCCAGTGCCAAAACAACTCCACCTGCCTCATGAACTTCACATACCATCAGCTGTCCTGGCAGCTATCTAGGAAACCCTGTTGGGTCAATTCCGGTCCCATACCCATTGAGCCCAGTGGGATGGAATCAAGCAGCTTCAGCACCCACACAAAACTAACATGGAGCTCCTCACCCAAGGCGCTCAAAAGCCCACAGCCAAAGACAAGTTCAGTGCCCAAGCCATTTCCCGCTGCCATGGAAACCAAGTGCTCTGGCAGCACATATGTCCGAAAGTGTATATGAGACTTAGGGAAGGGAGTGTGGTGGTGAATGGCAACTGCCCGAAGCAGCAGCACAGCTCTTCCACTGCCAAAACAACTCCACCTGCCTCATGAACTTCACATACCATCAGCTGTCCTGGCATGTAGGTTGGACACCCTGTTGGGTCACTTCCGGTCCCATGCCCATTGAGCCCAGTGGGATGGAATCAAGCAGCTTCAGCACCCACACAAAACTAACATGGAGCTCCTCACTCCATTCGCTGAAACGCCCACAGCCAAAGACAAGTTCAGTGCCCAAGCCATTTCCCGCTGCCATGGAAACCAAGTGCTCTGGCAGCACATATGTGTGAAAGTGGATATCACACCTAGGGAAGGGAGTGAGCTGGTGAATGGCAACTGCCTGAAGCAGCAGCACAGCTCTTCCAGTGCCAAAACAACTCCACCTGCCTCATGAACTTCACATACCATCAGCTGTCCTGGCAGCTATCTAGGAAACCTTGTTGGGTCATTTCCGGTCCTATGCCCATTGAGCCCAGGGAGATGGAATCAAGCAGCTTGAGCACCCACACAAATCTAACATGGAGCCCCTCACTAAAGGCGCTCAAAATGCCACAGTCAAAGACAAGTCCAGTGCCCAAACCATTTCCCGCTGCCATGGAAACCAAGTGCTCTGGCAGCACATATGTCTGAAAGTGGATATGACACCTAGGGAAGGGAGTGTGCTGGTGAATGGCAACTGCTCGAAGCAGCAGCACAGCTCTTCCACTGCCAAAACAACTCCACCTGCCTCATGAACTTCACATACCATCAGCTGTCCTGGCAGCTATCTAGGAAACCCTGATGGGTCCCTTCCAGTCCCATGCCCATTGAACCCAGTGGGATGGAATCAAGCAGCTTCAGCACCCACACAAAACGAACATGAAGCTCCTCACTCAAGGCGCTCTAAATCCCACAGCCATAGACAAGTTCAGTGGCCAAGCCATTTCCCGCTTCCATGGAAACCAAGTGCTCTGGCAGCACATATGTCTGAAAGTGGATATGACACCTAGGGAAGGGAGTGTGCTGGTGAATGGCAACTGCCCGAAGCAGCAGCACAGCTCTTCCACTGCCAAAACAACTCCACCTGCCTCATGAACTTCACATACCATCAGCTGTCCTGGCAGCTATCTAGGAAACTCTGTTGGGTCACTTCCGGTCTCATGCCCATTGAGCCCAGAGGGATGGAATCAAGCAGCTTCAGCACCCACACAAAACTAACATGGAGCTCCTCACTCAAGGCGCTCAAAATGCCACAGCGATAGACAAGTTCAGTGCCTATACCATTTCCCACTGCCATGGAAACCAAGTGCTCTGGCAGCACATACGTCTGAAAGTGGATATAACACCTAGGGAAGGGAGTGTGGTGGTGAAGGGCAACTGCCCGAAGCAGCAGCACAGCTCTTCCACTGCCAAAACAACTCCACCTGCCTCATGAACTTCACATACCATCAGCTGTCCTGGCAGCTATCTAGAAAACCCTGTTGGGTCATTTTTGGTCCCATGCCCATTGAGCCCAGTGGGATGAAATCAAGCAGCTTGAGCACCCACACAAAACGAACATGGAGCTCCTCACTCAAGGCGCTCAAAACTCCACAGCCAAAGACAAGTTTAGTGCCTATACCATTTCCCACTGCCATGGAAACCAAGTGCTCTGGCAGCACATATGTCTGAAAGTGGATATGACACCTAGGGAAGGGAGTGTGCTGGTGAATGGCAACTGCCCGAAGCAGCAGCACAGCTCTTCCACTGCCAAAACAACTCCACCTGCCTCATGAACTTCACATACCATCAGCTGTCCTGGCAGCTATCTAGGAAACCCTGTTGGGTCACTTCCGGTACCATGCCCATTGAGCCCAGGGGGATGGAATCAAGCAGCTTGAGCACAGACACAAATCTAACATAGAGCTCCTCACTCAAGGCGCTCAAAACTCCACAGCCAAAGACAAGTTCAGTGCCCAAGCCATTTCCCGCTGCCATGGAAACCAAGTGCTCTGGCAGCACATATGTGTGAAAGTGGATATGACACCTAGGGAAGGGAGTGTGCTGGTGAATGGCAACTGCCCGAAGCAGCAGCACAGCTCTTCCAGTGCCAAAACAACTCCACCTGCCTCATGAACTTCACATACCATCAGCTGTCCTGGCAGCTATCTAGGAAACCCTGTTGGGTCACTTCCGGTCCCATGCCCATTGAGCCCAGTGGGATGGAATCAAGCAGCTTCAGCACCCACACAAAACGAACATGGAGCTCCTCACTCAAGACGCTCACAACTCCACGGCCAAAGACAAGTTCAGTGCCCAAGCCATTTCCCGCTGCCATGGAAACCAAGTGCTCTGGCAGCACATATGTCTGAAAGTGGATATGACACCTAGGGAAGGGAGTGTGTTGGTGAATGGCAACTGCCCGAAGCAGCAGCACAGCTCTTCCACTGCCAAAACAACTCCACCTGCCTCATGAACTTCACATACCATCAGCTGTCCTGGCAGCTATCTAGGAAACCCTGTTGGGTCCCTTCCAGTCCCATGCCCTTTGAGCCCAGTGGGATGGAATCAAGCAGCTTCAGCACCCACACAAAACTAACATGGAGCTCCTCACTCAAGGCGCTCAAAAGCCCACAGCGAAAGACAAGTTTAGTGCCTATACCATTTCCCGCTGCCATGGAAACCAAGTGCTCTGGCAGCACATATGTCTGAAAGTGGATATGACACCTAGGGAAGGGAGTGTGGTGGTGAATGGCAACTGCCCGAAGCAGCAGCACAGCTCTTCCACTGCCAAAACAACTCCATCTGCCTCATGAACTTCACATACCATCAGCTGTCCTGGCAACTATCTAGGAAACCCTGTTGGGTGACTTCTGGTCCCATACCCATTGAGCCCAGTGGGATGGAATCAAGCAGCTTCAGCACCCACACAAAACGAACATGGAGCTCCTCACTCAAGGCGCTCAAAAGCCCACAGCCAAAGACAAGTTTAGTGCCCAAGCCATTTCCTGCTGCCATGGAAACCAAGTGCTCTGGCAGCACATATGTCTGAAAGTGGATATGACACCTATGGAAGGGAGTATGGTGGTGAATGGCAACTGCCCGAAGGAGCAGCACAGCTCTTCCACTGCCAAAACAACTCCACCTGCCTCATGAACTTCACATACCATCAGCTGTCCTGGCATGTATGTTGGACATCCTGGTGGGTCACTTCCGGTCCCATGCCCATTGAGCCAATTGGGATGGAATCAAGCAGCTTCAGCACCCACACAAAACTAACATGGAGCTCCTCACTCCAGTCGCTGAAACGCCCACAGCCAAAGACAAGTTCAGTGCCCCAGCCATTTCCCGCTGCCATGGAAACCAAGTGCTCTGGCAGCACATATGTCTGAAAGTGGATATGACACCTAGGGAAGGGAGTGTGTTGGTGAAAGGCAACTGCCTGAAGCAGCAGCACAGCTCTTCCACTGCCAAAACAACTCCACCTGCCTCATGAACTTCACATACCATCAGCTGTCCTGGCAGCTATCTAGGAAACCTTGTTGGGTCACTTCCGGTCCCATGCCCATTGAGCCCAGGGAGATGGAATCAAGCAGATTGAGCACCCACACAAATCTAACATGGAGCCACTCACTCATGGCGCTCAAAATGCCACAGCCAAAGACAAGTTCAGTGCCCAAGCCATTTCCTTCTGCATTGGAAACCAAGTGCTCTGGCAGCACATATGTGTGAAAGTGGATATGACACCTAGGGAAGGGAGTGTGCTGGTGAATGGCAACTGCCCAAAGCAGCAGCACAGCTCTTCCACTCCCAAAACAACTCCAACTGCCTCATGAACTTCACATACCATCAGCTGTCCTGGCAGCTATCTAGGAAACCATGTTGGGTCACTTCTGGTTCCATGGCCTTTGAGCCCAGTGGGATGGAATCAAGCAGCTTCAGCACCCACACAGATCTAACATGGAGCTCCTCACTCAAGGCGCTCAAAACTCCACGGCCAAAGACAAGTTCAGTGCCCAAGCCATTTCCCGCTGCCATGGAAACCAAGTGCTCTGGCAGCACATATGTCTGAAAGTGGATATGACACCTAGGGAAGGGAGTGTGCTGGTGAATGGCAACTGCCCGAAGCAGCAGCACAGCTCTTCCAGTGCCAAAACAACTCCACCTGCCTCATGAACTTCACATACCATCAGCTGTCCAGGCAGCTATCTAGGAAACCCTGTTGGGTCACTTCCGGTCCCATGCCCATTGAGCCCAGTGGGATGGAATCAAGCAGCTTGAGCACAGACACAAATCTAACATGGAGCTCCTCACTCAAGGCGCTCAAAACTCCACAGCCAAAGACAAGTTCAGTGCCCAAGCCATTTCCCACTGCCATGGAAACCAAGTGCTCTGGCAGCACATATGTGTGAAAGTGGATATGACACCTAGGGAAGGGAGTGTGCGGTGGTGAATGGCAACTGCCCGAAGCAGCAGCACAGCTCTTCCAGTGCCAAAACAACTCCACCTGCCTCATGAACTTCACATACCATCAGCTGTCCCGGCAGCTATCTAGGAAACCCTGGTGGGTCACTTCCGGTCCCATGCAAATTGAGCCCAGTGGGATGGAATCAAGCAGCTTCAGCACCCACACAAAACTAACGTGGAGCTCCTCACTCAAGGCGCTCAAAACTCCACAGCCAAAGACAAGTTCGTGCCGAAGCCATTTCCCGCTGCCATGGAAACCAAGTGCTCTGGCAGCACATATGTCTGAAAGTGGATATGACACCTACGGAAGGGAGTGCGGTGGTGAATGGCAACTGCCCGAAGCAGCAGCACAGCTCTTCCACTGCCAAAACAACTCCACCTGCCTCATGAACTTCACATACCATCAGCTGTCCTGGCAGCTATCTAGGAAACCCTGTTGGGTCACTTCCGGTCCCATGCCCATTGAGCCCAGTGGGATGGAATCAAGCTGCTTGAGCACCCACACAAAACGAACATGGAGCTCCTCACTCAAGGCGCTCAAAACTCCACGGCCAAAGACAAGTTCAGTGCCCAAACCATTTCCCGCTGCCATGGAAACCAAGTGCTCTGGCAGCACATATGTCTGAAAGTGGATATGACACCTAGGGAAGGGAGTGTGGTGGTGAATGGCAACTGCCCGAAGCAGCAGCACAGCTCTTCCACTGCCAAAACAACTCCATCTGCCTCATGAACTTCACATACCATCAGCTGTCCTGGCAACTATCTAGGAAACCCTGTTGGGTGACTTCTGGTCCCATACCCATTGAGCCCAGTGGGATGGAATCAAGCAGCTTCAGCACCCACACAAAACGAACATGGAGCTCCTCACTCAAGGCGCTCAAAAGCCCACAGCCAAAGACAAGTTTAGTGCCCAAGCCATTTCCTGCTGCCATGGAAACCAAGTGCTCTGGCAGCACATATGTCTGAAAGTGGATATGACACCTATGGAAGGGAGTATGGTGGTGAATGGCAACTGCCCGAAGGAGCAGCACAGCTCTTCCACTGCCAAAACAACTCCACCTGCCTCATGAACTTCACATACCATCAGCTGTCCTGGCATGTATGTTGGACATCCTGGTGGGTCACTTCCGGTCCCATGCCCATTGAGCCAATTGGGATGGAATCAAGCAGCTTCAGCACCCACACAAAACTAACATGGAGCTCCTCACTCCAGTCGCTGAAACGCCCACAGCCAAAGACAAGTTCAGTGCCCCAGCCATTTCCCGCTGCCATGGAAACCAAGTGCTCTGGCAGCACATATGTCTGAAAGTGGATATGACACCTAGGGAAGGGAGTGTGTTGGTGAAAGGCAACTGCCTGAAGCAGCAGCACAGCTCTTCCACTGCCAAAACAACTCCACCTGCCTCATGAACTTCACATACCATCAGCTGTCCTGGCAGCTATCTAGGAAACCTTGTTGGGTCACTTCCGGTCCCATGCCCATTGAGCCCAGGGAGATGGAATCAAGCAGATTGAGCACCCACACAAATCTAACATGGAGCCACTCACTCATGGCGCTCAAAATGCCACAGCCAAAGACAAGTTCAGTGCCCAAGCCATTTCCTTCTGCATTGGAAACCAAGTGCTCTGGCAGCACATATGTGTGAAAGTGGATATGACACCTAGGGAAGGGAGTGTGCTGGTGAATGGCAACTGCCCAAAGCAGCAGCACAGCTCTTCCACTCCCAAAACAACTCCAACTGCCTCATGAACTTCACATACCATCAGCTGTCCTGGCAGCTATCTAGGAAACCATGTTGGGTCACTTCTGGTTCCATGGCCTTTGAGCCCAGTGGGATGGAATCAAGCAGCTTCAGCACCCACACAGATCTAACATGGAGCTCCTCACTCAAGGCGCTCAAAACTCCACGGCCAAAGACAAGTTCAGTGCCCAAGCCATTTCCCGCTGCCATGGAAACCAAGTGCTCTGGCAGCACATATGTCTGAAAGTGGATATGACACCTAGGGAAGGGAGTGTGCTGGTGAATGGCAACTGCCCGAAGCAGCAGCACAGCTCTTCCAGTGCCAAAACAACTCCACCTGCCTCATGAACTTCACATACCATCAGCTGTCCAGGCAGCTATCTAGGAAACCCTGTTGGGTCACTTCCGGTCCCATGCCCATTGAGCCCAGTGGGATGGAATCAAGCAGCTTGAGCACAGACACAAATCTAACATGGAGCTCCTCACTCAAGGCGCTCAAAACTCCACAGCCAAAGACAAGTTCAGTGCCCAAGCCATTTCCCACTGCCATGGAAACCAAGTGCTCTGGCAGCACATATGTGTGAAAGTGGATATGACACCTAGGGAAGGGAGTGTGCGGTGGTGAATGGCAACTGCCCGAAGCAGCAGCACAGCTCTTCCACTGCCAAAACAACTCCACCTGCCTCATGAACTTCACATACCATCAGCTGTCCCGGCAGCTATCTAGGAAACCCTGGTGGGTCACTTCCGGTCCCATGCAAATTGAGCCCAGTGGGATGGAATCAAGCAGCTTCAGCACCCACACAAAACTAACGTGGAGCTCCTCACTCAAGGCGCTCAAAACTCCACAGCCAAAGACAAGTTCGTGCCGAAGCCATTTCCCGCTGCCATGGAAACCAAGTGCTCTGGCAGCACATATGTCTGAAAGTGGATATGACACCTAGGGAAGGGAGTGCGGTGGTGAATGGCAACTGCCCGAAGCAGCAGCACAGCTCTTCCACTGCCAAAACAACTCCACCTGCCTCATGAACTTCACATACCATCAGCTGTCCTGGCAGCTATCTAGGAAACCCTGTTGGGTCACTTCCGGTCCCATGCCCATTGAGCCCAGTGGGATGGAATCAAGCTGCTTGAGCACCCACACAAAACGAACATGGAGCTCCTCACTCAAGGCGCTCAAAACTCCACGGCCAAAGACAAGTTCAGTGCCCAAACCATTTCCCGCTGCCATGGAAACCAAGTGCTCTGGCAGCACATATGTCTGAAAGTGGATATGACACCTAGGGAAGGGAGTGCGTTGGTGAATTGCAACTGCCCGAAGCAGCAGCACAGCTCTTCCACTGCCAAAACAACTCCACCTGCCTCATGAACTTCACATACCATCAGCTGTCCTGGCAGCTATTTAGGAATCCCTGTTGGGGCACTTTCGGTCCCATGCCCATTGAGCCCAGTGGGATGGAATCAAGCAGCTTCAGCACCCACACATATCTAACATGGAGCTCCTCACTCAAGGCGCTCAAAACTCCACGGCCAAACAGAAGTTCAGTGCCGAAGCCATTTCCCGAGCCATGGAAACCAAGTGCTCTGGCAGCACATATGTCTGAAAGTGGATAAGACACCTAGGGAAGGGAGTGTGCTGGTGAATGGCAACTTCCCGAAGCAGCAGCACAGCTCTTCCACTGCCAAAACAACTCCACCTGCCTCATGAACTTCACATACCATCAGCTGTCCTGGCAGCTATCTAGTAAACCCTGTTGGCTCACTTCCGGTCCCATGCCCATTGAGCCCAGTGGGATGGAATCAAGCAGCTTCAGCACCCACACAAAACCAACATGGAGCTCCTCACTCAAGGCGCTCAAAACTTCACAGCCAAAGACAAGTTCAGTGCCCAAACCATTTCCCGCTGCCATGGAAACCAAGTGCTCTGGCAGCACATATGTCTGAAAGTGGATATGACACCTAGGGAAGGGAGTGTGGTGGTGAATGGCAACTGCCCGAAGCAGCAGCACAGCTCTTCCACTGCCAAAACAACTCCATCTGCCTCATGAACTTCACATACCATCAGCTGTCCTGGCAACTATCTAGGAAACCCTGTTGGGTCACTTCTGGTCCCATACCCATTGAGCCCAGTGGGATGGAATCAAGCAGCTTCAGCACCCACACAAAACGAACATGGAGCTCCTCACTCAAGGCGCTCAAAAGCCCACAGCCAATGACAAGTTTAGTGCCCCAGCCATTTCCTGCTGCCATGGAAACCAAGTGCTCTGGCAGCACATATGTCTGAAAGTGGATATGACACCTAGGAAAGGGAGTGTGCTGGTGAATGGCAACTGCCCGAAGCAGCAGCACAGCTCTTCCACTGCCAAAACAACTCCACCTGCCTCATGAACTTCACATACCATCAGCTGTCCTGGCAGGTATGTTGGACACCTTGTTGGGTCAATTCTGGTCCCATACCATTGAGCCCAGGGGGATGGAATCCAGCAGCTTCAGCACCCACACAAAATTAACATGAAGCTCCTCACCCAAGGCGTTCAAAAGCCCACAGCCAAAGACAAGTTCAGTGCCCAAGCCATTTCCCGCTGCCATGGAAACCAAGTGCTCTGGCAGCACATATGTCTGAAAGTGGATATGACACCTAGGGAAGGGAGTGTGCTGGTGAATGGCAACTGCCCGAAGCAGCAGCACAGCTCTTCCACTGCCAAAACAACTCCACCTGCCTCATGAACTTCACATACCATCAGCTCTCCTGGCATGTAGGTTGGACACCCTGTTGGGTCACTTCCGGTCCCATGCCCATTGAGCCCAGTGGGATGGAATCAAGCAGCTTCAGCACCCACACAAATCTAACATGGAGCTCCTCACTCCAGTCGTTGAAACGCCCACAGCCAAAGACAAGTTCAATGCCCCAGCCATTTCCCGCTGCCATGGAAACCAAGTGCTCTGGCAGCACATATGTCTGAAAGTGGATATGACACCTATGGAAGGGAGTGTGTTGGTGAATGGCAACTGCCCGAAGCAGCAGCACAGCTCTTCCAATGCCAAAACAACTCCACCTGCCTCATGAACTTCACATACCATCAGCTGTCCTGGCAGCTATCTAGGAAACCTTGTTGGGTCACTTCCGGTCCCATGCCCATTGAGCCCAGGGAGATGGAATCAAGCAGATTGAGCACCCACACAAATCTAACATGGAGCCCCTCACTCAAGGCGCTCAAAATGCCACAGCCAAAGACAAGTCCAGTGCCCAAGCAATTTCCTTCTGCAATGGAAACCAAGTGCTCTGGCAGCACATATGTGTGAAAGTGGATATGACACCTAGGGAAGGGAGTGTGTTGGTGAATTGCAACTGCCCGAAGCAGCAGCACAGCTCTTCCACTCCCAAAACAACTCCACCTGCCTCATGAACTTCACATACCATCAGCTGTCCTGGCAGCTATCTAGGAAACCCTGTTGGGTCACTTCTGGTTCCATAGCCATTGAGCCCAGTGGGATGGAATCAAGCAGCTTCAGCACCCACACAGATCTAACATGGAGCTCGTCACTCAAGGCGCTCAAAACTCCACGGCCAAAGACAAGTTCAGTGCCCAAGCCATCTCCCGCTGCCATGGAAACCAAGTGCTCTGGCAGCACATATGTCTGAAAGTGGATATGACACCTAGGGAAGGGAGTGTGCTGGTGAATGGCAACTGCCCGAAGCAGCAGCACAGCTCTTCCAGTGCCAAAACAACTCCACCTGCCTCATGAACTTCACATACCATCAGCTGTCCAGGCAGCTATCTAGGAAACCCTGTTGGGTCACTTCCGGTCCCATGCCCATTGAGCCCAGTGGGATGGAATCAAGCAGCTTCAGCACCCACACAAAACGAACATGGAGCTCCTCACTCAAGACGCTCAAAACTCCACGGCCAAAGACAAGTTCAGTGCCCAAGCCATTTCCCACTGCCATAGAACTCAAGTACTCTGGCAGCACATATGTGTAAAAGTGGATATGACACCTAGGGAAGGGAGTGTGTTGGTGAATGGCAACTGCCCGAAGCAGCAGCACAGCTCTTCCAGTGCCAAAACAACTCCACCTGCCTCATGAACTTCACATACCATCAGCTGTCCTGGCATGTATGTTGGACATCCTGGTGGGTCACTTCCGGTCCCATGCAAATTGAGCTCAGTGGGATGGAATCAAGCAGCTTCAGCACCCACACAAATCTAACATGGAGCTCCTCACTCCAGTCGCTGAAACGCCCACAGCCAAAGACAAGTTCAATGCCCCAGCCATTTCCCGCTGCCATGGAAACCAAGTGCTCTGGCAGCACATATGTCTGAAAGTGGATATGACACCTATGGAAGGGAGTGTGTTGGTGAATGGCAACTGCCCGAAGCAGCAGCACAGCTCTTCCAATGCCAAAACAACTCCACCTGCCTCATGAACTTCACATACCATCAGCTGTCCTGGCAGCTATCTAGGAAACCTTGTTGGGTCACTTGCGGTCCCATGCCCATTGAGCCCAGGGAGATGGAATCAAGCAGATTGAGCACCCACACAAATCTAACATGGAGCCCCTCACTCAAGGCGATCAAAACTCCACAGCCAAAGACAAGTCCAGTGCCCAAGCCATTTCCTTCTGCAATGGAAACCAAGTGCTCTGGCAGCACATATGTGTGAAAGTGGATATGACACCTAGGGAAGGGAGTGTGTTGGTGAATTGCAACTGCCCGAAGCAGCAGCACAGCTCTTCCACTCCCAAAACAACTCCACCTGCCTCATGAACTTCACATACCATCAGCTGTCCTGGCAGCTATCTAGGAAACCCTGTTGGGTCACTTCTGGTTCCATAGCCATTGAGCCCAGTGGGATGGAATCAAGCAGCTTCAGCACCCACACAGATCTAACATGGAGCTCGTCACTCAAGGCGCTCAAAACTCCACGGCCAAAGACAAGTTCAGTGCCCAAGCCATCTCCCGCTGCCATGGAAACCAAGTGCTCTGGCAGCACATATGTCTGAAAGTGGATATGACACCTAGGGAAGGGAGTGTGCTGGTGAATGGCAACTGCCCGAAGCAGCAGCACAGCTCTTCCAGTGCCAAAACAACTCCACCTGCCTCATGAACTTCACATACCATCAGCTGTCCAGGCAGCTATCTAGGAAACCCTGTTGGGTCACTTCCGGTCCCATGCCCATTGAGCCCAGTGGGATGGAATCAAGCAGCTTCAGCACCCACACAAAACGAACATGGAGCTCCTCACTCAAGACGCTCAAAACTCCACGGCCAAAGACAAGTTCAGTGCCCAAGCCATTTCCCACTGCCATAGAACTCAAGTACTCTGGCAGCACATATGTGTAAAAGTGGATATGACACCTAGGGAAGGGAGTGTGTTGGTGAATGGCAACTGCCCGAAGCAGCAGCACAGCTCTTCCAGTGCCAAAACAACTCCACCTGCCTCATGAACTTCACATACCATCAGCTGTCCTGGCATGTATGTTGGACATCCTGGTGGGTCCTTTCCGGTCCCATGCAAATTGAGCCCAGTGGGATGGAATCAAGCAGCTTCAGCACCCACACAAAACGAACATGGAGCTCCTCACTCAAGCGCTCAAATGTACATGGCCAAAGACAAGTTCAGTGCCCAAGCCATTTCCGGCTGCCATGGAAACCAAGTGCTCTGGCAGCACATATGTGTGAAAGTGGATATGACACCTAGGGAAGGGAGTGTGCTGGTGAATGGCAACTGCCCGAAGCAGCAGCACAGCTCTTCCACTGCCAAAACAACTCCACCTGCCTCATGAACTCCACATACCATCAGCTGTCCTGGCAGCTATCTAGGAAACCCTGTTGGCTCACTTCCGGTCCCATGCCCATTGAGCCCAGTGGGATGGAATCCAGCAGCTTCAGCACCCACACAAATCTAACATGGAGCTCCTCACTCAAGGTGCTCAAAACTCCACAGCCAAAAACAAGTTCAGTGCCCAAGCCATTTCCCGCTGCCATGGAAACCAAGTGCTCTGGCAGCACATATGTCTGAAAGTGGATATGACACCTAGGGAAGGGAGTGTGCTGGTGAATAGCAACTGCCCGAAGCAGCAGCTCAGCTCTTCCAGTGCCAAAACAACTCCACCTGCCTCATGAACTTCACATACCATCAGCTGTCCTGGCAGCTATCTAGGAAACCCTGTTGGGTCACTTCTGGTTCCATGCCCATTGAGCCCAGTGGGATGGAATCAAGCAGCTTCAGCACCCACACAGATCTAACATGGAGCTCCTCACTCAAGGCGCTCAAAACTCCACGGCCAAAGACAAGTTCAGTGCCCAAGCCATTTCCCGCTGCCATGGAAACCAAGTGCTCTGGCAGCACATATGTCTGAAAGTGGATATGACACCTAGGGAAGGGAGTGTGCTGGTGAATGGCAACTGCCCGAAGCAGCAGCACAGCTCTTCCACTGCCAAAACAACTCCACCTGCCTCATGAACTTCACATACCATCAGCTGTCCTGGCAGCTATCTAGGAAACCCTGTTGGGTCACTTCCGGTCCCATGCCCATTGAGCCCATTGGGATGGAATCAAGCAGCTTGAGCACAGACACAAATCTAACATGGAGCTCCTCACTCAAGGCGCTCAAAACTCCACAGCCAAAGACAAATTCAGTGCCCAAGCCATTTCCCGCTGCCATGGAAACCAAGTGCTCTGGCAGCACATATGTGTGAAAGTGGATATGACACCTAGGGAAGGGAGTGTGGTGGTGAATGGCAACTGCCCGAAGCAGCAGCACAGCTCTTCCACTGCCAAAACAACTCCACCTGCCTCATGAACTTCACATACCATCAGCTGTCCTGGCAGCTATCTAGGAAACCCTGTTGGGTCACTTCCGGTCCCATGCCCATTGAGCCCAGTGGGATGGAATCAAGCAGCTTCAGCACCCACAAAAAACGAACATGGAGCTCCTCCCTCAAGACGCTCACAACTCCACGGCCAAAGACAAGTTCAGTGCCCAAGCCATTTCCCACTGCCATAGAACTCAAGTACTCTGGCAGCACATATGTCTGAAAGTGGATATGACACCTAGGGAAGGGAGTGTGTTGGTGAATGGCAACTGCCCGAAGCAGCAGCACAGCTCTTCCACTGCCAAAACAACTCCACCTGCCTCATGAACTTCACATACCATCAGCTGTCCTGGCAGCTATCTAGGAAACCCTGTTGGGTCACTTCCGGTCCCATGCAAAATGAGCCCAGTGGGATGGAATCAAGCAGCTTCAGCACCCACACAAATCTAGCATGGAGCTGCTCACTCAAGGCGCTCAAACCTACATGGCGGAAGACAAGTTCAGTGCCCAAGCCATTTCCCGCTGCCATGGAAACCAAGTGCTCTGGCAGCACATATCTCTGAAAGTGGATATGACACCTAGGGGAGCGACTGTGCTGGTGAATGTCAACTGCCCGAAGCAGCAGCACAGCTCTTCCACTGCCAAAACAACTCCACCTGCCTCATGAACTTCACATACCATCAGCTGTCCTGGCAGCTCTCTAGGAAACCCTGTTGTGTCCCTTCCAGTCCCATGCCCATTGAGCCCAGTGGGATGGAATCAAGCAGCTTCAGCACCCACACAAAAAGAACATGAAGCTCCTCACTCAAGGTGCTCTAAATCCCACAGCCAAAGACAAGTTCAGTGCCCAAGCCATTTCTGCTTCCATGGAAACCAAGTGCTCTGGCAGCACATATGTCTGAAAGTGGATATTACACCTAGGGAAGGGAGTGTGCTGGTGAATGGCAACTGCCCGAAGCAGCAGCACAGCTCTTCCACTGCCAAAACAACTCCACCTGCCTCATGAACTTCACATACCATCAGCTGTCCTGGCAGCTATCTAGGAAACTCTGTTGGGTCACTTCCGGTCCCATGCACATTGAGCCCAGTGGGATGGAATCAAGCAGCTTCAGCACCCATACAAAACTAACATGGAGCTACTCACTGAAGGCGCTCAAAAGCCCACAGCGAAAGACAAGTTCAGTGCCTATACCATTTCCCACTGCCATGGAAACCAAGTGCTCTGGCAGCACATGCTTCTGAAAGTGGATATAACACCTAGGGAAGGGAGTGTGGTGGTGAATGGCAACTGCCCGAAGCAGCAGCACAGCTCTTCCAGTGCCAAAACAACTCCACCTGCCTCATGAACTTCACATACCATCAGCTGTCCTGGCAGCTATCTAGGAAACCCTGTTGGGTCACTTCCGGTCCCATGCCCATTGAGCCCAGTGGGATGGAATCAAGCAGCTTGAGCACCCACACAAATCTAACATGGAGCTCCTCACTCAAGGCGCTCAAAACTCCACAGCCAAAAACAAGTTCAGTGCCCAAGCCATTTCCCGCTGCCATGGAAACCAAGTGCTCTGGCAGCACATATGTCTGAAAGTGGATATGACACCTAGGAAAGGGAGTGTGCTGGTGAATAGCAACTGCACGAAGCAGCAGCTCAGCTCTTCCACTGCCAAAACAACTCCACCTGCCTCATGAACTTCACATACCATCAGCTGTCCTGGCAGCTATCTAGGAAACCCTGTTGGGTCACTTCCGGTCCCATGCCCATTGAGCCCAGTGGGATGGAATCAAGCAGCTTCAGCACCCACAAAAAACGAACATGGAGCTCCTCACTCAAGACGCTCACAACTCCACGGCCAAAGACAAGTTCAGTGCCCAAGCCATTTCCCGCTGCCATGGAAACCAAGTGCTCTGGCAGCACATATGTCTGAAAGTGGATATGACACCTAGGGAAGGGAGTGTGCTGGTGAATAGCAACTGCCCGAAGCAGCAGCTCAGCTCTTCCAGTGCCAAAACAACTCCACCTGCCTCATGAGCTTCACATACCATCAGCTGTCCTGGCAGCTATCTAGGAAACCCTGTTGGGTCACTTCCGGTCCCATGCCCATTGAGCCCAGTGGGATGGAATCAAGCAGCTTCAGCACCCACACAAATCTAGCATGGAGCTCCTCACTCAAGGCGCTCAAACCTACATGACGTAAGACAAGTTCAGTGCCCAAGCCATTTCCCGCTGCCATGGAAACCAAGTGCTCTGGCAGCACATATGTCTGAAAGTGGATATGACAGCTAGGGAAGGGAGTGTGTTGGTGAATGGCAACTGCCCGAAGCAGCAGCACAGCTCTTCCACTGCCAAAACAACTCCACCTGCCTCATGAACTTCACATACCATCAGCTGTCCTGGCAGCTATCTAGGAAACCCTGTTGGGTCCCTTCCAGTCCCATGCCCATTGAGCCCAGGGGGATGGAATCAAGCAGCTTCAGCACCCACACAAAAAGAACATGAAGCTCCTCACTCAAGGCGCTCTAAATCCCACAGCCAAAGACAAGTTCAGTGCCCAAGCCATTTCTGCTTCCATGGAAACCAAGTGCTCTGGCAGCACATATGTCTGAAAGTGGATATTACACCTAGGGAAGGGAGTGTGCTGGTGAATGGCAACTGCCCGAAGCAGCAGCACAGCTCTTCCACTGCCAAAACAACTCCACCTGCCTCATGAACTTCACATACCATCAGCTGTCCTGGCAGCTATCTAGGAAACTCTGTTGGGTCACTTCCGGTCCCATGCACATTGAGCCCAGTGGGATGGAATCAAGCAGCTTCAGCACCCATACAAAACTAACATGGAGCTACTCACTGAAGGCGCTCAAAAGCCCACAGCGAAAGACAAGTTCAGTGCCTATACCATTTCCCACTGCCATGGAAACCAAGTGCTGTGGCAGCACATACGTCTGAAAGTGGATATAACACCTAGGGAAGGGAGTGTGGTGGTGAATGGCAACTGCCCGAAGCAGCAGCACAGCTCTTCCACTGCCAAAACAACTCCACCTGCATCATGAACTTCACATACCATCAGCTGTCCTGGCAGCTATCTAGGAAACCCTGTTGGGTCACTTCCGGTCCCATGCCCATTGAGCCCAGTGGGATGCAATCAAGCAGCTTCAGCACCCACACAAATCTAACATGGAGCTCCTCACTCAAGGCGCTCAAAACTCCACAGCCAAAAACAAGTTCAGTGCCCAAGCCATTTCCCGCTGCCATGGAAACCAAGTGCTCTGGCAGCACATATGTCTGAAAGTGGATATGACACCTAGGGAAGGGAGTGTGCTGGTGAATAGCAACTGCCCGAAGCAGCAGCTCAGCTCTTCCACTGCCAAAACAACTCCACCTGCCTCATGAACTTCACATACCATCAGCTGTCCTGGCAGCTATCTAGGAAACCCTGTTGGGTCACTTCCGGTCCCATGCCCATTGAGCCCAGTGGGATGGAATCAAGCATCTTCAGCACCCACAAAAAACGAACATGGAGCTCCTCACTCAAGACGCTCACAACTCCACGGCCAAAGACAAGTTCAGTGCCCAAGCCATTTCCCACTGCCATAGAACTCAAGTACTCTGGCAGCACATATGTCTGAAAGTGGATATGACACCTAGGGAAGAGAGTGTGTTGGTGAATGGCAACTGCCCGAAGCAGCAGCACAGCTCTTCCACTGCCAAAACAACTCCACCTGCCTCATGAACTTCACATACCATCAGCTGTCCTGGCAGCTATCTAGGAAACCCTGTTGGGTCACTTCCGGTCCCATGCAAATTGAGCCCAGTGGGATGGAATCAAGCAGCTTCAGCACCCACACAAAACTAACGTGGAGCTCCTCACTCAAGGCGCTCAAAACTCCACAGCCAAAGACAAGTTCGTGCCGAAGCCATTTCCCGCTGCCATGGAAACCAAGTGCTCTGGCAGCACATATGTCTGAAAGTGGATATGACAGCTAGGGAAGGGAGTGTGTTGGTGAATAGCAACTGCCCGAAGCAGCAGCACAGCTCTTCCACTGCCAAAACAACTCCACCTGCCTCATGAACTTCACATACCATCAGCTGTCCTGGCAGCTCTCTAGGAAACCCTGTTGGGTCCCTTCCAGTCCCATGCCCATTGAGTCCAGTGGGATGGAATCAAGCAGCTTCAGCACCCACACAAAAAGAACATGAAGCTCCTCACTCAAGGCGCTCTAAATCCCACAGCCAAAGACAAGTTCAGTGCCCAAGCCATTTCTGCTTCCATGGAAACCAAGTGCTCTGGCAGCACATATGTCAAAGTGGATATGACACCTAGGGAAGGGAGTGTGCTGGTGAATGGCAACTGCCCGAAGCAGCAGCACAGCTCTTCCACTGCCAAAACAACTCCACCTGCCTCATGAACTTCACATACCATCAGCTGTCCTGGCAGCTATCTAGGAAACTCTGTTGGGTCACTTCCGGTCCCATGCACATTGAGCCCAGTGGGATGGAATCATGCAGCTTCAGCACCCACACAAAACTAACATGGAGCTCCTCACTCAAGGTGCTCAAAACTCCACGGCCAAAGACAAGTTCAGTGCCCAAGCCATTTCCCGCTGCCATGGAAACCAAGTGCTCTGGCAGCACATATGTCTGAAAGTGGATATGACACCTAGGGAAGGGAGTGTGCTGGTGAATGGCAACTGCCCGAAGCAGCAGCACAGCTCTTCCACTGCCAAAACAACTCCACCTGCCTCATGAACTTCACATACCATCAGCTGTCCTGGCAGCTATCTAGGAAACCCTGTTGGGTCACTTCCGGTCCCATGCCCATTGAGCCCAGTGGGATGGAATCAAGCAGCTTGAGCACCCACACAAATCTAACATGGAGCTCCTCACTCAAGGCGCTCAAAACTCCACAGCCAAAAACAAGTTCAGTGTCCAAGCCATTTCCCGCTGCCATGGAAACCAAGTGCTCTGGCAGCACATATGTCTGAAAGTGGATACGACACCTAGGGAAGGTAGTGTGCTAGTGAATAGCAACTGCCCTAAGAAGCAGCAGCTCAGCTCTTCCACTGCCAAAACAACTCCACCTGCCTCATGAACTTCACATACCATCAGCTGTCCTGGCAGCTATCTAGGAAACCCTGTTGGGTCACTTCCGGTCCCATGCCCATTGAGCCCAGTGGGATGGAATCAAGCAGCTTCAGCACCCACACAAAACGAGCATGGAGCTCCTCACTCAAGGCACTCAAAACTTCACAGCCAAAGACAAGTTCAGTGCCGAAGCCATTTCCCGCTGCCATGGAAACCAAGTGCTCTGGCAGCACATATGTGTGAAAGTGGATATGACACCTAGGGAAGGGAGTGTGGTGGTGAATGGCAACTGCCCGAAGCATCAGCACAGCTCTTCCACTGCCAAAACAACTCCACCTGCATCATGAACTTCACATACCATCAGCTGTCCTGGCAGCTATCTAGGAAACCCTGTTGAGTCACATCCGGTCCCATGCCCATTGAGCCCAGTGGGATGGAAACAAGCAGCTTCAGCACCCACACATATCTAACATGGAGCTCCTCACTCAAGGCGCTCAAAACTCCACGGCCAAAGAGAAGTTCAGTGCCCAAGCCATTTCCCGCTGCCATGCAAAACAAGTGCTCTGGCAGCACATATGTCTGAAAGTGGATAAGACACCTAGGGAAGGGAGTGTGTTGGTGAATGGCAACTGCCCGAAGCAGCAGCACAGCTCTTCCACTGCCAAAACAACTCCACCTGCCTCATGAACTTCACATACCATCAGCTGTCCTGGCAGCTATCTAGGAAACCCTGTTGGGTCACTTCCGGTCCCATGCCCATTGAGCCCAGTGGGATGGAATCAAGCAGCTTCAGCACCCACACAAAACGAACATGGAGCTCCTCACTCAAGGCGCTCAAAACGCCACAGCCAAAGACAAGTTCAGTGCCGAAGCCATTTCCCGCTGCCATGGAAACCAAGTGCTCTGGCAGCACATATGTCTGAAAGTGGATATGACACCTAGGGAAGGGAGTGTGCTGGTGAATGGCAACTGCCCGAAGCAGCAGCACATTTCTTCCAGTGCCAAAACAACTCCACCTGCCTCATGAACTTCACATACCATCAGCTGTCCTGGCAGGTATGTTGGACACCTTGTTGGGTCAATTCCGGTCCCATACCCATTGAGCCCAGGGGGATGGAATCAAGCAGCTTCAGCACCCACACAAAATTAACATGGAGCTCCTCACCCAAGGCGCTCAAAAGACCACGCCAAAGACAAGTTCAGTGCCCAAGCCATTTCCCGCTGCCATGAAAACCAAGTGCTCTGGCAGCACATATATCCGAAAGTGTATATGAGACTTAGGGAAGGGAGTGTGGTGGTGAATGGCAACTGCCTGAAGCAGCAGCACAGCTCTTCCACTGCCAAAACAACTCCACCTGCCTCATGAACTTCACATACCATCAGCTCTCCTGGCATGTAGGTTGGACACCCTGTTGGGTCACTTCCGGTCCCATGCCCATTGAGCCCAGTGGGATGGAATCAAGCAGCGTCAGCACCCACACAAATCTACAATGGAGCACCTCACTAATGTCGCTGAAAGGCCCACAGCCAAAGACAAGTTCGTGCCCAACCCATTTCCCGCTGCCATGGAAACCAAGTGCTCTGGCAGCACATATGTCTGAAAGTGGATATGACACCTAGGGAAGGGAGTGTGCTGGTGAATGGAAACTGCTCGAAGCAGCAGCACAGCTCTTCCACTGCCATAAAAACTCCACCTGCCTTATGAACTTCACATACCATCAGCTGTCCTAGCAGCTATCTAGGAAACCCTGTTGGGTCACTTCCGGTCCCATGCCCATTGAGCCCAGTGGGATGGAATCAAGCAGCTTCAGCACCCACACAAACCTAACATGGAGCTCCTCACTCAAGGCGCTCAAAAGCCCACAGCGAAAGACAAGTTCAGTGCCTGTACCATTTCCTGCTGCCATGGAAACCAAGTGCTCTGGCAGCACATATGTCTGAAAGTGGATATGACACCTAGGGAAGGGAGTGTGCTGGTGAATGGCAACTGCCCGAAGCAGCAGCACAGCTCTTCCACTGCCAAAACAACTCCACCTTCCTCATGAACTTCACATACCATCAGCTGTCCTGGCAGCTATCTAGAAAACCCTGTTGGGTCATTTCCGGTCCCATGCCCATTGAGCCCAGTGGGATGAAATCAAGCAGCTTGAGCACCCACACAAAACGAACATGGAGCTCCTCACTCAAGGCGCTCAAAACTCCACAGCCAAAGACAAGTTCAGTGCCTATACCATTTCCCACTGCCATGGAAACCAAGTGCTCTGGCAGCACATATGTCTGAAAGTGGATATGACACCTAGGGAAGGGAGTGTGCTGGTGAATGGCAACTGCCAGAAGCAGCAGCACAGCTCTTCCACTGCCAAAACAACTCCACCTGCCTCATGAACTTCACATACCATCAGCTGTCCTGGCAGCTATCTAGAAAACCCTGTTGGGTCATTTTCGGTCCCATGCCCATTGAGCCCAGTGGGATGGAATCAAGCAGCTTGAGCACCCACACAAAACGAACATGGAGCTCCTCACTCAAGGCGCTCAAATGCCCACAGCCAAAGACAAGTTTAGTGCCTATACCATTTCCCACTGCCATGGAAACCAAGTGCTCTGGCAGCACATATGTCTGAAAGTGGATATGACACCTAGGGAAGGGAGTGTGGTGGTGAATGGCAACTTCCCGAAGCAGCAGCACAGCTCTTCCACTGCCAAAACAACTCCACCTGCCTCATGAACTTCACATACCATTAGCTGTCCTTGAAGGTATGTTGGACACTTTGTAGGGTCACTTCCGGTCCCATGCCCTTTGAGCCCAGGGGGATGGAATCAAGCAGCTTCAGCACCCACACAAAACGAACATGGAGCTCCTCACTCAAGGCGCTCAAAACTCCACGGCCAAAGACAAGTTCAGTGCCCAAGCCATTTCCCACTGCCATAGAACTCAAGTACTCTGGCAGCACATATGTGTCTGAAAGTGGATATGACACCTAGGGAAGGGAGTGTGTTGGTGAATGGCAACTGCCCGAAGCAGCAGCACAGCTCTTCCAGTGCCAAAACAACTCCACCTGCCTCATGAACTTCACATACCATCAGCTGTCCTGGCAGCTATCTAGGAAACCCTGTTGGGTCACTTCCGGTCCCATGCCCATTGAGCCCAGTGGGATGGAATCAAGCAGCTTCAGCACCCACACAAAACGAGCATGAAGCTCCTCACTCAAGGCACTCAAAACTTCACAGCCAAAGACAAGTTCAGTGCCGAAGCCATTTCCCGCTGCCATGGAAACCAAGTGCTCTGGCAGCACATATGTCTGAAAGTGGATATGACACCTAGGGAAGGGAGTGTGGTGGTGAATGGCAACTGCCCGAAGCATCAGCACAGCTCTTCCACTGCCAAAACAACTCCACCTGCATCATGAACTTCACATACCATCAGCTGTCCTGGCAGCTATCTAGGAAACCCTGTTGAGTCACATCCGGTCCCATGCCCATTGAGCCCAGTGGGATGGAAACAAGCAGCTTCAGCACCCACACATATCTAACATGGAGCTCCTCACTCAAGGCGCTCAAAACTCCACGGCCAAAGAGAAGTTCAGTGCCCAAGCCATTTCCCGCTGCCATGCAAAACAAGTGCTCTGGCAGCACATATGTCTGAAAGTGGATAAGACACCTAGGGAAGGGAGTGTGTTGGTGAATGGCAACTGCCCGAAGCAGCAGCACAGCTCTTCCACTGCCAAAACAACTCCACCTGCCTCATGAACTTCACATACCATCAGCTGTCCTGGCAGCTATCTAGTAAACCCTGTTGGCTCACTTCCGGTCCCATGCCCATTGAGCCCAGTGGGATGGAATCAAGCAGCTTCAGCACCCACACAAAACGAACATGGAGCTCCTCACTCAAGGCGCTCAAAACGCCACAGCCAAAGACAAGTTCAGTGCCGAAGCCATTTCCCGCTGCCATGGAAACCAAGTGCTCTGGCAGCACATATGTCTCAAAGTGGATATGACACCTAGGGAAGGGAGTGTGCTGGTGAATGGCAACTGCCCGAAGCAGCAGCACATCTCTTCCAGTGCCAAAACAACTCCACCTGCCTCATGAACTTCACATACCATCAGCTGTCCTGGCAGGTATGTTGGACACCTTGTTGGGTCAATTCCGGTCCCATACCCATTGAGCCCAGGGGGATGGAATCAAGCAGCTTCAGCACCCACACAAAATTAACATGAAGCTCCTCACCCAAGGCGCTCAAAAGACCACAGCCAAAGACAAGTTCAGTGCCCAAGCCATTTCCCGCTGCCATGAAAACCAAGTGCTCTGGCAGCACATATGTCCGAAAGTGTATATGAGACTTAGGGAAGGGAGTGTGGTGGTGAATGGCAACTGCCTGAAGCAGCAGCACAGCTCTTCCACTGCCAAAACAACTCCACCTGCCTCATGAACTTCACATACCATCAGCTGTCCTGGCATGTAGGTTGGACACCCTGTTGGGTCACTTCCGGTCCCATGCCCATTGAGCCCAGTGGGATGGAATCAAGCAGCGTCAGCACCCACACAAATCTACAATGGAGCACCTCACTAATGTCGCTGAAAGGCCCACAGCCAAAGACAAGTTCGTGCCCAACCCATTTCCCGCTGCCATGGAAACCAAGTGCTCTGGCAGCACATATGTCTGAAAGTGGATATGACACCTAGGGAAGGGAGTGTGCTGGTGAATGGAAACTGCTCGAAGCAGCAGCACAGCTCTTCCACTGCCATAAAAACTCCACCTGCCTTATGAACTTCACATACCATCAGCTGTCCTAGCAGCTATCTAGGAAACCCTGTTGGGTCACTTCCGGTCCCATGCCCATTGAGCCCAGTGGGATGGAATCAAGCAGCTTCAGCACCCACACAAACCTAACATGGAGCTCCTCACTCAAGGCGCTCAAAAGCCCACAGCGAAAGACAAGTTCAGTGCCTGTACCATTTCCCGCTGCCATGGAAACCAAGTGCTCTGGCAGCACATATGTCTGAAAGTGGATATGACACCTAGGGAAGGGAGTGTGCTGGTGAATGGCAACTGCCCGAAGCAGCAGCACAGCTCTTCCACTGCCAAAACAACTCCACCTTCCTCATGAACTTCACATACCATCAGCTGTCCTGGCAGCTATCTAGAAAACCCTGTTGGGTCATTTCCGGTCCCATGCCCATTGAGCCCAGTGGGATGAAATCAAGCAGCTTGAGCACCCACACAAAACGAACATGGAGCTCCTCACTCAAGGCGCTCAAAACTCCACAGCCAAAGACAAGTTCAGTGCCTATACCATTTCCCACTGCCATGGAAACCAAGTGCTCTGGCAGCACATATGTCTGAAAGTGGATATGACACCTAGGGAAGGGAGTGTGCTGGTGAATGGCAACTGCCAGAAGCAGCAGCACAGCTCTTCCACTGCCAAAACAACTCCACCTGCCTCATGAACTTCACATACCATCAGCTGTCCTGGCAGCTATCTAGAAAACCCTGTTGGGTCATTTTCGGTCCCATGCCCATTGAGCCCAGTGGGATGGAATCAAGCAGCTTGAGCACCCACACAAAACGAACATGGAGCTCCTCACTCAAGGCGCTCAAATGCCCACAGCCAAAGACAAGTTTAGTGCCTATACCATTTCCCACTGCCATGGAAACCAAGTGCTCTGGCAGCACATATGTCTGAAAGTGGATATGACACCTAGGGAAGGGAGTGTGGTGGTGAATGGCAACTGCCAGAAGCAGCAGCACAGCTCTTCCACTGCCAAAACAACTCCACCTGCCTCATGAACTTCACATACCATTAGCTGTCCTTGAAGGTATGTTGGACACTTTGTAGGGTCACTTCCGGTCCCATGCCCTTTGAGCCCAGGGGGATGGAATCAAGCAGCTTCAGCACCCACACAAAACGAACATGGAGCTCCTCACTCAAGGTGTTCAACACTCCACAGCCAAAGACAAGTTCAGTACACAAGCCATTTCCCGCTGCCATGGAAACCAAGTGCTCTGGCAGCACATATGTCTGAAAGTGGATATGACACCTAGGGAAGGGAGTGTGCTGGTGAATGGCAACTGCTCGAAACAGCAGCACAGCTCTTCCAGTGCCAAAACAACTCCACCTGCCTCATGAACTTCACATACCATCAGCTGTCCTGGTAGGTATGTTGGACACCTTTTGGGTCACTTCCAGTCCCATGCCCATTGAGCCCAGGGGGATGGATTCAAGCAGTTTGAGCACCCACACAAAACGAACATGAGGCTCCTCACTCAAGGCCCTCAAAACTCCACAGCCAACGATAAGTTCAGTGCCGAAGCCATTTCCCGCTGCCATGGAAACCAAGTGCTCTGGCAGCACATATGTGTGAAAGTGGATATGACACCTAGGGAAGGGAGTGTGCTGGTGAATGGCAACTGCCCGAAGCAGCAGCACAGCTCTTCCACTGCCAAAACAACTCCACCTGCCTCATGAACTTTACATACCATCAGCTGTCCTGACAGCTATCTAGGAAACCCTGTTGGGTCACTTCCGGTCCCATGCCCTTTGAGCCCAGTGGGATGGAATCCTGATGTTTGAGCAGCCACGCACAACAAACATGGGGCTCCTCTCTCAAGGCGTTCAAAATCCCACAGCCAAAGACAAGTTCAGTGCCCAAGCCATTTCCCGCTGCCATGGAGACCAAGTGCTCTGGCAGCACATATGTCTGAAAGTGGATATGACACCTAGGGAAGGGAGTGTGGTGGTGAATGGCAATTGCCCGAAGCAGCAGCACAACTCTCCCAGTGCCAAAACAACTCCACTTGCCTCATGAACTTCACATACCATCAGCTGTCCTGGCAGCTATCTAGGAAACCCTGTTGGGTCACTTCCGGTCCCATGCCCATTGAACCCAGTGGGATGGAATCAAGCAGCTTGAGCACCCACACAAAATGAACATGGAGCTCCTCATTCAAGGCACTCAAAACTTTATGGCCAAAGACAAGTTCAGTGCCCATACCATTTCCCGCTGCCATGGAAACCAAGTGCTCTGGCAGCACATATGTCTGAAAGTGGATATGACACTTAGGGAATGGAGTGTGGTGGTGAATGGCAACTGCCCGAAGGAGCAGCACAGCTCTTCCACTGCCAAAACAACTCCACCTGCCTCATGAACTTCACATACCATCAGCTGTCCTGGCAGCTATCTAGGAAACCCTGTTGGGTCCCTTTCAGTCCCATGCCCATTGAGCCCAGTGGGATGGAATCAAGCAGCTTCAGCACCCACACAAAACGAACATGAACCTCCTCACTCAAGGCGCTCTAAATCCCACAGCCAAAGACAAGTTCAGTGCCCAAGCCATTTCCCGCTGCCATGGAAACCAAGTGCTCTGGCAGCACATATGTCTGAAAGTGGATATGACACCTAGGGAAGGGAGTGTGCTGGAGAATGGCAACTGCCCGAAGCAGCAGCACAGCTCTTCCAGTGCCAAAACAACTCCACCTACCTCATGAACTTCACATACCATCAGCTGTCCTGGCAGCTATCTAGGAAACCCTGATGGGTCACTTCCGGTCCCATGCCCATTGAGCCCAGGGGGATGTAATCAAGCAGTTTCAGCACCCACACAAAACGAACATGGAGCTCCTCACTCAAGGCGCTCAAAAGCCCACAGCCAAAGACAAGTTTAGTGCCCCAGCCATTTCCCGCTGCCATGGAAACCAAATGCTCTGGCAGCACATATGTCTGAAAGTGGATATGAGACTTAGGGAAGTGAGTGTGGTGGTGAATGGCAACTGCCCGAAGCAGCAGCACAGCTCTTCCACTGCCAAAACAACTCCACCTTCCTCATGAACTTCACATACCATCAGCTGTCCTGGCAGGTATGTTGGACACTTTGTTGGGTCACTTCCGGTCCCATGCCCATTGAGCCCATTGGGATGGAATCAAGCAGCTTCAGCACCCACACAAAATGAACATGGAGCTCCTCACTCAAGGCACTCAAAACGTCGAGGCCAAAGACAAGTTCAGTGCCCAAACCATTTCCCGCTGCCATGGAAACCAAGTGCTCTGGCAGCACATAGGTCTGAAAGTGGATATGACAATTAGGTATGGGATTGTGCTGGTGAATGGCAACTGCTCGAAGCCGCAGCACAGCTCTTCCACTGAAAAAAAAAACTCCACCTGCCTCATGAACTTCACATACCATCAGCTGTCCTGGCAGCTATCTAGGAAACCCTGTTGGGTCACTTCCAGTTCCATGCCCATTGAGCCCAGTGGGATGGAATCAAGCAGCTTCAGCACCCACACAAAACGAACATGAAGCTCCTCACTTAAGGCGTTCTAAATCCCACAGCCAAAGACAAGTTCAGTGCCCAAGCCATTTCCCGCTGCCATGGAAACCAAGTGCTCTGGCAGCACATATGTCTGAAAGTGGATATGACACCTAGGGAAGGGAGTGTGCTGGTGAATGGCAAATGCCCGAAGCAGCAGCACAGCTCTTCCACTGCCAAAACAACTCCACCTGCCTCATGAACTTCACATACCATCAGCTGTCCTGGCAGATATCTAGGAAACCCTGTTGGGTCACTTCCGGTCCCATGCCCATTGAGCTCAGTGGGATGGAATCAAGCAGCTTCAGCACCCACACAAAACGAACATGGAGCTCCTCACTCAAGGCGCTCAAAACTCCACAGCGAAAGACAAGTTCAGTGCCTATAACATTTCCCACTGCCATGGAAACCAAGTGCTCTGGCAGCACATATGTCTGAAAGTGGATATGACACCTAGGGAAGGGAGTATGGTGGTGAATGGCAACTGCCCGAAGGAGCAGCACAGCTCTTACACTGCCAAAACAACTCCACCTGCCTCATGAACTTCACATACCGTCAGCTGTCCTGGCAGCTATCTAGGAAACCCTGTTGGGTCACTTTCGGTTACATGCGCATTGAGCCCAGTGGGATGGAATCAAGCAGCTTGAGCACCCACACAAAACGAACATGAAGCTCCTCTCTCAAGGTGCTCAAAAGCCCACAGCCAAAGACAAGTTTAGTGCCCAAGCCCTTTCCCGCTGCCATGGAAACCAAGTGCTCTGGCAGCACATATGTCTGAAAGTGGATATGAGACTTAGGGAAGTGAGTGTGGTGGTGAATGGCAACTGCCTGAAGCAGCAGCACAGCTCTTCCACTGCCAAAACAACTCCACCTGCCTCATGAACTTCACATACCATCAGCTGTCCTGGCAGGTATGTTGGACACTTTGTTGGGTCACTTCCGGTCCCATGCCCATTGAGCCCAGTGGGATGGAATCAAGCAGCTTCAGCACCCACACAAATCTAACATGGAGCACCTCACTCCTGTCGCTGAAAAGCCCACAGCCAAAGACAAGTTCAGTGCCCAAGCCATTTCCCGCTGCCATGGAAACCAAGTGCTCTGGCAGCACATATGTCTGAAAGTGGATATGACACCTAGGGAAGGGAGTGTGTTGGTGAATGGCAACTGCCCGAAGCAGCAGCACAGCTCTTCCACTGCCAAAACAACTCCACCTGCCTCATGAAATTCACATACCATCAGCTGTCCTGGCAGCTATCTAGGAAACCCTGTTGGGTCACTTCCGGTCCCATGCCCATTGAGCCCAGTGGGATGGAATCAAGCAGCTTCAGCACCCACACAAAATGAACACGGAGCTCCTCACTCAAGGCACTCAAAACTTCATGGCCAAAGACAAGTTCAGTGACCAAACCATTTCCCGCTGCCATGGAAACCAAGTGCTCTAGCAGCACATATGTCTGAAAGTGCATATGACACCTAGGGAAGGGACTGTGCTGGTGAAAGGCAAATGCCCGAAGCAGCAGCACAGCTCTTCCAGTGCCAAAACAACTCCACCTGCCTCATGAGCTTCACATACCACCAGCTGTCATGGCAGGTATGTTGGACACCCTGTTGGGTCACTTCCAGTCCCATGCCCATTGAGCCCAGTGGGATGGAATCAAGCAGCTTCAGCACCCACACAAAACTAACATGGAGCTACTCACACAAGGCGCTAAAAACCTCACGACCAAAGACAAGTTCAGTGCCGAAGCCATTTCCCGCTGCCATGGAAACCAAGTGCTCTGGCAGCACATATGTCTGAAAGTGGATATGACACCTAGGGAAGGGAGTGTGCTGGTGAATGGCAAATGCCCGAAGCAGCAGCACAGCTCTTACACTGCCAAAACAACTCCACCTGACTCATGAACTTCACATAGCATCAGCTGTCCTGGCAGCTATCTAGGAAACCCTGTTGGCTCACTTCCGGTCCCATGCCATTGAGCCCAGTGGGATGGAATCAAGCAGCTTCAGCACCCACACAAAACTAGCATGGAGCTCCTCACTCAAGGCGCTCAAAACTCCACAGCCAAAGACAAGTTTAGTGCCCAAGCCATTTCCCGCTGCCGTGGAAACCAAGTGCTCTGGCAGCACATATGTCTGAAAGTGGATATGACACCTAGGGAAGGGAGTGTGTTGGTGAATGGCAACGGCCCGAAGCAACAGCACAGCTCTTCCACTGCCAAAACAACTCCACCTGCCTCATGAACTTCACATACCATCAGCTTTCCTGGCAGCTATCTAGGAAACCCTGTTGGGTCACTTCCGGTCCCATGCCCATTGAGCCCATTGGGATGGAATCAAGCAGCTTCAGCACCAACACAAAATAAACACAGAGCTCCTCACTCCAGGCACTCAAAACTTCATGGCCAAAGACAAGTTCAGTGCCTGTACCATTTCCCGCTGCCATGGAAACCAAGTGCTCTGGCAGCACATATGTCTGAAAGTGGATATGACACCTAGGGAAGGGACTGTGCTGGTGAAAGGCAACTGCCTGAAGCAGCAGCACAGCTCTTCCAGTGCCAAAACAACTCCACCTGCCTCATGAGCTTCACATACCATCAGCTTTCCTGGCAGGTATGTTGGACACCCTGTTGGATCACTTCCAATCCCATGCCCATTGAGCCCAGTGGGATGGAATCAAGCAGCTTCAGCACCCACACAAATCTAACATGGAGCTACTCACACAAGGCGCTAAAAACCTCACGGCCAAAGACAAGTTCAGTGCCCAAGCCATTTCCCGCTGCCATGGAAACCAAGTGCTCTGGCAGCACATATGTCTGAAAGTGGATATGACACCTAGGGAAGGGAGTGTGCTGGTTAATGGCAACTGCCCGAGGCAGCAGCACAGCTCTTCCAGTGCCAAAACAACTCCACCTGCCTCATGAACTTCACATACCATCAGCTGTCCTGGCATGTATGTTGGACACCCTGTTGGCTCACTTCCAGTCCCATGCCCATTGAGCCCAGTGGGATGGAATCAAGCAGCTTCAGCACCCACACAAAACTAACATGGAGCTCCTCACTCCAGGCGCTCAAAACTCCACGGCCAAAGACAAGTTCAGTGCCCAAGCCATTTCCCGCTGCCATGGAAACCAAGTGCTCTGGCAGCACATATGTCTGAAATTGGATATGACACCTAGGGAAGGGAGTGTGCTGGTGAATGGCAACTGCCCGAAGCAGCAGCACAGCTCTTCCACTGCCAAAACAACTCCACCTGCCTCATGAACTTCACATACCATCAGCTGTCCTGGCAGGTAAGTTGGACACCCTGTTGGGTCACTTCCGGTCCCATGCCCATTGAGCCCAGTGGGATGGAATCAAGCAGCTTCAGCACCCACACAAAACGAACATGGAGCTCCTCACTCAAGGCGCTCAAAACTCCACAGCCAAAGACAAGTTCAGTGCCCAAGCCATTTCCCGCTGCCATGGAAACCAAGTGCTCTGGCAGCACATATGTCTGAAAGTGGATATGACACCTAGGGAAGGGAGTGTGGTGGTGAATGGCAACTGCCCGAAGCAGCAGCATAGCTCTTCCACTGCCAAAACAACTCCACCTGCCTCATGAACTTCACATACCATCAGCTGTCCTGGCAACTATCTAGGAAACCCTGTTGGGTCACTTCCGGTTCCATGCACATTGAGCCCAGTGGGATGGAATCAAGCAGCTTGAGCACCCACACAAAACTAACATGGAGCTCCTCATCAAGGAGCCTAAAAGCCCACAGCCAAAGACAAGTTCAGTGCCTACCATTTCCCGCTGCCATGGAAACCAAGTTCTTTTGCAGCACATATGTCTGAAATTGGATATGACACCTAGGGAAGGGAGTGTGCTGGTGAATGGCAACTGCCTGAAGCAGCAGCACAGCTCTTCCACTGCCAAAACAACCCCGCATGCCTCATGAACTTCACATACCATCAGCTGTCCTGGCAGCTATCTAGGAAACCCTGTTGGGTCACATCCGGTCCCATGCCCATTGAGCCCAGTGGGATGGAATCAAGCAGCTTCAGCACCCACACAAAACGAACATGGAGCTCCTCACTCAAGGCGCTCAAAACTCCACGGCCAAAGACAAGTTCAGTGCCCAAGCCATTTCCCGCTGCCATGGAAACCACGTGCTCGGGCAGTACATATATCTGAAAGTGGATATGACACCTAGGGAAGGGAGTGTGTTGGTGAATGGCAACTGTCCGAAGCAGCGGCACAGCTCTTCCACTGCCAAAACAACTCCACCTGCCTCATGAACTTCACATACCATCAGCTGTCCTGGCAGCTATCTAGGAAACCCTGTTGGGTCACTTCCGGTCCCATGCCCATTGAGCCCAGTGGGATGGAATCAAGCAGCTTGAGCACCCACACAAAACGAACATGGAGCTCCTCACTCAAGGCGCTCAAAACTCCACGGCCAAAGACAAGTTCAGTGCCCAAGCCATTTCCCGCTGCCATGGAAACCAAGTGCTCTGGCAGCACATATGTCTGAAAGTGGATATGACACCTAGGGAAGGGAGTGTGCTGGTGAATGTAAACTGCCTGAAGCAGCAGCACAGTTCTTCCAGAGCCAAAAGAACTTCACCTGCCTCATGAACTTCACATACCATCAGCTGTCCTGGCAGCTATCTAGGAAACCCTGTTGGGTCACTTCCGGTCCCATGCCCATTGAGCCCAGTGGGATGGAATCAAGCAGCTTCAGCACCCACACAAAACGAACATGGAGCTCCTCACTCAAGGCGCTCAAAACACCACAGCCAAAGACAAGTTCAGTGCCCAAGCCATTTCCCGCTGCCATGGAAACCAAGTGCTCTGGCAGCACATATGTCTGAAAGTGGATATGACACCTAGGGAAGGGAGTGTGTTGGTGAATGGCAACTGCCCGAAGCAGCAGCACAGCTCTTCCAGTGCCAAAACAACTCCACCTGCCTCATGAACTTCACATACCATCAGCTGTCCTGGCAGCTATCTAGAAAACCCTGTTGGGTCACTTCCAGTCCCATGCCCATTGAGCCCAGTGGGATGGAATCAAGCAGCTTGAGCACCCACACAAAACGAACATGGAGCTCCTCACTCAAGGCGCTCAAAACTCCATGGCCAAAGACAAGTTCAGTGCCCAAGCCATTTCCTGCTGCCATGGAAACCAAGTGCTCTGGCAGCACATATGTCTGAAAGTGGATATGACACCTAGGGAAGGGAGTGTGCTGGTGAATGGCAACTGTCCGAAGCAGCAGCACAGCTCTTCACTGCCAAAACAACTCCACCTGCCTCATGAACTTCACATACCATCAGCTGTCCTGGCAGCTATCTAGGAAACCCTGTTGGCTCACTTCCGGTCCCATGCCCATTGAGCCCAGTGGGATGGAATCAAGCAGCTTCAGCACCCACACAAAACGAACATGGAGCTCCTCACTCAAGGCACACAAAACTCCACAGCCAAAGACAAGTTCAGTGCCCAAGCCATTTCCTGCTGCCATGGAAACCAAGTGCTCTGGCAGCACATATGTCTGAAAGTGGATATGACACCTAGGGAAGGGAGTGTGCTGGTGAATGGCAACTGCCCGAAGGAGCAGCACAGCTCTTCCACTGCCAAAACAACTCCACCTGCCTCATGAACTTCACATACCATCAGCTGTCCTGGCAGCTATCTAGGAAACCTTGTTGGGTCACTTCCGGTCCCATGCCCATTGAGCCCAGTGGGATGGAATCAAGCAGCTTGAGCACCCACACAAAACGAACATGGAGCTCCTCACTCAAGGCGCTCAAAACTTCACGGCCAAAGACAAGTTCAGTGCCCAAGCCATTTCCCGCTGCCATGGAAACCAAGTGCTCTGGCAGCACATATGTCTGAAAGTGGATATGACACCTAGGGAAGGGAGTGTGTTGGTGAATGGCAACTGCCCAAAGCAGCCACACAGCTCTTTCACTGCCAAAACAACTCACCTGCCTCATGAACTTCACATACCATCAGCTGTCCTGGCAGCTATCTAGGAAACCCTGTTGGCTCACTTCCGGTCCCATGCCCATTGAGCCCAGTGGGATGGATTCAAGCAGCTTGAGCAGCCACACAAAACGAACATGGAGCTCCTCACTCAAGGCGCTCAAAACTCCACGGCCAAAGACAAGTTCAGTGCCCAAGCCATTTCCCGCTGCCATGGAAACCAAGTGCTCTGGCAGCACATATGTCTGAAAGTGGATATGACACCTAGGGAAGGGAGTGTGCTGGTGAATGGCAACTGCCTGAAGTAGCAGCACAGCTCTTCCAGTGCCAAAACAACTCACCTGCCTCATGAACTTCACATACCATCAGCTGTCCTGGCAGCTATCTAGGAAACCCTGTTGGGTCACTTCCGGTCCCATGCCCATTGAGCCCAGTGGGATGCAATCAAGCAGCTTCAGCACCCACACAAAACGAACATGGAGCTCCTCACTCAAGGCGCTCAAAACTGCACAGCCAAAGACAAGTTCAGTGCCCAAGCCATTTCCCGCTGCCATGGAAACCAAGTGCTCTGGCAGCACATATGTCTGAAAGTGGATATGACACCTAGGGAAGGGAGTGTGCTGGTGAATGGCAACTGCCCGAAGCAGCAGCACAGCTCTTCCAGTGCCAAAACAACTCCACCTGCCTCATGAACTTCACATACCATCAGCTGTCCTGGCAGCTATCTAGGAAACCATGTTGGCTCACTTCCGGTCCCATGCCCATTGAGCCCAGTGGGATGGAATCAAGCAGCTTCAGCACCCACACAAAACGAACATGGAGCTCCTCACTCAAGGCGCTCAAAACTTCACGGCCAAAGACAAGTTCAGTGCCCAAGCCATTTCCCTCTGCCATGGAAACCAAGTGCTCTGGCAGCACATATGTCTGAAAGTGGATATGACACCTAGGGAAGGGAGTGTGCTGGTGAATGGCAACTGCCCGAAGCAGCAGCACAGCTCTTCCACTGCCAAAACAACTCCACCTGCCTCATGAACTTCACATACCATCAGCTGTCCTGGCAGCTATCTAGGAAACCCTGTTGGGTCACTTCCGGTCCCATGCCCATTGAGCCCAGTGGGATGGAATCAAGCAGCTTCAGCACCCACACAAAACGAACATGGAGCTCCTCACTCAAGGCGCACAAAACTCCACAGCCAAAGACAAGTTCAGTGCCCAAGCCATTTCCCTCTGCCATGGAAACCAAGTGCTCTGGCAGCACATATGTCTGAAAGTGGATATGACACCTAGGCAAGGGAGTGTGTTGGTGAATGGCAACTGCCCGAAGCAGCAGCACAGCTCTTCCAGTGCCAAAACAACTCCACCTGCCTCATGAACTTCACATACCATCAGCTGTCCTGGCAGCTATCTAGGAAACCTTGTTGGGTCACTTCCGGTCCCATGCCCATTGAGCCCAGTGGGATGGAATCAAGCAGCTTGAGCACCCACACAAAACGAACATGGAGCTCCTCACTCAAGGCACACAAAACTCCACGGCCAAAGACAAGTTCAGTGCCCAAGCCATTTCCCGCTGCCATGGAAACCAAGTGCTCTGGCAGCACATATGTCTGAAAGTGGATATGACACCTAGGGAAGGGAGTGTGTTGGTGAATGGCAACTGCCCGAAGCAGCAGCACAGCTCTTCCAGTGCCAAAACAACTCCACCTGCCTCATGAACTTCACATACCATCAGCTGTCCTGGCAGCTATCTAGGAAACCCTGTTGGGTCACTTCCGGTCCCATGCCCATTGAGCCCAGTGGGATGGAATCAAGCAGCTTCAGCACCCACACAGATCTAACATGGAGCTCGTCACTCAAGGCGCTCAAAACTGCACAGCCAAAGACAAGTTCAGTGCCCAAGCCATTTCCCGCTGCCATGGAAACCAAGTGCTCTGGCAGCACATATGTCTGAAAGTGGATATGACACCTAGGGAAGGGAGTGTGCTGGTGAATGGCAACTGCCGGAGTAGCAGCACAGCTCTTCCAGTGCCAAAACAACTCACCTGCCTCATGAACTTCACATACCATCAGCTGTCCTGGCAGCTATCTAGGAAACCCTGTTGGGTCACTTCCGGTCCCATGCCCATTGAGCCCAGTGGGATGGAATCAAGCAGCTTGAGCACCCACACAAAACGAACATGGAGCTCCTCACTCAAGGCGCTCAAAACTCCACGGCCAAAGACAAGTTTAGTGCCCAAGCCATTTCCCGCTGCCATGGAAACCAAGTGCTCTGGCAGCACATATGTCTGAAAGTGGATATGACACCTAGGGAAGGGAGTGTGCTCGTGAATGGCAACTGTCCGAAGCAGTAGCCACACAGCTCTTTCACTGCCAAAACAACTCCACCTGCCTCATGAACTTCACATACCATCAGCTGTCCTGGCAGCTATCTAGGAAACCATGTTGGGTCACTTCCGGTCCCATGCCCATTGAGCCCAGTGGGATGGAATCAAGCAGCTTGAGCACCCACACAAAACGAACATGGAGCTCCTCACTCAAGGCGCTCAAAACTCCACGGCCAAAGACAAGTTCAGTGCCCAAGCCATTTCCCGCTGCCATGGAAACCAAGTGCTCTGGCAGCACATATGTCTGAAAGTGGATATGACACCTAGGCAAGGGAGTGTGCTGGTGAATGGCAACTGCCCGAAGCAGCAGCACAGCTCTTCCACTGCCAAAACAACTCCAACTGCCTCATGAACTTCACATACCATCAGCTGTCCTGGCAGCTCTCTAGGAAACCCTGTTGGGTCACTACCGATCACATGTCCATTGAGCCCAGTGGGATGGAATCAAGCAGCTTGAGCACCCACACAAAACGAACATGAAGCTCCTCACTCAAGGCGCTCAAAACTCCACGGCCAAAGACAAGTTCAGTGCCGAAACCATTTCCCGCTGCCATGGAAACCAAGTGCTCTGGCAAGCACATATGTCTGAAAGTGGATATGACACCTAGGGAAGGGAGTGTGTTGGTTAATGGCAACTGCCTGAAGCAGCAGCACAGCTCTTCCAGTGCCAAAACAACTCTGCCTGCCTCATGAACTTCACATACCATCTGCTGTCCTGGCAGCTCTCTAGGAAACCCTGTAGGGTCACTTCCGGTCCCATGCCCATTGAGCCCAGTGGGATGGAATCAAGCAGCTTCAGCACCCACACAAACCGAACATGGAGCTCCTCACTCAAGGCGCTCAAAACTAGTTGGCGAAAGACAAGTTCAGTGCCCAAGCCATTTCCCGCTGACATGGAAACCAAGTGCTCTGGCAGCACATATGTCTGAAAGTGGATATGACACCTAGGCAAGGGAGTGTGCTCGTGAATGGCAACTGCCCGAAGCAGCAGCACAGCTCTTCCACTGAGAAAACAACTCCACCTGCCTCATGAACTTCACATACCATCAGCTGAACTGGCAGCTATCTAGGAAACCCTGTTGGGTCACTTCCGGTCCCATGCCCATTGAGCCCAGTGGGATGGAATCAAGCAGCTTGAGCACCCACACAAAACGAACATGAAGCTCCTCACTCAAGGCGCTCAAAACTAGTTGGCGAAAGACAAGTTCAGTGCCCAAGCCATTTCCTGCTGCCATGGAAACCAAGTGCTCTGGCAGCACATATGTCTGAAAGTGGATATGACACCTAGGGAAGGGAGTGTGCTGGTGAATGGCAACTGTCCGAAGCAGCAGCACAGCTCTTCACTGCCAAAACAACTCCACCTGCCTCATGAACTTCACATACCATCAGCTGTCCTGGCAGCTATCTAGGAAACCCTGTTGGCTCACTTCCGGTCCCATGCCCATTGAGCCCAGTGGGATGGAATCAAGCAGCTTCAGCACCCACACAAAACGAACATGGAGCTCCTCACTCAAGGCGCACAAAACTCCACAGCCAAAGACAAGTTCAGTGCCCAAAGCCATTTCCTGCTGCCATGGAAACTAAGTGCTCTGGCAGCACATATGTCTGAAAGTGGATATGACACCTAGGGAAGGGAGTGTGCTGGTGAATGGCAACTGCCCGAAGTAGCAGCACAGCTCTTCCACTGCCAAAACAACTCCACCTGCCTCATGAACTTCACATACCATCAGCTGTCCTGGCAGCTATCTAGGAAACACTGTTGGGTCACTTCCGGTCCCATGCCCATTGAGCCCAGTGGGATGGAATCAAGCAGCTTGAGCACCCACACAAAACGAACATGGAGCTCCTCACTCAAGGCGCTCAAAACTCCACGGCCAAAGACAAGTTCAGTGCCGAAGCCATTTCCCGCTGCCATGGAAACCAAGTGCTCTGGCAGCACATATGTCTGAAAGTGGATATGACACCTAGGGAAGGGAGTGTATTGGTGAATGGCAACTGCCCAAAGTAGCAACACAGCTCTTTCACTGCCAAAACAACTCACCTGCCTCATGAACTTCACATACCATCAGCTGTCCTGGCAGCTATCTAGGAAACCCTGTTGGGTCACTTCCGGTCCCATGCCCATTGAGCCCAGTGGGATGGAATCAAGCAGCTTGAGCACCCACACAAAACGAACATGGAGCTCCTCACTCAAGGCGCTCAAAACTCCACGGCCAAAGACAAGTTCAGTGCCCAAGCCATTTCCCGCTGCCATGGAAACCAAGTGCTCTGGCAGCACATATGTCTGAAAGTGGATATGACACCTAGGGAAGGGAGTGTGCTGGTGAATGGCAACTGCCTGAAGTAGCAGCACAGCTCTTCCAGTGCCAAAACAACTCACCTGCCTCATGAACTTCACATACCATCAGCTGTCCTGGCAGCTATCTAGGAAACCCTGTTGGGTCACTTCCGGTCCCATGCCCATTGAGCCCAGTGGGATGCAATCAAGCAGCTTCAGCACCCACACAAAACGAACATGGAGCTCCTCACTCAAGGCGCTCAAAACTCCACGGCCAAAGACAAGTTCAGTGCCCAAGCCATTTCCCGCTGCCATGGAAACCAAGTGCTCTGGCAGCACATATGTCTGAAAGTGGATATGACACCTAGGGAAGGGAGTGTGTTGGTGAATGGCAACTGCCCGAAGCAGCAGCACAGCTCTTCCAGTGCCAAAACAACTCCACCTGCCTCATGAACTTCACATACCATCAGCTGTCCTGGCAGCTATCTAGGAAACCCTGTTGGCTCACTTCCGGTCCCATGCCCATTGAGCCCAGTGGGATGGATTCAAGCAGCTTCAGCACCCACACAAAACGAACATGGAGCTCCTCACTCAAGGCGCTCAAAACTCCACGGCCAAAGACAAGTTCAGTGCCCAAGCCATTTCCCGCTGCCATGGAAACCAAGTGCTCTGGCAGCACATATGTCTGAAAGTGGATATGACACCTAGGGAAGGGAGTGTGTTGGTGAATGGCAACTGCCCAAAGCAGCAACACAGCTCTTTCACTGCCAAAACAACTCACCTGCCTCATGAACTTCACATACCATCAGCTGTCCTGGCAGCTATCTAGGAAACCCTGTTGGGTCACTTCCGGTCCCATGCCCATTGAGCCCAGTGGGATGGATTCAAGCAGCTTGAGCAGCCACACAAAACGAACATGGAGCTCCTCACTCAAGGCGCTCAAAACTCCACGGCCAAAGACAAGTTCAGTGCCCAAGCCATTTCCCGCTGCCATGGAAACCAAGTGCTCTGGCAGCACATATGTCTGAAAGTGGATATGACACCTAGGGAAGGGAGTGTGCTGGTGAATGGCAACTGCCTGAAGTAGCAGCACAGCTCTTCCAGTGCCAAAACAACTCACCTGCCTCATGAACTTCACATACCATCAGCTGTCCTGGCAGCTATCTAGGAAACCCTGTTGGGTCACTTCCGGTCCCATGCCCATTGAGCCAAGTGGGATGCAATCAAGCAGCTTCAGCACCCACACAAAACGAACATGGAGCTCCTCACTCAAGGCGCTCAAAACTGCACAGCCAAAGACAAGTTCAGTGCCCAAGCCATTTCCCGCTGCCATGGAAACCAAGTGCTCTGGCAGCACATATGTCTGAAAGTGGATATGACACCTAGGGAAGGGAGTGTGCTGGTGAATGGCAACTGCCCGAAGCAGCAGCACAGCTCTTCCACTGCCAAAACAACTCCACCTGCCTCATGAACTTCACATACCATCAGCTGTCCTGGCAGCTATCTAGGAAACCGTGTTGGCTCACTTCCGGTCCCATGCCCATTGAGCCCAGTGGGATGGAATCAAGCAGCTTCAGCACCCACACAAAACGAACATGGAGCTCCTCACTCAAGGCGCTCAAAACTTCACGGCCAAAGACAAGTTCAGTGCCCAAGCCATTTCCCGCTGCCATGGAAACCAAGTGCTCTGGCAGCACATATGTCTGAAAGTGGATATGACACCTAGGGAAGGGAGTGTGCTGGTGAAAGGCAACTGCCCGAAGCAGCAGCACAGCTCTTCCACTGCCAAAACAACTCCACCTGCCTCATGAACTTCACATACCATCAGCTGTCCTGGCAGCTATCTAGGAAACCCTGTTGGGTCACTTCCGGTCCCATGCCCATTGAGCCCAGTGGGATGGAATCAAGCAGCTTGAGCACCCACACAAAACGAACATGGAGCTCCTCACTCAAGGCGCTCAAAACTCCACGGCCAAAGACAAGTTCAGTGCCCACGCCATTTCCCGCTGCCATGGAAACCAAGTGCTCTGGCAGCACATATGTCTGAAAGTGGATATGACACCTAGGGAAGGGAGTGTGCTGGTGAATGGCAACTGTCCGAAGCAGCAGCACAGCTCTTCCACTGCCAAAAGAACTCCAACTGCCTCATGAACTTCATATACCATCAGCTGTCCTGACAGCTATCTAGGAAACCCTGTTGGGTCACTTCCGATCACATGTCCATTGAGCCCAGTGGGATGGAATCAAGCAGCTTGAGCACCCACACAAAACGAACATGAAGCTCCTCACTCAAGGCGCTCAAAACTCCACGGCCAAAGACAAGTTCAGTGCCGAAACCATTTCCCGCTGCCATGGAAACCAAGTGCTCTGGCAAGCACATATGTCTGAAAGTGGATATGACACCTAGGGAAGGGAGTGTGTTGGTGAATGGCAACTGCCTGAAGCAGCAGCACACTTCTTCCACTGCCAAAACAACTCCACCTGCCTCATGAACTTCACATACCATCAGCTGTCCTGGCAGCTATCTAGGAAACCCTGTTGGGTCACTTCCGGTCCCATGCCCATTGAGCCCAGTGGGATGGAATCAAGCAGCTTGAGCACCCACACAAAACGAACATGGAGCTCCTCACTCAAGGTGCTGCAAACTCCACAGCCAAAGACAAGTTCAGTGCCCAAGCCATTTCCCGCTGCCATGGAAACCAAGTGCTCTGGCAGCACATATGTCTGAAAGTGGATATGACACCTATGGAAGGGAGTGTGTTGGTGAATGGCAACTGCCCGAAGCAGCAGCACAGCTCTTCCAATGCCAAAACAACTCCACCTGCCTCATGAACTTCACATACCATCAGCTGTCCTGGCAGCTATCTAGGAAACCCTGTTGGGTCACATCCGGTCCCATGCCCATTGAGCCCAGTGGGATGGAATCAAGCAGCTTCAGCACCCACACAAAACGAACATGGAACTCCTCACTCAAGGCGCTCAAAACTACTTGGCGAAAGACAAGTTCAGTGCCCAAGCTATTTCCCGCTGCCATGGAAACCAAGTGCTCTGGCAGCACATATGTCTGAAAGTGGATATGACACCTAGGCAAGGGAGTGTGTTGGTGAATGGCAACTGCCCGAAGCAGCAGCACAGCTCTTCCACTGCCAAAACAACTCCACCTGCCTCATGAACTTCACATACCATCAGCTGTCCTGGCAGCTATCTAGGAAACCCTGTTGGGTCACTTCCGGTCCCATGCCCATTGAGCCCAGTGGGATGCAATCAAGCAGCTTCAGCACCCACACAAAACGAACATGGAGCTCCTCACTCAAGGCGCTCAAAACTCCACGGCCAAAGACAAGTTCAGTGCCCAAGCCATTTCCCGCTGCCATGGAAACCAAGTGCTCTGGCAGCACATATGTCTGAAAGTGGATATGACACCTAGGGAAGGGAGTGTGTTGGTTAATGGCAACTGCCTGAAGCAGCAGCACAGCTCTTCCAGTGCCAAAACAACTCTGCCTGCCTCATGAACTTCACATACCATCTGCTGTCCTGGCAGCTCTCTAGGAAACCCTGTAGGGTCACTTCCGGTCCCATGCCCATTGAGCCCAGTGGGATGGAATCAAGCAGCTTCAGCACCCACACAAACCGAACATGGAGCTCCTCACTCAAGGCGCTCAAAACTAGTTGGCGAAAGACAAGTTCAGTGCCCAAGCCATTTCCCGCTGCCATGGAAACCAAGTGCTCTGGCAGCACATATGTCTGAAAGTGGATATGACACCTAGGCAAGGGAGTGTGCTCGTGAATGGCAACTGCCCGAAGCAGCAGCACAGCTCTTCCACTGAGAAAACAACTCCACCTGCCTCATGAACTTCACATACCATCAGCTGTCCTGGCAGCTATCTAGGAAACCCTGTTGGGTCACTTCCGGTCCCATGCCCATTGAGCCCTGTGGGATCGAATCAAGCAGCTTGAGCACCCACACAAAACGAACATGAAGCTCCTCACTCAAGGCGCTCAAAACTAGTTGGCGAAAGACAAGTTCAGTGCCCAAGCCATTTCCTGCTGCCATGGAAACCAAGTGCTCTGGCAGCACATATGTCTGAAAGTGGATATGACACCTAGGGAAGGGAGTGTGCTGGTGAATGGCAACTGTCCGAAGCAGCAGCACAGCTCTTCACTGCCAAAACAACTCCACCTGCCTCATGAACTTCACATACCATCAGCTGTCCTGGCAGCTATCTAGGAAACCCTGTTGGCTCACTTCCGGTCCCATGCTCATTGAGCCCAGTGGGATGGAATCAAGCAGCTTCAGCACCCACACAAAACGAACATGGAGCTCCTCACTCAAGGCGCACAAAACTCCACGGCCAAAGACAAGTTCAGTGCCCAAGCCATTTCCTGCTGCCATGGAAACCAAGTGCTCTGGCAGCACATATGTCTGAAAGTGGATATGACACCTAGGGAAGGGAGTGTGCTGGTGAATGGCAACTGCCCGAAGTAGCAGCACAGCTCTTCCACTGCCAAAACAACTCCACCTGCTTCATGAACTTCACATACCATCAGCTGTCCTGGCAGCTATCTAGGAAACCTTGTTGGGTCACTTCCGGTCCCATGCCCATTGAGCCCAGTGGGATGGAATCAAGCAGCTTGAGCACCCACACAAAACGAACATGGAGCTCCTCACTCAAGGCGCTCAAAACTCCACGGCCAAAGACAAGTTCAGTGCCCAAGCCATTTCCCGCTGCCATGGAAACCAAGTGCTCTGGCAGCACATATGTCTGAAAGTGGATATGACACCTAGGGAAGGGAGTGTATTGGTGAATGGCAACTGCCCAAAGCAGCAACACAGCTCTTTCACTGCCAAAACAACTCACCTGCCTCATGAACTTCACATACCATCAGCTGTCCTGGCAGCTATCTAGGAAACCCTGTTGGGTCACTTCCGGTCCCATGCCCATTGAGCCCAGTGGGATGGAATCAAGCAGCTTCAGCACCCACACAAAACGAACATGGAGCTCCTCACTCAAGGCGCTCAAAACTCCACGGCCAAAGACAAGTTCAGTGCCCAAGCCATTTCCCGCTGCCATGGAAACCAAGTGCTCTGGCAGCACATATGTCTGAAAGTGGATATGACACCTAGGGAAGGGAGTGTGCTGGTGAATGGCAACTGCCTGAAGTAGCAGCACAGCTCTTCCAGTGCCAAAACAACTCATCTGCCTCATGAACTTCACATACCATCAGCTGTCCTGGCAGCTATCTAGGAAACCCTGTTGGGTCACTTCCGGTCCCATGCCCATTGAGCCCAGTGGGATGCAATCAAGCAGCTTCAGCACCCACACAAAACGAACATGGAGCTCCTCACTCAAGGCGCTCAAAACTCCACGGCCAAAGACAAGTTCAGTGCCCAAGCCATTTCCCGCTGCCATGGAAACCAAGTGCTCTGGCAGCACATATGTCTGAAAGTGGATATGACACCTAGGGAAGGGAGTGTGCTGGTGAATGGCAACTGCCCGAAGCAGCAGCACAGCTCTTCCAGTGCCAAAACAACTCCACCTGCCTCATGAACTTCACATACCATCAGCTGTCCTGGCAGCTATCTAGGAAACCCTGTTGGCTCACTTCCGGTCCCATGCCCATTGAGCCCAGTGGGATGGAATCAAGCAGCTTCAGCACCCACACAAAACGAACATGGAGCTCCTCACTCAAGGCGCTCAAAATTTCACGGCCAAAGACAAGTTCAGTGCCCAAGCCATTTCCCTCTGCCATGGAAACCAAGTGCTCTGGCAGCACATATGTCTGAAAGTGGATATGACACCTAGGGAAGGGAGTGTGCTGGTGAATGGCAACTGCCCGAAGCAGCAGCACAGCTCTTCCACTGCCAAAACAACTCCACCTGCCTCATGAACTTCACATACCATCAGCTGTCCTGGCAGCTATCTAGGAAACCCTGTTGGGTCACTTCCGGTCCCATGCCCATTGAGCCCAGTGGGATGGAACCATGCAGCTTCAGCACCCAAACAAAACGAACATGGAGCTCCTCACTCAAGGCGCACAAAACTCCACGGCCAAAGACAAGTTCAGTGCCCAAGCCATTTCCCGCTGCCATGGAAACCAAGTGCTCTGGCAGCACATATGTCTGAAAGTGGATATGACACCTAGGGAAGGGAGTGTGCTGGTGAATGGCAACTGCCCGAAGCAGCAGCACATCTCTTCCAGTGCCAAAACAACTCCACCTGCCTCATGAACTTCACATACCATCAGCTGTCCTGGCAGCTATCTAGGAAACCTTGTTGGGTCACTTCCGGTCCCATGCCCATTGAGCCCAGTGGGATGGAATCAAGCAGCTTGAGCACCCACACAAAACGAACATGGAGCTCCTCACTCAAGGCACACAAAACTCCACGGCCAAAGACAAGTTCAGTGCCCAAGCCATTTCCCGCTGCCATGGAAACCAAGTGCTCTGGCAGGACATATGTCTGAAAGTGGATATGACACCTAGGGAAGGGAGTGTGCTGGTGAATGGCAACTGCCCGAAGCAGCAGCACAGCTCTTCCACTGCCAAAACAACTCCACCTGCCTCATGAACTTCACATACCATCAGCTGTCCTGGCAGCTATCTAGGAAACCCTGTTGGGTCACTTCCGGTCCCATGCCCATTGAGCCCAGTGGGATGCAATCAAGCAGCTTGAGCACCCACACAAAACGAACATGGAGCTCCTCAGTCAAGGCGCTCAAAACTCCACGGCCAAAGACAAGTTCAGTGCCCAAGCCATTTCCCGCTGCCATGGAAACCAAGTGCTCTGGCAGCACATATGTCTGAAAGTGGATATGACACCTAGGGAAGGGAGTGTGCTGGTGAATGGCAACTGCCTGAAGTAGCAGCACAGCTCTTCCACTGCCAAAACAACTCACCTGCCTCATGAACTTCACATACCATCAGCTGTCCTGGCAGCTATCTAGGAAACCATGTTGGGTCACTTCCGGTCCCATGCCCATTGAGCCCAGTGGGATGGAATCAAGCAGCTTCAGCACCCACACAGATCTAACATGGAGCTCCTCACTCAAGGCGCTCAAAACTCCACGGCCAAAGACAAGTTTAGTGCCCAAGCCATTTCCCGCTGCCATGGAAACCAAGTGCTCTGGCAGCACATATGTCTGAAAGTGGATATGACACCTAGGGAAGGGACTGTGCTCGTGAATGGCAACTGTCCGAAGCAGGGGCACAGCTCTTCAAGTGCCAAAACAACTCCACCTGCCTCATGAACTTCACATACCATCAGCTGTCCTGGCAGCTATCTAGGAAACCCTGTTGGGTCACTTCCGGTCCCATGCCCATTGAGCCCAGTGGGATGGAATCAAGCAGCTTGAGCACCCACACAAAACGAACATGGAGCTCCTCACTCAAGGCGCTCAAAACTGCACAGCCAAAGACAAGTTCAGTGCCCAAGCCATTTCCCGCTGCCATGGAAACCAAGTGCTCTGGCAGGACATATGTCTGAAAGTGGATATGACACCTAGGGAAGGGAGTGTGTTGGTGAATGGCAACTGCCCGAAGCAGCAGCACAGCTCTTTCACTGCCAAAACAACTCACCTGCCTCATGAACTTCACATACCATCAGCTGTCCTGGCAGCTATCTAGGAAACCCTGTTGGGTCACTTCCGGTCCCATGCCCATTGAGCCCAGTGGGATGGAATCAAGCAGCTTCAGCACCCACACAAAACGAACATGGAGCTCCTCACTCAAGGCGCTCAAAACTCCACGGCCAAAGACAAGTTTAGTGCCCAAGCCATTTCCCGCTGCCATGGAAACCAAGTGCTCTGGCAGCACATATGTCTGAAAGTGGATATGACACCTAGGGAAGTGACTGTGCTCGTGAATGGCAACTGTCCGAAGCAGCAGCACAGCTCTTCCACTGCCAAAACAACTCCAGCTGCCTCATGCACTTCACATACCATCAGCTGTCCTGGCAGCTATCTAGGAAACCCTGTTGGGTCACTTCCGGTCCCATGCCCATTGAGCCCAGTGGGATGGAATCAAGCAGCTTGAGCACCCACACAAAACGAACATGGAGCTCCTCACTCAAGGCGCTCAAAACTGCACAGCCAAAGACAAGTTCAGTGCCCAAGCCATTTCCCGCTGCCATGGAAACCAAGTGCTCTGGCAGCACATATGTCTGAAAGTGGATATGACACCTAGGGAAGGGAGTGTGTTGGTGAATGGCAACGGCCCGTAGCAGCAGCACAGCTCTTCCACTGCCAAAACAACTCACCTGCCTCATGAACTTCACATACCATCAGCTGTCCTGGCAGCTATCTAGGAAACCATGTTGGGTCACTTCCGGTCCCATGCCCATTGAGCCCAGTGGGATGGAATCAAGCAGCTTCAGCACCCACACAAAACGAACATGGAGCTCCTCACTCAAGGCGCTCAAAACTACATGGCGAAAGACAAGTTCAGTGCCCAAGCCATTTCCCGCTGGCATGGAAACCAAGTGCTCTGGCAGCACATATGTCTGAAAGTGGATGTGACACCTAGGGAAGGGAGTGTGTTGGTGAATGGCAACGGCCCGAAGCAGCAGCACAGCTCTTCCACTTCCAAAACAACTCCAACTGCCTCATGAACTTCACATACCATCAGCTGTCCTGGCAGCTATCTAGGAAACCATGTTGGCTCACTTCCGGTCCCATGCCCATTGAGCCCAGTGGGATGCAATCAAGCAGCTTGAGCACCCACACAAAACGAACATGGAGCTCCTCACTCAAGGCGCTCAAAACTACATGGCGAAAGACAAGTTCAGTGCCCAAGCCATTTCCCGCTGCCATGGAAACCAAGTGCTCTGGCAGCACATATGTCTGAAAGTGGATATGACACTTAGGGAAGTGAGTGTGTTGGTGAATGGCAACTGCCCGAAGCAGCAGCACAGCTCTTCCACTGACAAAACAACTCCAACTGCCTCATGAACTTCACATACCATCAGCTGTCCTGGCAGCTATCTAGGAAACCCTGTTGGCTCACTTCCGGTCCCATGCCCATTGAGCCCAGTGGGACGGAATCAAGCAGCTTCAGCACCCACACAAAACGAACATGGAGCTCCTCACTCAAGGCGCTCAAAACTACATGGCGAAAGATAAGTTCAGTGCCCAAGCCATTTCCCGCTGCCATGGAAACCAAGTGCTCTGGCAGCACATATGTCTGAAAGTGGATATGACACCTAGGGAAGGGAGTGTGGTGGTGAATGGCAACTGCCCGAAGCAGCAGCACAGCTCTTCCACTGACAAAACAACTCCACCTGCCTCATGAACTTCACATACCATCAGCTGTCCTGGCAGCTATCTAGGAAACACTGTTGGGTCACTTCCGGTCCCATGCCCATTGAGCCCAGTGGGATCGAATCAAGCAGCTTGAGCACCCACACAAAACGAACATGGAGCTCCTCACTCAAGGCGCTCAAAACTGCACGGCCAAAGACAAGTTCAGTGCCCAAGCCATTTCCCGCTGCCATGGAAACCAAGTGCTCTGGCAGCACATATGTCTGAAAGTGGATATGACACCTAGGGAAGGGAGTGTGTTGGTGAATGGCAACTGCCCGTAGCAGCAGCACAGCTCTTCCACTGCCAAAACACCTCACCTGCCTCATGAACTTCACATACCATCAGCTGTCCTGGCAGCTATCTAGGAAACCCTGTTGGGTCACTTCCGGTCCCATGCCCATTGAGCCCAGTGGGATGGAATCAAGCAGCTTGAGCACCCACACAAAACGAACATGGAGCTCCTCACTCAAGGCACACAAAACTCCACGGCCAAAGACAAGTTCAGTGCCCAAGCCATTTCCCGCTGCCATGGAAACCAAGTGCTCTGGCAGCACATATGTCTGAAAGTGGATATGACACCTAGGGAAGGGAGTGTGTTGGTGAATGGCAACTGCCCGAAGCAGCAGCACAGCTCTTCCACTGCCAAAACAACTCCACCTGCCTCATGAACTTCACATACCATCAGCTGAACTGGCAGCTATCTAGGAAACCCTGTTGGGTCACTTCCGGTCCCATGCCCATTGAGCCCAGTGGGATGGAATCAAGCAGCTTCAGCACCCACACAAAACGAACATGGAGCTCCTCACTCAAGGCACACAAAACTCCACGGCCAAAGACAAGTTCAGTGCCCAAGCCATTTCCCGCTGCCATGGAAACCAAGTGCTCTGGCAGCACATATGTCTGAAAGTGGATATGACACCTAGGGAAGGGAGTGTGTTGGTGAATGGCAACTGCCCGAAGCAGCAGCACAGCTCTTCCACTGCCAAAACAACTCCACCTGCCTCATGAACTTCACATACCATCAGCTGTCCTGGCAGCTATCTAGGAAACCCTGTTGGGTCACTTCCGGTCCCATGCCCATTGAGCCCAGTGGGATGCAATCAAGCAGCTTCAGCACCCACACAAAACGAACATGGAGCTCCTCACTCAAGGCGCTCAAAACTGCACAGCCAAAGACAAGTTCAGTGCCCAAGCCATTTCCCGCTGCCATGGAAACCAAGTGCTCTGGCAGCACATATGTCTGAAAGTGGATGTGACTCCTAGGGAAGGGAGTGTGTTGGTGAATGGCAACGGCCCGAAGCAGCAGCACAGCTCTTCCACTGCCAAAACAACTCCAACTGCCTCATGAACTTCACATACCATCAGCTGTCCTGGCAGCTATCTAGGAAACCCTGTTGGGTCACTTCCGGTCCCATGCCCATTGAGCCCAGTGGGATGGAATCAAGCAGCTTCAGCACCCACACAAAACGAACATGGAGCTCCTCACTCAAGGCGCTCAAAACTGCACAGCCAAAGACAAGTTCAGTGCCCAAGCCATTTCCCGCTGCCATGGAAACCAAGTGCTCTGGCAGCACATATGTCTGAAAGTGGATATGACACCTAGGGAAGGGAGTGTGCTGGTGAATGGCAACTGCCCGAAGCAGCAGCACAGCTCTTTCACTGCCAAAACAACTCACCTGCCTCATGAACTTCACATACCATCAGCTGTCCTGGCAGCTATCTAGGAAACCCTGTTGGGTCACTTCCGGTCCCATGCCCATTGAGCCCAGTGGGACGGAATCAAGCAGCTTCAGCACCCACACAAAACGAACATGGAGCTCCTCACTCAAGGCGCTCAAAACTCCACGGCCAAAGACAAGTTTAGTGCCCAAGCCATTTCCCGCTGCCATGGAAACCAAGTGCTCTGGCAGCACATATGTCTGAAAGTGGATATGACACCTAGGGAAGGGAGTGTGGTGGTGAATGGCAACTGCCCGAAGCAGCAGCACAGCTCTTCCACTGCCAAAACAACTCCACCTGCCTCATGAACTTCACATACCATCAGCTGTCCTGGCAGCTATCTAGGAAACACTGTTGGGTCACTTCCGGTCCCATGCCCATTGAGCCCAGTGGGATCGAATCAAGCAGCTTGAGCACCCACACAAAACGAACATGGAGCTCCTCACTCAAGGCGCTCAAAACTGCACGGCCAAAGACAAGTTCAGTGCCCAAGCCATTTCCCGCTGCCATGGAAACCAAGTGCTCTGGCAGCACATATGTCTGAAAGTGGATATGACACCTAGGGAAGGGAGTGTGCTGGTGAATGGCAACTGCCCGTAGCAGCAGCACAGCTCTTCCACTGCCAAAACACCTCACCTGCCTCATGAACTTCACATACCATCAGCTGTCCTGGCAGCTATCTAGGAAACCCTGTTGGGTCACTTCCGGTCCCATGACCATTGAGCCCAGTGGGATCGAATCAAGCAGCTTGAGCACCCACACAAAACGAACATGGAGCTCCTCACTCAAGGCACACAAAACTCCACGGCCAAAGACAAGTTCAGTGCCCAAGCCATTTCCCGCTGCCATGGAAACCAAGTGCTCTGGCAGCACATATGTCTGAAAGTGGATATGACACCTAGGGAAGGGAGTGTGTTGGTGAATGGCAACTGCCCGAAGCAGCAGCACAGCTCTTCCACTGCCAAAACAACTCCAACTGCCTCATGAACTTCACATACCATCAGCTGAACTGGCAGCTATCTAGGAAACCCTGTTGGGTCACTTCCGGTCCCATGCCCATTGAGCCCAGTGGGATGGAATCAAGCAGCTTCAGCACCCACACAAAACGAACATGGAGCTTCTCACTCAAGGCGCTCAAAACTGCACAGCCAAAGACAAGTTCAGTGCCCAAGCCATTTCCCGCTGCCATGGAAACCAAGTGCTCTGGCAGCACATATGTCTGAAAGTGGATGTGACACCATTGGAAGGGAGTGTGTTGGTGAATGGCAACGGCCCGAAGCAGCAGCACAGCTCTTCCACTTCCAAAACAACTCCAACTGCCTCATGAACTTCACATACCATCAGCTGTCCTGGCAGCTATCTAGGAAACCCTGTTGGGTCACTTCCGGTCCCATGCCCATTGAGCCCAGTGGGATGCAATCAAGCAGCTTCAGCACCCACACAAAACGAACATGGAGCTCCTCACTCAAGGCGCTCAAAACTCACAGCCAAAGACAAGTTCAGTGCCCAAGCCATTTCCCGCTGCCATGGAAACCAAGTGCTCTGGCAGCACATATGTCTGAAAGTGGATATGACACCTAGGGAAGGGAGTGTGTTGGTGAATGGCAACTGTCCGAAGCAGCAGCACAGCTCTTTCACTGCCAAAACAACTCACCTGCCTCATGAACTTCACATACCATCAGCTGTCCTGGCAGCTATCTAGGAAACCCTGTTGGGTCACTTCCGATCCCATGCCCATTGAGCCCAGTGGGACGCAATCAAGCAGCTTCAGCACCCACACAAAAGGAACATGGAGCTCCTCACTCAAGGCGCTCAAAACTCCACGGCCAAAGACAAGTTCAGTGCCCAAGCCATTTCCCGCTGCCATGGAAACCAAGTGCTCTGGCAGCACATATGTCTGAAAGTGGATATGACACCTAGGGAAGGGAGTGTGCTGGTGAATGGCAACTGTCCGAAGCAGCAGCACAGCTCTTCCACTTCCAAAACAACTCCACCTGCCTCATGAACTTCACATACCATCAGCTGTCCTGGCAGCTATCTAGGAAACCCTGTTGGGTCACTTCCGGTCCCATGCCCATTGAGCCCAGTGGGATGGAATCAAGCAGCTTCAGCACCCACACAAAACGAACATGGAGCTCCTCACTCAAGGCGCTCAAAACTGCACAGCCAAAGACAAGTTCAGTGCCCAAGCCATTTCCCGCTGCCATGGAAACCAAGTGCTCTGGCAGCACATATGTCTGAAAGTGGATATGACACCTAGGGAAGGGAGTGTGCTGGTGAATGGCAACTGCCCGAAGCAGCAGCACAGCTCTTTCACTGCCAAAACAACTCACCTGCCTCATGAACTTCACATACCATCAGCTGTCCTGGCAGCTATCTAGGAAACCCTGTTGGGTCACTTCCGGTCCCATGCCCATTGAGCCCAGTGGGACGGAATCAAGCAGCTTCAGCACCCACACAAAACGAACATGGAGCTCCTCACTCAAGGCGCTCAAAACTCCACGGCCAAAGACAAGTTTAGTGCCCAAGCCATTTCCCGCTGCCATGGAAACCAAGTGCTCTGGCAGCACATATGTCTGAAAGTGGATATGACACCTAGGGAAGGGAGTGTGGTGGTGAATGGCAACTGCCCGAAGCAGCAGCACAGCTCTTCCACTGACAAAACAACTCCACCTGCCTCATGAACTTCACATACCATCAGCTGTCCTGGCAGCTATCTAGGAAACACTGTTGGGTCACTTCCGGTCCCATGCCCATTGAGCCCAGTGGGATCGAATCAAGCAGCTTGAGCACCCACACAAAACGAACATGGAGCTCCTCACTCAAGGCGCTCAAAACTGCACGGCCAAAGACAAGTTCAGTGCCCAAGCCATTTCCCGCTGCCATGGAAACCAAGTGCTCTGGCAGCACATATGTCTGAAAGTGGATATGACACCTAGGGAAGGGAGTGTGTTGGTGAATGGCAACTGCCCGAAGCAGCAGCACAGCTCTTCCACTGCCAAAACAACTCCAACTGCCTCATGAACTTCACATACCATCAGCTGAACTGGCAGCTATCTAGGAAACCCTGTTGGGTCACTTCCGGTCCCATGCCCATTGAGCCCAGTGGGATGGAATCAAGCAGCTTCAGCACCCACACAAAACGAACATGGAGCTTCTCACTCAAGGCGCTCAAAACTGCACAGCCAAAGACAAGTTCAGTGCCCAAGCCATTTCCCGCTGCCATGGAAACCAAGTGCTCTGGCAGCACATATGTCTGAAAGTGGATGTGACACCATTGGAAGGGAGTGTGTTGGTGAATGGCAACGGCCCGAAGCAGCAGCACAGCTCTTCCACTTCCAAAACAACTCAAACTGCCTCATGAACTTCACATACCATCAGCTGTCCTGGCAGCTATCTAGGAAACCCTGTTGGGTCACTTCCGGTCCCATGCCCATTGAGCCCAGTGGGATGCAATCAAGCAGCTTCAGCACCCACACAAAACGAACATGGAGCTCCTCACTCAAGGCGCTCAAAACTCACAGCCAAAGACAAGTTCAGTGCCCAAGCCATTTCCCGCTGCCATGGAAACCAAGTGCTCTGGCAGCACATATGTCTGAAAGTGGATATGACACCTAGGGAAGGGAGTGTGTTGGTGAATGGCAACGGTCCGAAGCAGCAGCACAGCTCTTTCACTGCCAAAACAACTCACCTGCCTCATGAACTTCACATACCATCAGCTGTCCTGGCAGCTATCTAGGAAACCCTGTTGGGTCACTTCCGATCCCATGCCCATTGAGCCCAGTGGGACGGAATCAAGCAGCTTCAGCACCCACACAAACCGAACATGGAGCTCCTCACTCAAGGCGCTCAAAACTCCACGGCCAAAGACAAGTTCAGTGCCCAAGCCATTTCCCGCTGCCATGGAAACCAAGTGCTCTGGCAGCACATATGTCTGAAAGTGGATATGACACCTAGGGAAGGGAGTGTGCTGGTGAATGGCAACTGTCCGAAGCAGCAGCACAGCTCTTCCACTTCCAAAACAACTCCACCTGCCTCATGAACTTCACATACCATCAGCTGTCCTGGCAGCTATCTAGGAAACACTGTTGGGTCACTTCCGGTCCCATGCCCATTGAGCCCAGTGGGATCGAATCAAGCAGCTTGAGCACCCACACAAAACGAACATGGAGCTCCTCACTCAAGGCGCTCAAAACTGCACGGCCAAAGACAAGTTCAGTGCCCAAGCCATTTCCCGCTGCCATGGAAACCAAGTGCTCTGGCAGCACATATGTCTGAAAGTGGATATGACACCTAGGGAAGGGAGTGTGTTGGTGAATGGCAACTGCCCGTAGCAGCAGCACAGCTCTTCCACTGCCAAAACACCTCACCTGCCTCATGAACTTCACATACCATCAGCTGTCCTGGCAGCTATCTAGGAAACCCTGTTGGGTCACTTCCGGTCCCATGCCCATTGAGCCCAGTGGGATGGAATCAAGCAGCTTGAGCACCCACACAAAACGAACATGGAGCTCCTCACTCAAGGCACACAAAACTCCACGGCCAAAGACAAGTTCAGTGCCCAAGCCATTTCCCGCTGCCATGGAAACCAAGTGCTCTGGCAGCACATATGTCTGAAAGTGGATATGACACCTAGGGAAGGGAGTGTGTTGGTGAATGGCAACTGCCCGAAGCAGCAGCACAGCTCTTCCACTGCCAAAACAACTCCACCTGCCTCATGAACTTCACATACCATCAGCTGAACTGGCAGCTATCTAGGAAACCCTGTTGGGTCACTTCCGGTCCCATGCCCATTGAGCCCAGTGGGATGGAATCAAGCAGCTTCAGCACCCACACAAAACGAACATGGAGCTCCTCACTCAAGGCACACAAAACTCCACGGCCAAAGACAAGTTCAGTGCACAAGCCATTTCCCGCTGCCATGGAAACCAAGTGCTCTGGCAGCACATATGTCTGAAAGTGGATATGACACCTAGGGAAGGGAGTGTGTTGGTGAATGGCAACTGCCCGAAGCAGCAGCACAGCTCTTCCACTGCCAAAACAACTCCACCTGCCTCATGAACTTCACATACCATCAGCTGTCCTGGCAGCTATCTAGGAAACCCTGTTGGGTCACTTCCGGTCCCATGACCATTGAGCCCAGTGGGATGCAATCAAGCAGCTTCAGCACCCACACAAAAGGAACATGGAGCTCCTCACTCAAGGCGCTCAAAACTGCACAGCCAAAGACAAGTTCAGTGCCCAAGCCATTTCCCGCTGCCATGGAAACCAAGTGCTCTGGCAGCACATATGTCTGAAAGTGGATGTGACTCCTAGGGAAGGGAGTGTGTTGGTGAATGGCAACGGCCCGAAGCAGCAGCACAGCTCTTCCACTGCCAAAACAACTCCAACTGCCTCATGAACTTCACATACCATCAGCTGTCCTGGCAGCTATCTAGGAAACCCTGTTGGGTCACTTCCGGTCCCATGCCCATTGAGCCCAGTGGGATGGAATCAAGCAGCTTCAGCACCCACACAAAACGAACATGGAGCTCCTCACTCAAGGCGCTCAAAACTGCACAGCCAAAGACAAGTTCAGTGCCCAAGCCATTTCCCGCTGCCATGGAAACCAAGTGCTCTGGCAGCACATATGTCTGAAAGTGGATATGACACCTAGGGAAGGGAGTGTGCTGGTGAATGGCAACTGCCCGAAGCAGCAGCACAGCTCTTTCACTGCCAAAACAACTCACCTGCCTCATGAACTTCACATACCATCAGCTGTCCTGGCAGCTATCTAGGAAACCCTGTTGGGTCACTTCCGGTCCCATGACCATTGAGCCCAGTGGGATCGAATCAAGCAGCTTGAGCACCCACACAAAACGAACATGGAGCTCCTCACTCAAGGCACACAAAACTCCACGGCCAAAGACAAGTTCAGTGCCCAAGCCATTTCCCGCTGCCATGGAAACCAAGTGCTCTGGCAGCACATATGTCTGAAAGTGGATATGACACCTAGGGAAGGGAGTGTGTTGGTGAATGGCAACTGCCCGAAGCAGCAGCACAGCTCTTCCACTGCCAAAACAACTCCAACTGCCTCATGAACTTCACATACCATCAGCTGTCCTGGCAGCTATCTAGGAAACCCTGTTGGGTCACTTCCGGTCCCATGCCCATTGAGCCCAGTGGGATGGAATCAAGCAGCTTCAGCACCCACACAAAACGAACATGGAGCTTCTCACTCAAGGCGCTCAAAACTGCACAGCCAAAGACAAGTTCAGTGCCCAAGCCATTTCCCGCTGCCATGGAAACCAAGTGCTCTGGCAGCACATATGTCTGAAAGTGGATGTGACACCATTGGAAGGGAGTGTGTTGGTGAATGGCAACGGCCCGAAGCAGCAGCACAGCTCTTCCACTTCCAAAACAACTCCAACTGCCTCATGAACTTCACATACCATCAGCTGTCCTGGCAGCTATCTAGGAAACCCTGTTGGGTCACTTCCGGTCCCATGCCCATTGAGCCCAGTGGGATGCAATCAAGCAGCTTCAGCACCCACACAAAACGAACATGGAGCTCCTCACTCAAGGCGCTCAAAACTCACAGCCAAAGACAAGTTCAGTGCCCAAGCCATTTCCCGCTGCCATGGAAACCAAGTGCTCTGGCAGCACATATGTCTGAAAGTGGATATGACACCTAGGGAAGGGAGTGTGTTGGTGAATGGCAACGGTCCGAAGCAGCAGCACAGCTCTTTCACTGCCAAAACAACTCACCTGCCTCATGAACTTCACATACCATCAGCTGTCCTGGCAGCTATCTAGGAAACCCTGTTGGGTCACTTCCGATCCCATGCCCATTGAGCCCAGTGGGACGGAATCAAGCAGCTTCAGCACCCACACAAAAGGAACATGGAGCTCCTCACTCAAGGCGCTCAAAACTCCACGGCCAAAGACAAGTTCAGTGCCCAAGCCATTTCCCGCTGCCATGGAAACCAAGTGCTCTGGCAGCACATATGTCTGAAAGTGGATATGACACCTAGGGAAGGGAGTGTGGTGGTGAATGGCAACTGCCCGAAGCAGCAGCACAGCTCTTCCACTGACAAAACAACTCCACCTGCCTCATGAACTTCACATACCATCAGCTGTCCTGGCAGCTATCTAGGAAACCCTGTTGGGTCACTTCCAGTCCCATGCCCATTGAGCCCAGTGGGATGGAATCAAGCAGCTTCAGCACCCACAAAAAACGAACATGGAGCTCCTCACTCAAGGCGCTCAAAACTCCACAGCCAAAGACAAGTTCAGTGCCCAAGCCATTTCCCGCTGCCATGGAAACCAAGTGCTCTGGCAGCACATATGTCTGAAAGTGGATATGACACCTAGGGAAGGGAGTGTGCTGGTGAATGGCAACTGTCCGAAGCAGCGGCACAGCTCTTCAAGTGCCAAAACAACCCCGCCTGCCTCATGAACTTCACATACCATCAGCTGTCCTGGCAGCTATCTAGCAAACCCTGTTGGGTGTCTTCCGGTCCCATGCCCATTGAGCCCAGTGGGATGGAATCAAGCAGCTTCAGCACCCACACAAAACGAACATGGAGCTCCTCACTCAAGGCGCTCAAAATTCCACAGCCAAAGACAAGTTCAGTGCCCAAGCCATTTCCCGCTGCTATGGAAACCAAGTGCTCTGGCAGCACATATGTCTGAAAGTGGATATGACACCTAGGGAAGGGAGTGTGCTGGTGAATGGCAACTGTCCGAAGCAGCGGCACAGCTCTTCCAGTGCCAAAACAACTCCACCTGCCTCATGAACTTCACATACCATCAGCTGTCCTGGCAGCTATCTAGGAAACCCTGTTGGGTCACTTCCGGTCCCATGCCCATTGAGCCCAGTGGGATGCAATCAAGCAGCTTGAGCACCCACACAAAACGAACATGGAGCTCCTCACTCAAGGCGCTCAAAACTCCACGGCCAAAGACAAGTTCAGTGCCCAAGCCATTTCCCGCTGCCATGGAAACCAAGTGCTCTGGCAGCACATATGTCTGAAAGTGGATATGACACCTATGGAAGGGAGTGTGCTGGTGAATGGCAACTGCCCGAAGCAGCAGCACAGCTCTTCCACTGCCAAAACAACCCCGCCTGCCTCATGAACTTCACATACCATCAGCTGTCCTGGCAGCTATCAAGGAAACCCTGTTGGCTCACTTCCGGTCCCATGCCCATTGAGCCCAGTGGGATGGAATCAAGCAGCTTCAGCACCCACACAAAACGAACATGGAGCTCCTCACTCAAGGCGCTCAAAACTACATGGCGAAAGATAAGTTCAGTGCCCAAGCCATTTCCCGCTGCCATGGAAACCAAGTGCTCTGGCAGCACATATGTCTGAAAGTGGATATGACACCTAGGGAAGGGAGTGTGCTGGTGAATGGCAACTGCCCGAAGCAGCAGCACAGCTCTTCCACTTCCAAAACAACTCCACCTGCCTCATGAACTTCACGTGCCATCAGCTGTCCTGGCAGCTATCTAGGAAACCCTATTGGCTCACTTCCGGTCCCATGCCCATTGAGCCCAGTGGGACAGAATCAAGCAGCTTCAGCACCCACACAAAACGAACATGGAGCTCCTCACTCAAGGCGCTCAAAACTCCACAGCCAAAGACAAGTTCAGTGCCCAAGCCATTTCCCGCTGCCATGGAAACCAAGTGCTCTGGCAGCACATATGTCTGAAAGTGGATATGACACCTAGGGAAGGGAGTGTGCTGGTGAATGGCAACTGCCCGAAGCAGCAGCACAGCTCTTCCAGTGCCAAAACAACTCACCTGCCTCATGAACTTCACATACCATCAGCTGTCCTGGCAGCTATCTAGGAAACCCTGTTGGGTCACTTCCGGTCCCATGCCCATTGAGCCCAGTGGGATGGAATCAAGCAGCTTCAGCACCCACACAAAACGAACATGGAGCTCCTCACTCAAGGCGCTCAAAACTCCACGGCCAAAGACAAGTTCAGTGCCCAAGCCATTTCCCGCTGCCATGGAAACCACGTGCTCTGGCAGCACATATGTCTGAAAGTGGATATGACACCTAGGGAAGGGAGTGTGCTGGTGAATGGCAACTGCCCAAAGCAGCAGCACAACTCTTTCACTGCCAAAACAACTCACCTGCCTCATGAACTTCACATACCATCAGCTGTCCTGGAAGCTATCTAGGAAACCCTGTTGGGTCACTTCCAGTCCCATGCCCATTGAGCCCAGTGGGATGGAATCAAGCAGCTTCAGCACCCACACAAAACGAACATGGAGCTCCTCACTCAAGGCGCTCAAAACTCCACGGCCAAAGACAAGTTCAGTGCACAAGCCATTTCCCGCTGCCATGGAAACCACGTGCTCTGGCAGCACATATGTCTGAAAGTGGATATGACACCTAGGGAAGGGACTGTGCTCGTGAATGGCAACTGCCCGAAGCAGCAGCACAGCTCTTCCACTGCCAAACCAATCCCGCCTACCTCATGAACTTCACATACCATCAGCTGTCCTGGCAGCTATCTAGGAAACCCTGTTGGCTCACTTCCAGCCCCATGCCCATTGAGCCCAGTGGGATGGAATCAAGCAGCTTCAGCACCCACAAAAAACGAACATGGAGCTCCTCACTCAAGGCGCTCAAAACTCCACAGCCAAAGACAAGTTCAGTGCCCAAGCCATTTCCCGCTGCCATGGAAACCAAGTGCTCTGGCAGCACATATGTCTGAAAGTGGATATGACACCTAGGGAAGGGAGTGTGCTGGTGAATGGCAACTGTCCGAAGCAGCGGCACAGCTCTTCAAGTGCCAAAACAACCCCGCCTGCCTCATGAACTTCACATACCATCAGCTGTCCTGGCAGCTATCTAGGAAACCCTGTTGGGTGTCTTCCGGTCCCATGCCCATTGAGCCCAGTGGGATGGAATCAAGCAGCTTCAGCACCCACACAAAACGAACATGGAGCTCCTCACTCAAGGCGCTCAAAATTCCACAGCCAAAGACAAGTTCAGTGCCCAAGCCATTTCCCGCTGCTATGGAAACCAAGTGCTCTGGCAGCACATATGTCTGAAAGTGGATATGACACCTAGGGAAGGGAGTGTGCTGGTGAATGGCAACTGTCCGAAGCAGCGGCACAGCTCTTCCAGTGCCAAAACAACTCCACCTGCCTCATGAACTTCACATACCATCAGCTGTCCTGGCAGCTATCTAGGAAACCCTGTTGGGTCACTTCCGGTCCCATGCCCATTGAGCCCAGTGGGATGGAATCAAGCAGCTTGAGCACCCACACAAAACGAACATGGAGCTCCTCACTCAAGGCGCTCAAAACTCCACGGCCAAAGACAAGTTCAGTGCCCAAGCCATTTCCCGCTGCCATGGAAACCAAGTGCTCTGGCAGCACATATGTCTGAAAGTGGATATGACACCTATGGAAGGGAGTGTGCTGGTGAATGGCAACTGCCCGAAGCAGCAGCACAGCTCTTCCACTGCCAAAACAACTCCACCTGCCTCATGAACTTCACATACCATCAGCTGTCCTGGCAGCTACCTAGGAAACCCTGTTGGCTCACTTCCGGTCCCATGCCCATTGAGCCCAGTGGGATGCAATCAAGCAGCTTCAGCACCCACACAAAACGAACATGGAGCTTCTCACTCAAGGCGCTCAAAACTCCACGGCCAAAGACAAGTTCAGTGCCCAAGCCATTTCCCGCTGCCATGGAAACCAAGTGCTCTGGCAGCACATATGTCTGAAAGTGGATATGACACCTATGGAAGGGAGTGTGCTGGTGAATGGCAACTGCCCGAAGCTGCAGCAGCACAGCTCTTCCACTGCCAAAACAACCCCGCCTGCCTCATGAACTTCACATACCATCAGCTGTCCTGGCAGCTATCTAGGAAACCCTGTTGGCTCACTTCCGGTCCCATGCCCATTGAGCCCAGTGGGATGGAATCAAGCAGCTTCAGCACCCACACAAAACGAACATGGAGCTCCTCACTCAAGGCGCTCAAAACTCCACGGCCAAAGACAAATTCGTTGCCCAAGCCATTTCCCTCTGCCATGGAAACCAAGTGCTCTGGCAGCACATATGTCTGAAAGTGGATATGACACCTATGGAAGGGAGTGTGCTGGAGAATGGCAACTGCCCGAAGCAGCAGCACAGCTCTTCCAGTGCCAAAACAACCCCGCCTGCCTCATGAACTTCACATACCATCAGCTGTCTTGGCAGCTATCTAGGAAACCCTGTTGGGTCACTTCCGGTCCCATGCCCATTGAGCCCAGTGGGATGGAATCAAGCAGCTTGAGCACCCACACAAAACGAACATGGAGCTCCTCACTCAAGGCGCTCAAAACTGCACAGCCAAAGACAAGTTCAGTGCCCAAGCCATTTCCCGCTGCCATGGAAACCAAGTGCTCTGGCAGCACATATGTCTGAAAGTGGATATGACACCTAGGGAAGGGAGTGTGCTGGTGAATGGCAACTGTCCGAAGCAGCGGCACATCTCTTCCACTGCCAAAACAACTCCACCTGCCTCATGAACTTCACATGCCATCAGCTGTCCTCGCAGCTATCTAGGAAACCCTGTTGGGTCACTTCCGGTCCCATGCCCATTGAGCCCAGTGGGATGGAATCAAGCAGCTTCAGCACCCACACAAAACGAACATGGAGCTCCTCACTCAAGGCGCTCAAAACTCCACAACCAAAGACAAGTTCAGTGCCCAAGCCATTTCCCGCTGCCACGGAAACCAAGTACTCTGGCAGCACATATGTTTGAAAGTGGATATGACACCTAGGGAAGGGAGTGTGCTGGTGAATGGCAACTGCCCGAAGCAGCAGCACAGCTCTTCCACTGCCAAAACAACTCCACCTGCCTCATGAACTTCACATACCATCAGCTGTCTTTGCAGCTGTCTAGGAAACCATGTAGGGTCACTTCCGGTCCCATGCCCATTGAGCCCAGTGGGATGGAATCAAGCAGCTTCAGCACCCACACAAAACGAACATGGAGCTCCTCACTCAAGGCGCTCAAAACTCCACGGCCAAAGACAAGTTCAGTGCCCAAGCCATTTCCCGCTGCCATGGAAACCAAGTGCTCTGGCAGGACATATGTCTGAAAGTGGATATGACACCTATGGAAGGGAGTGTGCTGGTGAATGGCAACTGCCCGAAGCAGCAGCACAGCTCTTCCACTGCCAAAACAACCCCGCCTGCCTCATGAACTTCACATACCATCAGCTGTCCTGGCAGCTATCTAGGAAACCCTGTTGGGTCACTTCCGGTCCCATGCCCATTGAGCCCAGTGGGATGGAATCAAGCAGCTTCAGCACCCACACAAAACGAACATGGAGCTCCTCACTCAAGGCGCTCAAAACTCCACGGCCAAAGACAAGTTCAGTGCCCAAGCCATTTCCCGCTGCCATGGAAACCAAGTGCTCTGGCAGCACATATGTCTGAAAGTGGATATGACACCTAGGGAAGGGAGTGTGCTGGTGAATGGCAACTGTCCGAAGCAGCGGCACAGCTCTTCCACTGCCAAAACAACTCCACCTGCCTCATGAACTTCACATACCATCAGCTGTCCTGGCAGCTATCTAGGAAACCCTGTTGGGTCACTTCCGGTCCCATGCCCATTGAGCCCAGTGGGATGGAATCAAGCAGCTTGAGCACCCACACAAAACGAACATGGAGCTCCTCACTCAAGGCGCTCAAAACTCCACAGCCAAAGACAAGTTCAGTGCCCAAATCATTTCCCGCTGCCATGGAAACCAAGTGCTCTGGCAGCACATATGTCTGAAAGTGGATATGACACCTAGGCAAGGGAGTGTGCTGGTGAATGGCAACTGCCCGAAGCAGCAGCACAGCTCTTTCACTGCCAAAACAACTCACCTGCCTCATGAACTTCACATACCATCAGCTGTCCTGGCAGCTATCTAGGAAACCCTGTTGGGTCACTTCCGGTCCCATGCCCATTGAGCCCAGTGGGATGGAATCAAGCAGCTTCAGCACCCACAAAAAACGAACATGGAGCTCCTCACTCAAGGCGCTCAAAACACCACAGCCAAAGACAAGTTTAGTGCCGAAGCCATTTCCCGCTGCCATGGAAACCAAGTGCTCTGGCAGCACATATGTCTGAAAGTGGATATGACACCTAGGGAAGGGAGTGTGCTGGTGAATGGCAACTGCCCGAAGCAGCAGCACAGCTCTTCCAGTGCCAAAACAACTCCACCTGCCTCATGAACTTCACATACCATCAGCTGTCCTGGCAGCTATTAGGAAACCCTGTTGGGTCACTTCCGGTCCCATGCCCATTGAGCGCAGTGGGATGGAATCAAGCAGCTTGAGCACCCACACAAAACGAACATGGAGCTCCTCACTCAAGGCGCTCAAAACTCCACAGCCAAAGACAAGTTCAGTGCCCAAGCCATTTCCCGCTGCCATGGAAACCAAGTGCTCTGGCAGCACATATGTCTGAAAGTGGATATGACACCTAGGGAAGGGAGTGTGGTGGAGAATGGCAACTGCCCGAAGCAGCAGCACAGCTCTTCCAGTGCCAAAACAACTCACCTGCCTCATGAACTTCACATACCATCAGCTGTCCTGGCAGCTGTCTAGGAAACCCTGTTGGCTCACTTCTGGTCCCATGCCCATTGAGCCCAGTGGGATGGAATCAAGCAGCTTCAGCACCCACACAAAACGAACATGGAGCTCCTCACTCAAGGCGCTCAAAACTCCACAGCCAAAGACAAGTTCAGTGCCCAAGCCATTTCCCGCTGCCATGGAAACCAAGTGCTCTGGCAGCACATATGTCTGAAAGTGGATATGACACCTAGGGAAGGGAGTGTGCTGGTGAATGGCAACTGCCCGAAGCAGCAGCACAGCTCTTCCACTGCCAAAACAACTCCACATGCCTCATGAACTTCACATACCATCAGCTGTCCTGGCAGCTATCTAGGAAACCCTGTTGGCTCACTTCCGGTCCCATGCCCATTGAGCCCAGTGGGATGCAATCAAGCAGCTTCAGCACCCACACAAAACGAACATGGAGCTCCTCACTCAAGGCGCTCAAAACTCCACGGCCAAAGACAAGTTCAGTGCCCAAGCCATTTCCCGCTGCCATGGAAACCAAGTGCTCTGGCAGCACATATGTCTGAAAGTGGATATGACACCTAGGGAAGGGAGTGTGCTGGTGAATGGCAACTGCCCGAAGCAGCAGCACAGCTCTTCCAGTGCCAAAACAACTCCAACTGCCTCATGAACTTCACATACCATCAGCTGTCCTGGCAGCTATCTAGGAAACCCTGTTGGGTCACTTCCGGTCCCATGCCCATTGAGCCCAGTGGGATGGAATCAAGCAGCTTCAGCACCCACACAAAACCAACATGGAGCTCCTCACTCAAGGCGCTCAAAACTCCACGGCCAAAGACAAGTTCAGTGCCCAAGCCATTTCCCGCTGCCATGGAAACCAAGTGCTCTGGCAGCACATATGTCTGAAAGTGGATATGACACCTAGGGAACGGAGTGTGCTGGTGAATGGCAACTGCCTGAAGCAGCAGCACAGTTCTTCCAGTGCCAAAAGAACTCCACCTGCCTCATGAACTTCACATACCATCAGCTGTCCTGGCAGCTGTCTAGGAAACCCTGTTGGGTCACTTCCGGTCCCATGCCCATTGAGCCCCGTGGGATGGAATCAAGCAGCTTGAGCACCCACACAAAACGAACATGGAGCTCCTCACTCAAGGCGCTCAAAACTCCACGGCCAAAGACAAGTTCAGTGCCCAAGCCATTTCCCGCTGCCATGGAAACCAAGTGCTCTGGCAGGACATATGTCTGAAAGTGGATATGACACCTAGGGAAGGGAGTGTGCTGGTGAATGGCAACTGCCCGAAGCAGCAGCACAGCTCTTCCAGTGCCAAAACAACCCCGCCTGCCTCATGAACTTCACATACCATCAGCTGTCCTGGCAGCTATCTAGGAAACCCTGTTGGGTCACTTCCGGTCCCATGCCCATTGAGCCCAGTGGGATGGAATCAAGCAGCTTCAGCACCCACACAAAACGAACATGGAGCTCCTCACTCAAGGCGCTCAAAACTCCACGGCCAAAGACAAGTTCAGTGCCCAAGCCATTTCCCGCTGCCATGGAAACCAAGTGCTCTGGCAGCACATATGTCTGAAAGTGGATATGACACCTAGGGAAGGGAGTGTGCTGGTGAATGGCAACTGCCTGAAGCAGCAGCACAGCTCTTCCACTGCCTAAACAACCCCGCCTGCCTCATGAACTTCACATACCATCAGCTGTCCTGGCAGCTATCTAGGAAACCCTGTTGGGTCACTTCCGGTCCCATGCCCATTGAGCCCAGTGGGATGGAATCAAGCAGCTTGAGCACCCACACAAAACGAACATGGAGCTCCTCACTCAAGGCGCTCAAAACTTCACGGCCAAAGACAAGTTCAGTGCCCAAGCCATTTCCCGCTGCCATGGAAACCAAGTGCTCTGGCAGTACATATGTCTGAAAGTGGATATGACACCTAGGGAAGGGAGTGTGCTGGTGAATGGCAACTGCCCGAAGCTGCAGCACAGCTCTTCCACTGCCAAAACAACTCACCTGCCTCATGAACTTCACATACCATCAGCTGTCCTGGCAGCTATCTAGGAAACCCTGTTGGGTCACTTCCGGTCCCATGACCTTTGAGCCCAGTGGGATGGAATCAAGCAGCTTCAGCACCCACACAAAACGAACATGGAGCTCCTCACTCAAGACGCTCAAAACTCCACGGCCAAAGACAAGTTCAGTGCCCAAGCCATTTCCCGCTGCCATGGAAACCAAGTGCTCTGGCAGCACATATGTCTGAAAGTGGATATGACACCTAGGGAAGGGAGTGTGCTGGTGAATGGCAACTGTCCGAAGCAGCGGCACAGCTCTTCCACTGCCAAAACAACTCCACCTGCCTCATGAACTTCACATACCATCAGCTGTCCTGGCAGCTATCTAGGAAACCCTGTTGGGTCACTTCCGGTCCCATGCCCATTGAGCCCAGTGGGATGGAATCAAGCAGCTTCAGCACCCACACAAAACGAACATGGAGCTCCTCACTCAAGGCGCTCAAAACTCCACGGCCAAAGACAAGTTCAGTGCCCAAGCCATTTCCCGCTGCCATGGAAACCAAGTGCTCTGGCAGCACATATGTCTGAAAGTGGATATGACACCTAGGGAAGGGAGTGTGCTGGTAAATGGCAACTACCCGAAGCAGCAGCACAGCTCTTCCACTGCCAAAACAACTCCACCTGCCTCATGAACTTCACATACCATCAGCTGTCCTGGCAGCTCTCTATGAAACCCTGTAGGGTCACTTCCGGTCCCATGCCCATTGAGCCCAGTGGGATGGAATCAAGCAGCTTCAGCACCCACACAAAACGAACATGGAGCTCCTCACTCAAGGCGCTCAAAACTCCACGGCCAAAGACAAGTTCAGTGCCCAAGCCATTT